>NC_140484.1:80848894-81223894 GCF_964271855.1 Acomys minous | reverse complement strand
CAGATGATCCCTTAAAACTGGAGTTACATTGGTGCCCTATATTTGACCACGTTCCCTGAATAGGAAGGCCTGGTGGCACTCAGAGGAAGGATAGCAGGCTACCAAGAAGAGACATGATACCCTATGAGCATATACAGGGGGAGGAGGTCCCCCTCAGTCACAGTCATAGGGGAGGGGAGTAAGGGGAAAATGGGAGGGAGGGAGGAATGGGAGGATACAAGGGATGGGCTAACAACTGAGATGTAATATGAATAAATTAATAAAATATATTTTTTAAAAGGAAAAAAAAACCCTGGAGTTACAGAAGATTGGGAGCTGCTATGTAGTTTCTAGGAATGGAACCTGGGTCCTCTGAAAGAGAAATTAGTGCTCTTAACCACTGACCATCTTGCCAGCCTCTCTCGCTCCTCCTGAAAACTGATAAGAATATACCCCAAATAACCACCAGGCGGCAGAATAGGATAACTCACTGTTTACATCTAGTAAAACTTAAAGCATGGCGAGACAGGAAATCCAGAACAGTCAAATGTTAATGCAGAATCCTCTCTCTTCAGTAATGTCTGGAAGTTCCTTTATGTCCTGGCACGTGGACAAAGTATCTCTGTAGTCTTAAGTCTCTCCTTACACGTAAAGGTAGATTATTTCCATTTTCCCTAACACACCCTCTTAATACTGGGCATTTTAAAAAAAAGTTTTATTGTTTTCATGGTGAAGGATGGAAGCCAGGACTTTCTGCATTGTAGACAAGTACTCTACCACTGAGCCTCACTCTCATCCCTGCTCCCCTTTTTGTAAGAATCCAGTAATGTTGCAAACACTGTGTGAGTGGAGGTGATCCTATATTGCTTAGAGTACAGTGACAGGATAAGTGTAGATATGATTTATGTTTGGGACATATTTAGTCTACATTTGACTGAGTGTGCAGCAGATAGTATCTTCCATGTGACAGGGAGCTGGTCCTGAATTCTCTCCAACCCTTCTCTGGTGTGTAATCCCACTCATTGCTGTGATGATTATAACCACGTTCTAGAGAAGCAGGGAGAAGAGAGACTCCTGCTGTGGGTCTCCAGGTTCTGCCCACTCCAGTGGCCTGAGAAAAGACCAAGAAGAAATGCTGGCACGAGAGGGCAGCAGTTGGGCCGACAACTTTAGAACATGTCTGAGCACTGTAGTGATCCACTGTTCTCTACTACTGCCCTGGCCATAGTCCTGCTGACTTTGTCTTCATTTCTGTCATCTTCAAATGACAATGTATGAGGAACTTACAAGGACCTCTGCTAAGGGGTCCAGATCTTGAAATTCAAATTCAGGTCTTTCATGTGATGTGTGTTGGGTCTTCTAACTTCCCCGTAAAAGGAGGAGTGAAGATAGCGACCATCCAGGCTGTGGGTCACAGCTTCTCTCTGGCAGAGAGGACTCTCTTATGTTTTCTGACTTTCTGAGGAGCTGCTAGGCATGTTGTTCCTTAGGCATGCCACCCCAGACTGATGTAGTCCCAACACTTCCCAGAAGCTGTTGAAAGGGGGTTCTAGGCAGAGAGGGAACCATCTAAAGGGAGCAGATGCAGAGGAGCCTCTGGGAAGCTCCCATTTCTCGGAGCGTCATCCTGCAGTTTGGCTGCCAGTGACTTGCCCATCAGAAAGACATTTGTTTTTTGGATGTAGGCTGATTGTCATTGACTATCAGGAGGTACTTAATATTGGGGCACAATGAGCAAGTTGCAGAGGTATACACTAGTGTTCATCCCCAGGTGTGAGGACATGGCCAACAAACAACTGTTCTCTCTCTCTCTCTCTCTCTCTCTCTCTCTCTCTCTCTCTCTCTCTCTCACACACACACACACACACACACACACACACACACACACACACTCACACACACATGACAATACAGCATAAATGCATGCACACAGCACATATATTTGCACAAACACACAAAGCACATACCATGCATGCACAGCACACACACATACCATATACATACATGTAAACTCACACATAAACACACAAATACACACAACACATACACTTACATTTACATATATGCATATACACTACACACATACAAGTATAACACATATGAACATATACGAATACATGCATGCCACACACACAATACACATATGCACATATGCAAGCACATTTACATACACATGTCCACAGCATAAACATAATATACCTGTACCAGAGACAGAGAGGGAGGTGGAGAGAGAGAGAGATTGCGGGAGCTAGGACAGTAAGGGAGTTAAGTACCCAGGAAGACAAACATCCCAGAGGATGGGCACTTGTCACACAGACATAACAAATGAACACACAAAGGGCAGAAGGAAAGGGATGAAAGATCTGGCACTGTGGAAAGGAATGTAGCTGTTTGTTTTTCTAGGCTTCATTCTCGCACACACATTAGGTACCAGCCATGGATCAAGACTGTTGGTTGAGCACTTGCTCTGAAAGTGACAAAGCCTAAATTCATACCAAAGGACAGATACAGTAGCACCAAACAAACAAAAAGGTCTTAATGATACAGCCTTAAACTTAAAGATTCAGCTTCCTGGGAGCTAACAGATCCTGGAAGGGCTTGGAACCTGTTTCATGTCTCTTTCTGCTTCCTTTGAAGCTGGTTGTATGGAAGTACCATTTCTTGTGATTCATCTGAACAGCTGCACATGGGTCAATATTTCAAGTAAAGTTTGTCATTTACCCTCTTGGACATTTATATTTCCTGCCTATGTATGAATCAATCCTCACTACCATGAAGTAGGTTCTGTCTAGTTCTGATGATTTCTGGCTTTGGCAACAGTGCAGGATCAATTCCACCCAAGGCTACATGAGGTGAGATGAGGTGAGGCAAGATATCCCAAACAAAAGCAGAGTGCTATGAGCAGGAGAGGGGTGAATGGGTTAACATTGACCACCTGCCATTACAAGTATTGAGGCACCATATATTCATGGAGGGTGGTCACTCAATAGATGAAAGAGCCCTTCTAAGAGAGAAGACAAAAAGACAATTTGGGGGCAAAGAATGCATGAGCTCAAATCCACAGAATGAGCAAAACCATGCCCATTACTCAGGAGGGGAAGAGTCATTACAAAATGGTTATCGGGGTGTTACCACTTAATATGGCTCCGTGGCTCATGTGCCTGAGTGCTTGGCCCTCAGCTGATGGTGTTACTTGTTGAGGTTCTTGAAACTTGAAGAAGTGGGGAATGGGTCTCTGGTGGCCTCTGGGTTTCCTTTCTCTGCTTCTACCATTGTGATATTCTACCTCACTAAATGGCCAAATTAGCAGAGCCAAGTGGACAATGGACTGCCTGAAACTATGAGCCAAGTCATGTCCTTTCTCCTTTGCTTCTGTCAGATATTTGATTATAGCAAGAAGTAAAGTAATTAATAACACTGGCTAGTAACTTAGACATACACGAGCACAGCCAAGGAAACTCACTGTGAAGGAGGGATGTCTCAATACACACCCACATGTCAGACCCACACAACTTCCAAGGACCTGTTTCGGTGGGCTTGACTGTCAACCCACAACTAAGTGACACAGGGGATGAGAAGAGCCAAACAAGAGAAAAATAAAAATGTTTTCCCTCTTTCTTCTAGGCATGGAGACTAATAATAATAGGCAAGCCTCTTATTTTTCCAACTTGTTTCCACTAGGTACCCAGTTCTCACTCCCCTAGCCTCTGCGGCATCTGTCTGGCTTTGCTTGAATTGTAATTACACCTCCCAGGGCAGCATCTGCAGAAGGTCTCATCAGCAAGTGGATTAAGATCGATAAGTAAGTTAAATGATGTCACAGATGACTGACCTCTCCAGAGTTCCAGGACACACCACCTCACTCCCTGAAGGAAAACAACTAGAGTTCCATTTGAAACAATTTATTTCGGAGGCACATTATCATAGACACTATTAATTAATCGCCTACAATTTGCAAAGCCGTGTGGTTCTCATATATTCTTACAGCATGCTTAAAGGCTATGCATAAATCATCCTTCCTACTTAAGAAATAAGCATTGAGATGTAGATACATATTATTGACCACTGAGAACCAACCATGCTAGATGATGCTAGATGCTAGATGCTAGGGGTGTGTGCAAAAAAGAAACTCATTTCCCACTTCCCCAGCAAACAATGTGGAAGGGCTGCAACATTCTGAGACAGCACAAGCAAAGCCCCTGCAAGCAGTGTTCTTAACTGATGCATGGGACACTCAGAGGATGCTTTAAGAAGGGCCTTAAATGTGAGCTTAGATGCTCTTTTTTACAAGCAGCATCATGCAGTTCATGGAACAATGTCCATTCTTGCTTTAATGTGACATTTGTATCAGGAAGAGAGCAAACTTAGGGCTTCCATTTCTCTGGGAAACCCATACTGGAGAACTCCCTTTCTGCAACCCCAGATGGCTACCTAGCCTCTTCTTTAAAAGAGCCTGCACAATTTGTTCCTGTTGCGGAGCTTGGATCAGCAGCTTTTTCCACATTATATTTAGAAAAAGTAATAAAAGAGTTCTCCCTGTAGGTTTCACCAACAGGATGGTGGTGTTTCAAATTAAAAAACAAAAGCAAACCTGAATTGTGAAAGGAAACCAAATCACCCACTTGTGAGCAAGAAGACACACAAATCATTCATAGGGGCTCTTTGGGAGCACTTGTCGAAGCTCTCAAATTGCCACCTGAGGCAGGGGCTGGGACACCAACTCTCGGCAACTCCCTGAACCTCTGAGGTATGAGGCAGTCCTGGTTATGTTTCTGGCAGCTCTCACGGGTCTCCAGCCTTGCAAGCGCCTGCTTTCCAGGCTTGATTTAATACTTAGAAATCCTGGGTCAACCTCTGTACCTCATTTATAAAGAGAGGACAATAACCACACTTGTCGTGTCCTGGGAAAATAAAGGGGAATGAAGCGTACAAGGGATGTGTCTGCTCTGGAGCATGTAGCAAGGGTACAGTTAGCATCATTCTCCTTATTGCTGCTGCTGATCATTCTGCTTTCTAATTGGCTTTATATCACTGCTTAATAACGCACAAACTGTCTCCATCTTGTATGAAAATGACTGTCCCAATCAGGGCAGTACTTGGCATGAAGGACCATCTTCTCAGAGGCAAGCATGTCTGGATTCCTTTCTTGGTGGGAAGAAACTGCTAAAAAGTATCTTTGTGGATGGTCAGGTTTATACCTCATACCACTGCCTGGCCAAGAAAGACTTGCTTATGGGCTGACCCAGGGACAAGATGCTGAAACAATTTCAGCTGAATTCTGTGGATGAAGTAACTAAAATATCCTAAGCATTGGGGACAGTTTTCTGAAAGGAGTCAGAAAAGCCATTCAGGGTACCATGTCCTAGAGCATGAGGGAAGAAGGCATCTGCAGTGTCCTTTGCTGGCTAGCTCAATGGGGTCTACATCTCCTGGGCTGTGTAAGTCCATTATGTCTGTCTACACTGTTGTATACTTTGTGGCTCCACCATCTACACTGCCTGCAACTATGGGATGGTAGTGTCTTCTGGTTCTGAGCTGTGCATGGCTATGCCACATGCACAGTTATGTGCTGTCAAAGTCCATAGTTTCTGCCATTCCTTAACTTTGAGAGAACACTCTAACATTTTATGGCACTGTTTATGATTATTTAAATGTGTGTGTGTATGTATGTATGTATGTATCAAAGTGCAGGCATCATGTGTCCCAGATATGTTTGGAGCTCACAAGACAATTCCAGGTCTGACACCCACCTTTCTGTCTTGTTTGAGACAAGGTCTTTCCACTTGGAATAGCTGGCCTACAGATTTCCAGGAATTCTCTTGTCTCAGCCTTTTGTTTGCCTCAGGCCCACTGAGATTACAGACTCATTCCTGCCTCAGGATTTTAAGTATGTTCTTGGGATCTAAATTCATAGTTTTCAGGCTTGTGTAACAAGTGTTTTTACCCACTGAGTTTGTCACTGTTTTCTGAGAATTATTGAGATGCTAGAGTTCTCTCTCTTTCTCTCTCTGTGTCTCTGTCTCTGTCTGTCTGTCTGTCTGTCTGTCTTTGTCTCTCTCTCCCTCTCTCTCTCTCTATCTCTGTCTCTCCCTGCCTCTCTTCCTCTCTCCCTTTCTCCCTCTCTTTCTTCCTGCCCCTATGTTACGAAGGCCAGGTTGGCCTTGAAGTGTGTGCAATTCACCAGCTACAAACTTGAGAGATTCCTGCAGTTTCTATTTCCTGCTTTAGAGTGCCCTGTGATTTCACTGAGAGTCTCTCTCTCAAAGCATCACATGTTGGTCTAAAGCACTGCTCTGTGCAAAGACCCTAAAGCATAGAGCTAGTATAGCTGGGCAGAAGCAGCAGAAGGGAGAATGAGAGGAGATTTTGTCATCACAGTCACAGGTGAGCGGCTTCACCTTCCTACTAATGGCTGACTTTGTGCAAGGAGATTTGCTCCCCAGATTTCCAAGCAAAGGTCAAAATAAAGGCAGAGTCCTTGGACTTGCTTCTCATCTCCCCTTTCTCAGCTGTTTGGCTTGAGATTCCAATAGACACAGTTTCTTACCCAATTCAGATGGGAAGTACTCATGTTCTAGTGATGTCAGTCACACAGGAGGGTGAAACCTAGAAAATGACAACAAAAAGAGGGAAGAATAACATGGAAGAGAGACGAGAACAAGGTTAGCAGCAGGCAAGTCCACATTGGGAGAGGGCTAAGTGGGCTTGTTACTGTACAGGGGCTTGGGGGAGAAAATAAGAGGAAAGCCAGGGACAGGAACAGTAATCACAGGACAGACCAGCCACTGTAGAAGAGACGATGCAACCAGAGCATAGAGCCTTGTGTGGAGGAGAGGACTGGGCAGTCATAGCTGAGGATCATTTGGAGGGGTAAAGAGGAGAGCCAGTGCTGGGAAAACTCACACTCTGGTGTCCTATGTCTGCTTTAGTCTGTGTGTTAGTTATAGAGTTGAAAAAAATGGTTTATTGGAGAAGAGGTTTATTCTGGGACATTATATCTGGCATGGAACCTGGGGAAGTCTATCCATAGAAGTCTGTGTGTGTGTATTTGTGTTTGTGTGTGTGTGCGTGTGCGTGTGCGTGCGTGCGTGCGTGCGTGCATGTGTGTGTGTGTGTGTGTGTGTGTGTGTGTGTGTGTGATGGGTCAGCTACTCTCACAGGTAGTTGGAAATAGGAACTAGATGAAAATTAGAGGCACGTATGATTTGCAACACCAGCCCCTAGCTATCCACATCTACCTACTAAGCCCCAGGTCCCAAAGGTCCTGTGACAGATATTTCACTACAGCACCAAAAGTCTTCAAACATGGGAGGTAACAGACTCAATTAATGAGTACAGGTGTGTTTTACGTCTACTAACGGGGGAGACAAAATGATTCTTGAGCTGGCCAAATAAGACAAATGGAACTAGATATGAATCATGGAAAAGACTCAGAAATTCTGCTGTAAGGTAAATGAGGAGAGAGGAAGGGATGCTGGTAGGAGAGAGATGACCTTAAATGAGATTGCAGACGTTGAGGGGGGAAGGACTGTTGAACAAGAGGACATTGCTTACTTGTTTTTTCTGATTCTGCTTGAAATGGAGATAATACAGGAATCCTCAGATACCATTGGAGGCCATTTTAGAGGGAGAATCTTGGGAAAGATGACAGGTTGAGAGGTTAAGTGCAGCTGTGAGATCATTGCTAAGATGGAACAACTGCAAATGACCTTGATGCCTACTTTCTAGAGACTTCTCCAATAGAGTGTGTGATGCTCTTCAGCCTTCAAGCAGAATGTAAATAGAAAAAAATTAAATACTTCAGGAAATTATTCATGTTAAATGCAGAGAAATAGGGTGCAAACCCATGAGAGTAATGCCCTGAGCCAGAAGAGGTCCTTTCATCACCATGGCTACCGACATCTCTCACCTACCTCCCACACAACCCTATCAGAGGTTTACAGCCCCTTCTCCCTCACTACATGCTTGTCTCGAAGCAGTGCCGCAGTGGTCTTTCAGTAAAGCATTCACTACATTATCTCATTCTCTCCCCTTATTTAAAATCTTCAAATGTATCCTCATTGCATTTGGAATGGAGTAGAAACCCTTGCCAATAGCCATTTGGGTCGTGAGTGTCTCCTCCTCCCTCTGTCCTCTCTCCTCCCATCACACCCTAGGTGCTGCTCACTGTGTTCTTGCCAGGATAGTCTTCTTGCTCTCAGTGAAGGCTCCACTGCCTACTTCTAGTGGGGTCTCTGTGCTAGCTGCCCTGTCCCCAGGACTGATTTTTCTCTACATCAAAGTTAGCAAACTTCGCCTGTGGCCTGAGAGATAGAAAAGAATACTTTTACCTATTCAAAGATTTTTACTCTTATCTTTAGTTATGTATATATGTTTAGAGTGTAGGTACCTTTAAAGGCCAGAAGAGGGCATCAGATCCCCTGGAGAGTTAGTTACAGGTGGTTGAAAGCCACCCTGTGTGGGTTCCAGGAACCTAACTCAGGTTGTCTGCTAGAACAGAAAACACTCTTTTTTTTTTCAGAATTTTTTTCTTTTTTATTAATTTATTCTTGTTACATCTCAATGGTTATCCCATCCCTTGTATCCTCCCATTCTTCCCTCACTCCCATTTTCCCCTTATTCCCCTCCCCTATGACTGTTCCTGAGGGGGATTTCCTCCCCCTGTATATGCTCATAGGGTATCAAGTCTCTTCTTGGTAACCTGCTGTCCTTCCTCTGAGTGCCACCAGGTCTCCTCCTCCAGGGGACATGGTCAAATGTAAGACACCAGAGTACATGAGAAAGTCATCTCCCACTCTCCACTCAACTGTGGAGAATGTTCTGACCATTGGCTAGATCTGGGTAGGGGTTTAAAGTTTACCGCCTGTATTGTCCTTGGTTGGTGCCTTAGTTTGAGTGGGACTCCTGGGCCCAAATCTGCCTATCATAATGTTCTACTTGTAGGTTTCTAGGAACCTCTGGATCCTTCTACTTTGCTATTCTCCCATTCTTCTCTCACCTAGAGTCCCAATAGGATGTCCTCACCTCTGTCCCAGTTTCCTGGTAAGTGAAGGCTTTCATGGGACATGCCCCTTGGGTTAATATGCAGATATAAGTGAGTACATACGATTTGACTCTTTCTGCTTCTGGGTTAACTCACTCATTATAATCATTTCTAGCGCAATCCATTTATCCACAAATTTCAGGAATTTTTTGTTTTTAATAGCTGAGTAGTATTCCATAGTGTATATGTACCACAATTTCTTCATCCATTCTTCCATTGATGGACACTTAGGCTGTTTCCATGTTCTGGCTACTATGAATAAGGCTGCTATGAATATGGTTGAGCAAATTTTCTTGTTGTGTGCTGGAGCATCTTCTGGATATATCCCAAAAAGTGGAATAGCTGGCTCTTGAGGAAGCCCTATTCCCATTTTTCTGAGATAGCACCAGATAGATTTCCAAAGTGGCTGTACTAGTTTGCATTCCCACCAGCAATGAAGGAGTGTTCCTCTCTCCCCACATCCTCGCCAGCATGTGGTGTCACTTGAATTTTTGATTTTAGCCATTCTGATGGGTGTAAGATGGAATCTCAGAGTTGTTTTGATTTGCATTTCCCTGATGACTAAGGAGGTTGAGCATTTCTTTACGTGTTTCTCAGCCATTTGATATTCCTCTGTTGAGAATTGTCTGTTTAGTTCCAAGCCCCATTCCTCAATTGGGTTATTTGGTTTGGTGGTGTTTAATTTCTTGAGTTCTTTATATGTTTTGGATATTAGACCTTTGTCAGATGTAGGATTGATGAAGATCTTTTCCCAGTTTGTAGGCTGTTGCTTTGTTCTCTTGACAGTGTCTCCTGCCTTACAGAAGCTTCTCAGCCTCATGAGGTTCCATTTATTAATTGTTGACATTAAGGCCTGGGCTGTTGCTGTTCTGTTCAGGAAGTTGTCTCCTGTGCCAATGTGTTCCAGGCTCTTCCCCACTTTTTCTTCTAAGTGACTTAGTGTCTCTGGTTTTATGTTGAGGTCTTTAATCCACTTGGATTTGAGTTTTGTGCAAGGTGACAAATATGAGTCCAGTTCATTTTTTTACACATAGACATCCAGTTAGACCAGCACCATTTGTTGAAGATGCTATCTTTTTTCCATTGAATGGATTTGGCTTCTTTGTCAAAAATCAAGTGACCATATGTGCGATTCATATCTGGGTCTCTGATTCAATTCCACTGATCAACCAGCCTGTTGCTGTGCCAGCACCATGCTGTTTTAATTACTATTGCTTTATAGTACAGTTTGAGATCAGGTATGGAGATTCCTCCGGAGCACCTTTTATTGTACAAGATTGTTTTAGCTATTCTGGGCAGAAAACACTCTTAATGGCTGGACTCCAACTCCACTTTTATATTTTTCGAGAGTTTTGTTTCTTCTGTTGTTTATAAAAGAAGATATGCCAGAGATCATATGAGGCCAAGAAAAGGCTGAAATATTTACTTTTTCAGTTATTGCTGAACTGTATTCAGTTATTGCTGAAAGAACTTGGTGCACCTTGGTCTGGACTTCTGAATGGCTCCTGCTTGCCCCTCAGGTTGTATTCATATGTTCATGCTCCATAGAAATCATTGCTAAGTTTTTCAGCCTGCAATTGGGTCCTTTACCTGGTTGGAGATACCTACTCTCCAGCAACAAAACTATTATAAATTAGTGCATTCATGGTATATCAGGGAATGTTCTGGATTCCTATGACTCTGCAATTATGGCTTGAAGCTTGGTGGCAGATGAAGTAGTTGGGTAAACAAACAGAAATTATGAAAGGCAGTGAAGCAGGTATGTGCTATGTGCACCTCTGCTAGAAAAGGCCTCTCTGACAAGCTGACATTTGAGCTAAGACCTAGCCTTGCACAGTGATGAGGAAGGTGTTATTGAAAAAAAATCAATTAATAGCTGTAAAAAAACAAGACAGCTAAGAGCTTGGTGCTGATGATGGAGGCTTGAGAAGCCCTAACCTGAGCCTGCTGTGTTAATCTGGGTGGTCTCCAGGCTTACTCTGCTCAGTGTCCTTGAAGTGCTGAAGTGGTGTCAGCAGTTAGGAAATGACACCTAGACCTTTTTTCAAGTTTGTTTTGGAAAATTAGAAAATGAACATTTTAAAAGATCACCCAAACTCACATAAAAGACATTGATTGACAAAAATCTTATCTGTCTCTGTTTCTATCTCTGTCTGTCTGTTTCTGTCTGTCTGTCTGTCTGTCTGTCTCTCTCTGTCTCTCTGTCTCTCTCTGTCTCTGTCTCTGTCTCTCTCTGTCTCTCTGTCTCTCTCTGTCTCTGTCTCTCTGTCTCTCTGTCTCTCTGTCTCTCTCTCTCTCTCTGTCTCTCTCTCTCTCTCTCTCTCTCTCTCTCTCTCTCTCTCTATATATATATATATATATATATATATATATATATATATATGTATCCCCCTCTCTCTCTCACTCTCTGTGCAGTCTAATAAAGGTTTTACTACAAAATATTCATGACCATTTTCTTTGTAAGATTATGGCTATTTATGTATTTGTCTAATGATGTTCTGCTAGACAGTGAAGAAAATGACTCCTGTTGGTGAGGGGCAATGTGCTCCTTCACAACAGGGAGGAGGGGCTTTTACCTGTGCAAAGGTAGAAGCCAGGACTCACAGACAAGGTTTCATTCAGCTCAGCATATCATTGGGTTCATCTGAGAAGGTGTGGTGGATACTGCCTGTGCCCACCCATCCTTCCCTATATTTATTTCTGATGTGACTCTAATGCTACATTCTCTGTTCTTCTACCTGTCAGCCTCCACCTGCTGGAATCATGAGAGTGTGAAGCCATTAGGGAGTTGAAATCTCTGCAAACAGTCTGAAAATGACTTGTAGGGAGGAATGAGAAGGCAGTGAGAATATAGCCCTCTGACTCCAAAGCTGCTCACGGAACTCTTATTTGGCCACCCCTGGTGGAAGCTGATTTAATAACACTGTCTGTCAGCTGCCTCCCTCACTAAGTTCATCCGAATACCCACTTCCAACCAAACTCATGCCAGAAGTGATGTGGAATGTGTGCTAGAAATGCTCACTGCCCAACAGGATGTGTACCCCTAACTACATGCCCTCCAGTGCTGTTATTTAAGTCAGGAGGTTTGATGAAGATGAACATCTGTGGAGCACCCGGAATCTGTCAGTCACTTTATCAATGGTAAAACGAAGCAAAAGTTTTAAAAAGGACACAGGATTACTGATCTTTGAAGTAAATACTCTACAGACATGTGTAACTTGTAACATGTGTAACTTCAGCATGACAGTTTCAGAGAATTAGTCCATGATCGTCATGACAGGAAGCAGAGAGACATGGTACTGGACCATTAGCCAGGAGCTTTACATCCTTATAAGCAGACAACAGCCAGAGAGGGAGGGGGAGGGGGTAGGAGGGAGGGAGGGAGAGAGAGAGGGGGGGAAAGAAAGAAAGAAAGAAAAAAGAAAGAAAGAAAGAAAGAAAAAAGAAAGAAAGAAAGAAAGAAAGAAAGAAAGAAAGAAAGAAAGATAGAAAGAGGCCCGGCATGGGTTTTTAAACCTCCAAAGGCCACCCCTAGTTTGCACCTTCTCCAATAAGGTAAATCCTAACCCTTCCCAAATAGTTTCAAAAACTGGGGACCAAGCATTCGAACATGTGAGGCTTGGGGGAGGCATTCTCATTCAAACCACCACACACTCCA
The DNA here is from genome assembly GCF_964271855.1 of Acomys minous. Taxonomy (NCBI): domain Eukaryota; kingdom Metazoa; phylum Chordata; class Mammalia; order Rodentia; family Muridae; genus Acomys; species Acomys minous. The sequence continues at coordinate 81,211,214 of NC_140484.1, read as the reverse complement.
TATCAAACACTCTCCAGCAGACACCACTTGGTTGTTGTGGAACTTATTTTAGTTCTGAAACCACTGGCTTGGAGTCAGAGTCTGATCCCACAGGTAAAAGGCTCATTCATGCATACTGTCCCCCACTTCAGACACTGATCACAACTAGTGGGTTTTCACTTAAGCCATGACTAGTAAATGGGCTTCTCACTCCTCCTTAAATTCCTTTAATCTGTTAGGATGACCCACAGAAGTAGAAAACACACACGTCTGCTATATACAGTGGTTGTCCATGATCTCCAGCTTGGTTAGATTGAGAAGTAAATAGACAGATGAATCTGTTCAACTGTTAATTGAGGGTAGAAGATTTGTTCTGAATGTGGATTGTCCCATATGACTGGGGCCAGGGATCCAGATAAAATAGAAAGGGGAAGTAGAAAGGAGACTGCCTGTGCAGGCTTATTCTCTCTTCAGGTTCCCAGATCCATGGGATGAAAAGCCTTCCTTTGCGATGTCTCATCACAACTCAGGTGGATCAGAAAAACCTCTCAAATTATGAGCCAAAGGTAATCAGTTCTTTTCTAAATAGAATTGAGACCACGAAACCAGGTCAATATCCCACAACTAGGGAGGGTAGAGGTCTCAGCGGGGAATTTACTGCTGTTAGTTTGCTAAATTGATATGATATGCTCATCTGCCTTCTAAATAATTGTCGCCATAGGTTATGGCTGCTATCAGCATTGGTCAGAGAAGCTTCTTTTTGTAGGGAACAACAGAAACTGCAGAGTCTCCTATGTGGTCAAAAAACTAAAACTGCTGAGTGCTCAGCCCTAAGTGGGACATCTGTCTCATTCCACTGAAAGCCCAGGGAGCATTACAGGAAGATGTTAGAACTAGAGGATGGGATGACATGTTGGGTAATACTGTTTTCTGGGTGTAGTGTGTCTGTGGCACTCTTAAATTCACAACCATGTGACTACCAGCACATGACCTATACAAGATGACGCCATTAAGCATCCTGTGGAGGAGAGACTCATGAGGCCTCACTCCATTGTAAAGATTATAGGCAGTAGATGGTTGTTGGGGGAGAGAGATTTTGTTAAGTGGTGCGGCTTCTAGCACTGTGTCCATCCTACTATAAGTTGAGTAAAATTTGTTGGGTCACAAAACTTAATGATGAACAAGAATGTAGAAGGGTGCCAGGGTGGGAAGAGAAAAGGGATCAGCACAAGTGGGAATGCAACAAGATGGAAATTAGGTGAATATGAACAAAATACATATACTTGTGTGTGTGTGAGAGGGGGGGGTATTAAAATGACATAATAAAACAAAACAATTTTTGTGAATAATCAACATACACTAATAAAGGACACAGAAAAGCAAGAAAAATGATGGCTAAATTAGGCTGTGTAATGAGATCTACACTAGCCTGGCTTATATAGCTAAACATAAGACTATGCCTAAACATACAAAATAAACAAACAAACAAACAAGCCAACAAACTTAAGCCCTTTCTTTGGAGAGACAAATTTTGAGGCTTAGTCTCTGATTAATGAAATTGGCATTGCCCATGCTTTCTGTTTTGAAAAAGAGTTTTTTGGCAAAAAGTAATAAAAATGTCAAATATATTTCATATTATACATAACACTATATTTGTGTTTGCTAATTCTTCTACTGAGCTAAGTACCAGAGGCTCAAAAATGCATGTCAACTATTAGAATCTACTTTGAAAAAGTCTGTGGGATGTAAGCCCCTCTCCCAGCACTGGAGCTGGAGACTTGGGAAGGATAGACACAAGCTAAACCTGAAGAAGCACTTGAGAATGGAGTGACTCCTGATGCTAGGTGAGTGGAAGGGAAGATGTGGGTTAACTTTTTTCTCTGTGTGCTATTTTTTGGCTTGATGGATTGTATAAATCTTTATAATGTCTCTGCCAAGGTCTTAGTGAGCCTGTGGAAATTGCCCAGAGTGGTTATGAAGCCTCAATGAAAACTTACATGCACAGAAACTCAATTTTAAATTATTAAACAATGAGAATTAATGAGGTAATATGTATGAAATGCAAAGTTATGTAAGTTGTATAAATTCAAGAAATAATTATTACAGTCATTTCAAATGCATCCATTCATGTGCTGCTAATTGCTCAATTCTTCACCATCCTTTGGGGCTTGTCATGGGTTTTTGTTTTAATTTTGCACTCTCCCTTCCTATCCTAGTATGAAGCCAGCAGGCTTGTTTTACAACCTTGCTTTGATAGACGATGCCCATGAACCTGGCCTCCATCCCAACCTCCAAACTAGCCTGTGGTTTTGGAAATCTGCCCAAAGTTCTGACACAAGTGACCTATACAAAGCTCTGGGAACAGAATGCCTTGATCCTTGCCCATCCAGAAGGTCACTGCCAACCTGCTGGCTCCCCTGCCGTGTGCTGTTCAGCCATAGCTGCCTGCAGGATCCCTTGGCCATTATCATTTTGTTAGGCACTGTGAACAACCAACCCCAGAGGAGGCACACCTCCCTCAGCAAGAGAATTTGTACAAAGGGTTAATAAACCTTACCATGGTTTTGAATCCTCACTTTTGGAAGGGCAGTTCTGTTGACAGTGGTCATTTTCCAGAAGGTCATTATCACCCCCACTGCCCTTTCATTGGCCCACAACCATTATACATAGTAAAGGTTTCATAAGGACTTTTCCATACAGGTGCATAGTGTACTTTGACCTGCCCCCCTACGCATATTTCCTTTTATAGTTATGTTTTCTGTTGCTTTGATTCAACATCATGATCTGAAGCAATTTGAGGAGGAAAGGGTTTATTTTACCTGGTTGCTTATAAGTCCATCACTGAGGGACATCAGCACAGAAAGCCAAACAGGGCAGAAGATAATGCACAAGTCATGGAAGAGCGCTACTTACTGGCTTGCTCCTCATGTAGCTCTCTTATTCAACCTGCTTCTTTATAGCTACCAATACCAACTTTTCAGGGCTTTCATTGCCCAGAGTGCTCTGCGTCCTTCCACCCCAATCATCATAGTCTTGCCTATAGGCCAACCTAATGGGGGCATTGAGGTTCCCTCTTCCAAAACAACTCAAGCCTGTGTCAAGTTGACATGAAACCAGCCAGCATATCATCTTATCCTTTTATTTTTCTCTTCTCTCCCTCACCTAGTTCCTTTCCTTCATTTATACAACTGCCTCTTTAGTTTTACATCATATATGGTTTGTTGTGTTATACACGGCTTTAGTAATCTATATAAAAATCCAAGATTCCTAAGTGTCATTTTCCTGAAAATAACAGCAGTTCAGTGTTCTTTATGGATGAATGAAATATCATTATGCATACACATTCATGCTCATACATATATACACATATGTATGCATGTAAGCACACATGCACACCTGTGTGCACACACATTAACACACATGTTCATACTAATATACATGTGCAGACATGCTCATAGATATGCAAATATACACACAGGCACCCACATGAGCACACATGCATACCCATGTGCACACACATACACACATGGTTACTCACAAACACATTTGTGTACATGCTCATAGACATACACACATACACACATACATATAAGCACACATGCAAATGCATGTGCTCATACATACATACATACATACATACATACATATACATGATCTCTCTCTCACACACACATACACACACACACACACACACACACACACACACACACCTTATGTTTTTATTAACCACATCTTTGTTACTGGAGAGTTAAGTTGATTCTCTAACCTAAAGGAGAGCAATGATTTTCACAGATCATGTGGCAAGTCTTGTTACTTTTAAAAAGGTGTCCTTCATATGGTTGTCAAGATTTCTAGATATGGGATTGCTTCCATGGTGGGGTGCTTTAATCAGCAGATTTTCTTTGTATAGCCACCATGCTATCCCTCCTCTGTGATCATTGCAATATCTATGAAGTTGGAGGTGCCTAAATTCACTCACTTCTCTGGTAGAGAATCAAATCAGGTTCCCAGCACCCATGGTCGGTGTTTCATAACTGCCTGTAGCTCCAGATACAGGGCATCTAATGCTTTTTTCTGGATTTCTTGGTACTTGCACACACACACACACACACACACACACGCACACGCACACGCACACGCACACACACACACATCTTAAATATGTATAAAATAGCTTCTTGGTTTAAAAAGTTTAACCAGGCAGGAAAACTGTGCATGTAACTACCTCTCTGTCCCATTCAGTAGTGAGTATTGGACTGTCCTAGCTTTATTCCTTCAGTGGCTTCCTTCATATTGTGGCTATGCCATTCTGTTCCCTACATATCCCATGTTTCTAACTCAGTGCCTACACTCACAAGACACTGACTAACTGGATGGTAAAAAATAACTATTAGAGTTTTAATGCTGGTGTGTTTGAACACTTGCTTGCCATCTGACAGCACTAATTTGGAAAGCTGTGGAAACTTTGGTATAGCTGGTGAGATGTGGGTCACTGGGAATGGCCCCACTTCTCAACCAATTGTGAAATTTTAATCAACATATTTTCATTGCATATCTATCATGCCATCCTGCTTCTTTGCTCATACCAAGATCTATAAAGACGGGGGGGGGGGTGGAGAGGTGCCTCAGGGCCAAATTCGCTTGCTGCTCTTCTAGAGGATCAAGTTTAGTTCCTCGCACCAATGGTAGGTAGTTATAAACCTAAGTAACTGCATAGCAGGTGGTTCATAACCACCAATAACTCTCTGCTTTCTGGTCCACAAAAGTGTGAGGATGCTATACGTACTAGCCCCTGTTGTCATAGTCTATCCCAGTCTGACAGCCGTGTCTTCCCAGTCATGACAGTTAGCCCCCTCAGAGACCCTTTCTCCTTGAAAACTGCTTCTCACCAGTCTAGGAGATGCAATGTGCCTACTGAGAACACGAGATTAGGGTTAGGGTTAGGGTTAGGGTTAGGGTTAGGGTTAGGGTTAGGGTTAGGGTTAGGGTTAGGGTTAGGGTTAGGGTTAGGATTAGGGTTCCAATTTTCAGAACCTGTTTTAAAACATCCAGGCACAGTGTCATATGCCTGCAACCTCACTGTGGGGCAGGCATAGAGACTGGTGAATTCTGGAGGCTCATTAACTCACCAGGTGAGCTATATTGAGAAACTTCAGGACCATTGAGAAAAGCTGTCTCCAAACATAAAAGTAGAGGTGTGGAAAGATGGCTTAACAGTATTTATTGCTTTTGCAGAGGACCTGTGTTTGAGTCCCAGCACACTTGTAGCAGCTTGAAGCCATGTGCAGCACCAGGGTATTTGAAGACCTCTTATGACTTCCACAGGCACCAGGCACATGCATGTGCACATACATACAGCCAAAACACTCATACTCATAACATAAAGTACATAAATATAAAAATTTTAAAAATAAATTGTAATGAGTAAAGACATCTGATATAGTCTCTGGTCTCCACCAAGCACACATACATCTATACATATTACCTGCATACCTATATGCACACAACTCATGCACATAACTACATGCAAAACACACACACAGAGACACACACACACATGAAACTTTAAAAACAAGTTGTTTCTGGCAGGTATTGGCCACAACAACATGAAAGTAAATGATTAGGATAGACTCGTTTTTCTAGGCCATAGCACTGTGAACTAGGCAAGTTGGTTTAGGCACAGTGAGTGTGGCCCAGTAGTGGAGAATTGGCAGTAATGGCCATGGATATTATGGGCATTATGTTTCTGTGCCCAGCACCTGGATTACATACAGTACCATCATGTTAGTTAAGCAACAGGGTCTTGGCTCCCTCTAGAATTTTCTAAGGGAGGAAACATATCCTTGTATAATCCTCTCCTTTCAAAATTAGCTGTATTCAAGTCAGCATTGTGTGTCAACTGCAAGAAATTGGGCAGGGATGCTTATCACTCAGAGCTGTTTTTCAGTTTGAAGAACACATGGCAGTAGCATTGTCAGAGCTGGCAGGGCTCCACTAAAGGAACCAACCCTGCCAGGAACTTCCAACCATTTGTAATGCTTGGCCAAGGTCAGTGCTTGATGGAGGCAGGAGGCTTATGGCTGCGTAAAGTGTTGGAAATGGCCTTTGTGTGTTACCGCTGTGGGTCACGCAGCATACCAAATAGTCTTATCTCAACTCTTCCATGCAGTCATACAGACTCCTGTAGGAGGACACAATATCCCTCCCAAATACATTTCTTTGGTGCATTTTGAATTGGCTATTGAAAGTGCAGACACCTGTAGACAACAGAAATGGGTCTGAAATCTCTTTTTAAAGAGAGATCTATATCTAACACTGGGGAGGATGGCTTGGAGGGTAAGAGCAATTGCTGTACAAGGATGAGGCGCTGAGTCCACCCCGACCCCTACTTATGTAAAGAGCCAGGCAGAGATGTGAGTGCCTGTAATCCTAGAGTTTGATGACTGGCCATCCTGGCTGAAATTGTGAGATTCTGGTTCCATTAGAGACTTTGTTTCAATACAGATACCACAGAGGAAAATACCTGATGGCCTTCTCTGGCCTCCATGTAGGTACACATGGGAATATACCTGCACTATCACATGCATACACCATGCTTATACATAAGATACACGATCACCACATACACTTCTTTTTAGAAATTTGATTTAAAACAAAACAAAAAGACACCTATTATACACCAACATTAAAACAAACAGCAAATGCAGATAGAGTCTGCTGATACCCTCTCCTCATTCTGCTTAGGAAGAGACTTTCCAGAGAATGGAGTGACAGGATCAGAAGTCTTTCAAAGCTGGAGGTAAACACAGGTAGCTGTTACATGCAATTTCATCTGATTACAAGACAGCCCTCCTTCAGTGTGAACTGGCTTCCTAAACCTCTGCTACCTCCCTTCTGCCCAGAGGCCAAAGGCCCCAACATTCCAACCTCTGTGAAAAATGTGCTAGTCAATCCTTCTTTGAATCTAACATTTATTTTCTTTAGGCACACAATGAAACTTGTATGTTCCTTTGTTCTTTTTCTTTTATGTCCACTGTTATTTCATAGATTAAAAGAAAAAAACTTAAGTACAGAGAGAGAGAGAGAGAGAGAGAGAGAGAGAGAGGGAGAGAGAGAGAGAATTCCCAAAACTGTTGCCATTGATGAGTTGCTGAAGTGTTTCTAAAGAGAGATAGAGTATGCAAATTGAGAATTTGTCAGTGTTTCTGGTCTTATCAGCAGAAAAAGAATTCTGAGACAAGAAAATTAAGAAACCAAGATGGAAAGTTTATTGTAGATTGAAAGTTAGCACTACTGGGGTAGTACAAGCATTGTTAGAAGAGGCTTTGGACAGTTGTCTTATGGACAATCTTCATGAAGGGAAGGTCTTTTATGAGCCAAGTCAGCTGTATGGTTACTTTCCTGTGGTCCTTATATGGGGTTTTCACAAGCGTCATAGTGTCAGATGCACTATGGGAACAGCTGATTCTGTAACACTAATAACATAGAGACAACATTATACTGAAGCAAAGGACAGTTAGCAGGTATCCTTGTTAGCAGCGTTGGTTGCAGCCACTTTGGTGCTTGGTGCTTTGGGCCTGGTGTTTCCTGTTTGAATGACATGAACCCTTTTCTTCCATGGCTCTGCTGGGTGTTCAGTTCATACCATCTGGAGAGTTGCCTCTTTCCCTCTGCTCTGCAGCCTGCTTAACTTATTTTTTTTTAATTTTAAAGCTCAATAACAGATCCCTACACACAGCACTGATAACAATAATTAAGTCTTCCCTGTAAGCCTAGCTCAGGGACCAGCCTCATCGTTGCTCCAGCGCCTTGCTTAGGACCAAAACATGAGATAGCACTGCTGTGGGAGTGCAAAGGAAAGGAACCACTCTTTTCTCTCTCACAATTGTCGTTCTTCAGCTTTGTGCCCCAAGCACCTCTCTCGCTTTGTCTAGTATCTTCCTTTCCATGTAAAATAACCTTGCAACAGAAAAACTTTTTCACCCATCTATGGAAGTGTGTTTAAACATGTGGATAATACAGCCTGGACTCAGGTGCTGCTGTGGTTAAGGTATAAAATATCCCCAGTGTATCATGTGTTGAAGGCTTTGTCTCCATCTGGTAGTTTGTTTGAGAGGACTGTATGCTGATGATGCTAATTGTTTCCATGAATTAACTTACTGCTAAGTCTGTAGATGAACAGGCTTTATGGTAATGTTATTTCTTCAACATTGAAGTCCTTCCTATTGGGTAAAACTTCACTAGGCTCCAGATTTAATGATCAAAGTCTCTAGAACTTACTGAGACTTACAATTTCCTCCCTAAGGGACAATTTGCTTAGAAGAACAACCTCTCTGATTGGTTTTAAGTTCTGCAGGTGGCTCCAAGGTTTTGGGTTCTATGAGTGGGTATTTATTGTGGGTAGACATTTCTATGATGAAATTGTTTTTGAGTCACCCAGGCTTCTATTGGCAACCTGTCTCCATACACCTGTAAGAATTCCCAGTAACATAACTGGTTCACTAAGCTACACTTGTTTCTGTTGGTGCTCTACCCATATTTGTTCATGTCTTTCCAGGAAATGCTACACAACAGAGCTCATTGCAGGTGGGGTGTAACTGGAGGAGATGAGACATGTCTTTGAAGAACATATTTTGTTCCCAGACCCTTCTTGTCACTGTTTCATGCCTACCACGAGATGGGCAGTTCTGTTTACCACATCCTTTCACAATGATGCCCTGGGACAGTGCAATGGAGCTATCCATTCTTGGACTGTATCCTCTGAGACTATAAGATGAAGTCAATCTTTCTTTCTTTAAGCCATTTTTCTCAGGAGTTTTGCCGTAACAATGAAAAGTTAATTTAATCTGGGCACACATCTCCAAGTTCAGTTAGGGACAGTACAGCCTAAACCAGACATCCAGAGTATTATGACCATCTCAGCCCACCATGCTCAGATGCCATGTGAACATCCCTGGTCCCTGAAAATACCTCTATGACCCAGGCAAAATAGGTCTCAATCATGAGCTGTGCCTATCACAGTCTCAGCCTGCCAGCCAGCTCTGATCTTCAGGCTGATTTCCATGTGTGTTTGTGTGTGTATGTGTGTGTGTGTGTGTGTGTGTGTGTGTGTGTGTGTGTGTGTGTGTGTGTATGAGAGAGTGAGAGAGAGAGAGAGAGAGAGAGAGAGAGAGAGAGAGAGAGAGAGAGAATGCAGAGCTGTCTTGCAGGTGAGAAATACTGTAGAGACCTAAGAGGCATAACTTTGCAACAGCTCAGCTTACTTGATGCATAACTTTGAACAAGTTGATCTCTCTGTATCTCAGTTTCTTCATATAGAAAACAGGGATAAAAATGGTATTGGGATTGAGCCTCATAGTGTTGCTAGGGTAACTTGGCAACATCAGTGTTCATATTATTATTGGGCCACTAGACATATTATCCTTATAGAGTGTCAAAATGTTAGTTCAATATCAGTATCTACACCTTGACACAGTTGAAATACAGATTTTCTGCTTTTCATGAAAAGTCAGGTCTTGCTAATTGAGGTATACAAATGGTTAACAGCTAGCTCAAGCTGCCACATCTCCCTTCCTGGGCTACATACCTCCTACCTGGGTACCTTTACCCATGCACACTCCTCTTACAGACCTGCACAGTATTTGAGTTTGTACCTTCTAAATGTTAGTCTGATCTGCACCTGGCATCAGAGTTCATATGACATGGTTCCTAGTTCTGAGACTATAGGGAAAAAAATCAGGTTATTCTGTGCATGTGGATAGTGTGACCAGAAATAAAGAGCTGTGTGGGAGGAATGGACTGCCCCGGCAGAGGCAGGGTCAAAAGCCTCCTGAGAAATAAGTCTTCTGTTGTTGGAAGCCATGTCTCAGCCCAAAGCTTTGGCCAAGAGTACACTTGATTTTAGCTCCAAGGCTGAAGGATGATTAGGCTTTGGCCAAGAGACTGCAGTTAGCATGAATTCAGTGCCCCTCGTTTTTTTAACGATAGGTCCTTGCCTTCTGGCCTATACTGCTTGAAATTCCCCAGGTAGGTGAATGCACATTTTAGGTGTTCATTAAAGGACAGATCTAATTTATATGGAACACAGAACCTTGAATGGGCCAGGCAAGCCCTCTACCATGGCCACTACATTCCCACACCACACACAAAGAACAAATAGCTTGCCCCAGAATGACTACCTGGCATAGGAAATCCAAGCCCTATTTCTGCCCACAAGGTCCTGCAATCTGACCTCTTTTTACCATCTTGTTTGTGCTGGCTAGTTAAATGTCAACTTGGCACAAGTTAGAGTCACCAAAGAGCTTCAAATGAGAAAATGCCTCCTTAAGAGTGAGCAATAGGCAAGCCTGGCATGTTCTTAATAAGTGATTGATAAATGAGGGCTTAGGCATTGTGGGTGGTATTATCCCTGGGATGGTGGTCCTGGGTTCTATAAGAAAGCAAGAGAGTAAACCTCATGGAACAAGGCAGTTAGCCTCTGCTTCAGCTCCTGCATCCAGGTTCCTAACTTGTTTGAGTTCCTGCCATGACTTCCTTCAGTAATGGACTATAATGTGGAAATGTAATCCAAATAAACCTTTTCATTTTCAACTTGTAGGTTTTTTTCTTCCTTTTGTTTTTTGTTTTGTTTGTTTGTTTTTTGTTATTTATATTTTTCATCATGGTATTTTGTCACAGTAACTTTATTAAAACACTGACCTTGTCCACTGGGCCACTCTCTTCCCTCTTTGAAGATATTTCTTAGCCACTGCCCCCACCTCTTCTCAGTTTGTCCTTCTGCCCATATCTGTAGCTGTCCATTCTCTTCCTTAGCTTCAGGTCCCAACACTTTCATTACTTCCTGTTTGAAGACTGTCACTTTGATCAAGCTTCTGTCACTGTCAGGAACCACCTTATCTAGCACCTTCCCCTAAATAGCCTGTCAGCTCCCTAGGCCTTGGGGCCTTATTCACATCTGATCACATTGTGCTAACAGGAATACCGCCACATAGCAGGATCTTCATAAATCTAGTAAAACTATGAGATAGATGGGTGGTACATTGACCACATGATGTACTCGGTCATTAGTGAGTGAATGGATGGTATCGTAGTTTGCCTATCCCATTGTGGGGGTGCCATCCCTGAGGAGGTGGTCTTGGGTTGTATAAGGAAGCAGGCTGAGCAAGCAACTAAGAAACACTCCTTCATGGCTCATACCTCTGTGGCTGTTCTCACTTCCCTCAATGATCAATTGTGACTAGGATGTATAAGCCACATAAATCCTTTCCTCCTCAAAGACAGACCTCCTTACACAAAATACTAATTAAGAAATTACTCAGAGACTTACTTATAGGGCAGTCTGTTGTAGGCAATTCCTTAACTGAGGGTCCCTATTCTCAGATGATTTAACAAGTTTCAATTGAAATACCACATGCCTGTACCTTGTTAAAATAAATAAGGTGGCAAGTGCCACAAGAAGGATGAAAATAAGATTGGAATGGAGGATGAAAGAAAGTAAATTCTATATAGAAGTTCAAGGCCTTCCTGGGAAAGGTGATGTGTGGGCCAGGTCAAGGGAGATCAACACGAAGAAGGCAGAGCACAAATGTCCCATGTTTGATGCCTCTCATGCAAGCTTTAGGTCTACTATAACATGACTTCCGAAAGTCTCCAAGTCGGAGATTCTGTGTGTTCTCATTGCCGAGTGGACATGAAATAGTAGAGTTCAGACAGTGAGCATTTTTTCACATCCTCCTGCCATTTTGAAATGCCAAATGCATTGATGCGGTTAGTTATTCCATTTCTTTTCTACTTCAGGAAGCTTAGCATCCTGATTGCTATGCAGGTGAAGCCTTTCTCTTTGATTAATGGTTGATGACATGTGGCATTTGTGACCACCTCTGGAAATTCAGGGAAGGACTTCTGCCACAAGAATACAGATTTCAACCGACAACACTATTTTTGGTAGCAATCAGGTGCTATCTGTATGCTGTTCTATTCCACTTGGTTCTTTATTCAATGGCTTTAAGGCCAGCTGCACTAAAGGAACACTCCTTAAAATTCTACACACACACACACACACACACACACACACACACACACACATACTACTACTACTACTACTACTACTACTACTACTACTACTTCTACTGCTACTACTACTACTTCTACTACTGATGAAGGAGACTTGGTGTAAAATGCTTCTGTCCTTCAAACTGTGGTCAAATAAGATATCTCTCAGTCCATGGCAGGATGTGTCTAATAACAGTTTTTCCCATCTTGTGCTTTTATTCATTCATCCCAAGTTGGAAGTCTATGTAAGAGGTTTAGTAGGATGTCCTCCCCTCTGTCCCACTTTCCTGGTAAGTGAAGACTTTCATAGGACATGCCCCCCGGGCTAGTGTCCAGATATAAGTGATTACATAACATTTGAGTATTTCTGCTTCTGCATTAACTCACTCATTATGACCATTTTTAGTTCAATCCATTTGTCCACAAATTTTGGAAAGTCCTTGTTTTTAATAACTGAGTAGTATTCCATAGTGTAAATGTACCACGGTTTCTTTATCCATTCTTCTACTGAGGGACACTTAGGCTGTTTCCAGATTCTGGCTATTATGAATAAGACCACTATGAACATGGTTGAGCATATGTCCTTGTTGTGTGCTGGAGCATCTTCTGGGTATATTCCAAGGAGTGGGATAGCTAGGTCTTGAGGAAGCCTTATTCCCACTTTTCTGAGATAGTGCCAGATAGATTGCCAAAGTGGCTGTACTAGTTTGCATTCCCACCAGCAATGAAGGAGTGTTCATCTTTCTCCACATCCTCACCAGTATGTGGTGTTGTTTGAATTTTTGATCTTAGCCATTCTGATGGGTGTAAGATGGAATCTCAGAGTTGTTTTGATTTGCATTTCCCTGATGACTAAGGAGATTGAGCATTTCTTTAAGTGTTTGTCAGCCATTCGGTATTCCTCTGTTGAGAATTCTCTGTTTAGTTCTGAGCCCCATTTCTCAATTGGGTTATTTGGTTTGGTGGTGTTTAATTTCTTGAGTTCCTTATATATTTTGGATATTAGACCTTTGTCAGATGTAGGGTTGGTGAAGATCTTGGGACTCATGTTGAGAGAAACAAGGGATAGTAGGGAAATAGAAGGATCCAGAGGGTCCTAGAAACCTACAACAAGAACATTATGATGGGCAGATCTGGGCCCAGGGGTCCTGCTCAAACTATGGCAGCAGCCAAGGACAATACATGCAGTAAACTTTGAATCCCTACCCAGATCTGGCCAATGGACAGGACATTGTCCACAGTTGAGTGGAGAGTGGGGACTGACTTTCACAGGAACTCTGGTGCCCCATATTTGACCAAATCCCCTCTATGGGGAGGCCTGGGGGCATTCAGAGGTGGGATAGCAGACTACCAAGAAGAGACTTGATACCCTATGAACATTTACAGGGGGAGGTAATCCCCCTCAGTCACAGTTATAGGGGAGAGGAGTAGGGGGAAAGTGGGAGGGAGGGAGGAATGGGAGAATACAAGGGATGTGATAATAATTGAAATGTAATATGAAATATATATATATATATATATATATATATATATATAGAGAGAGAGAGAGAGAGAGAGAGAGAGAGAGAGGTGGGGTGGGGAGGGGAGGGGAGGACGGGAGGGAGAGAGAGGTTTACTAGAAAAACACACCCAACAGACCCCATAGGAAACAGGAAACTTGGCCATGGGGAAAAAGTCACATAAGGTCAGTTTTCAAGAGCTATTGCTTCAGCTTGCTAGTGATCATGAGCATTTTCTTCAGTGCCACAAACACATCTTCAGTTTTTGTTGTTGAAGGTAAGATGGGCCTAACATGAATGATGCTGACAGGCAAATAAAGTGAAGGCTGAGGTAGGATGTAAGAGGTAAGACCTTTCTCTCTCTCTCTCTCTCTCTCTCTCTCTCTCTCTCTCTCTCTCTTTCTCTCTCTCTCTCTCTCTCACACACACACACACACACACACACACACACACACACACACACACATCTCCCTTTCTTTTCTTGGTGGTTGGAAGTTAATTGCTTGAACTGCCCTTTTACATTTCTTTAAAAAGCAGACTTTTAATACAAGCTCCATTTCTTTTAACCAATGTGCCATCTGAGACTCAGAAAGTGAAAAATAGTTAACTGAGGCCATCATGGCATTTGTAAACAATCTTGGTTCCAGACTGACAGTGTGCAGACAACCATTTGTGTGGACTTATAGATGCTCTGACAAACAATGCTGGTGACTGAAATGTTGTCAGTGAGGAAGTCTTTCTAGCTACTTGGGCACAAAGGCCATTGATAAACACAGCATGCACATTGCACATCATGATGCCCATACCTCATGAGGATCTTTGAGATATCACATATGACATGTGGCCCTGGCAGATGCGCCCCATCCCACGCTTGGACAATAGATTTTCTTATCTGAAAGCTTTACTTTAATATATCCAATAAAATTAAATGATGTCATATAAAATTAAAGCCATAATTAAAAATTGATTAGCGTGTACTGTCTGCTGGCCTCAGTATCCAATGTAGTATCTTAAGCACCAGCACTACAGCTTTATTGATTGGGGAAAAGATAAAGAGCAAAATAAAACCAGCGAGCTAGTTGTTCACAGACAAAAGCAGCAAGTATGTCAAATTACAAACACTGTCCAGTGTCAGATCTCATACTCTCCAAACATGTTTTTGTGAGAGGAAGTCAGGGTAGGAGATATTGACCTCATCTATAAACATACTCCTGGGAGCACTTTGCAGAAGAACACATGTTGGGTTCAAATGCAGGGTGTCACTAGGGTTTGAAGCCCCTCAGGGAAGCATTGACTGTTTTAAAAGTTAAATTGTAAGCATCACACAAACAAACAAACACATCCAAAATGTTTTTTTTTCCTTTTAGTAGAATGGGGAGAAACTCATATTCAGGATTGACCTGGTCATCTCTGCCCCAGTGAGAAGGGAAGAACTTGGTATCTGGTGTCCTCCTCCTTCATACAGATGAGGGAAGACAAGGGGAAGACATTACTTCGGCACCCCAAAATCATGCTCCCAAACAACTCATGTTTGTTATATAAACTGTCTATTGGGTTCGTTTGAAACATTTTGATTTTTATTTTGATTTATTTTTATTTTTTTATTATTTTTTCTTTTTTTCTCCTTTACTAACTTATTCTTGTTACATCTCAATGGTTATCCCATCCCTTGTATCCTCCCATTCTTCCCTCCCTCCCATTTTCCCCTTATTCCCCTCCCCTATGACTATTCCTGAGGGGGATTACCTCCCCCTGTATATGCTCATAGGGTATCAAGTATCTTCTTGGTAACCTGCTGTCCTTCCTCTGAGTGCCACAAGGTCTCCCCCTCCAGGGGACATGGTCAAAGGTGAGGCACCAGAGTATGTGAGAAAGTAATATCCCACTTTCCACTCAACTGTGGAGAATGTTCTGACCATTGGCTAGATCTGGGTAGGAGTTTAAGGTTTACCGCCTGTATTGTCCTTGGCTGGTGCCTTAGTTTGAGCGGGACCCCTGAGCCCAAATCTGCCTATCATAATGTTCTACTTGTAGGTTTCTAGGACCCTCTGGATCCTTCTACTTTGCCATTCTCCCATGCTTTTCTCATGGGTCCCAATAGAATGTCCTTCCCTCGACAGCAGGTTACCAAGAAGAGACTTGATACCCTATGAACATTTACAGGGGGAGGTAATCCCCCTCAGGAACGGTCATAGGGAAGGGGAATAAGGGGGAAATGGGAGGGAGGGAAGAATGGGAGGATACAAGGGATAGGATAACCATTGAGATGTAACAAGAATAAATTAATAAAGTAAAAAAAAAAAAAGAATGTCCTTCCCTCTGTCTCAGTTTCCTGGTAAGTGAAGGCTTTCATGGGACATGCCCCTTGGGCTAATATGCAGATATAAGTGAGTATATACCATTTGAGTCTTTCTGCTCTGGGTTCACTCACTCATTATGATCATTTCTAGTGCAATCCATTTATCCACAAATTTCGGGAATTCCTTGTTTTTAATAGCTGAATAATATTCCATAGTGTATATGTACCACAGTTTCTTTATCCATTCTTCTATTGATGGACACTTAGGCTGTTTCCATGTTCTGGCTATTATGAATAAGGCTGCTATGAAGATGGTTGAGCAAATTTTCTTGTTGTGTGCTGGAGCATCTTCTGGGTATATTCCAAGGAGTGGAATAGCTGGCTCTTGAGGAAGCCCTATTCCCATTTTTCTGAGATAGCACCAGATAGATTTCCAAAGTGGCTGTACTAGTTTGCATTCCCACCAGCAATGAAGGAGTGTTCCTCTCTCCCCACATCCTCCCAGCATGTGGTGTCGCTTGAATTTTTGATCTTAGCCATTTTGATGGGTATAAGATGGAATCTAAGGGAAATGGATAATTTTCTTGATCAATTTCACTTGCCAAAGTTGAGTGAAGAACAGATAAATAAGCTAAATAGTCCCATTTCCCCTACAGAAATTGAAGCAATCATTGATAGTCTCCCAACCAAAAAAAGCCCAGGGCCAGATGGTTTCAGTACAGAATTCTACCAGACCTTCAAGGGCGAGCTAATACCGATACTCTTCAAGCTACTCCAAAAGATAGATAGGGATGGAACATTACCAAATTCATTCTACGAGGCCATAGTCTCATTGATACCTAAACCTCACAAAGACTCAACAAAGAAAGAGAATTTCAGACCAATTTCTCTTATGAACATCGATGCAAAAATACTAAATAAAATACTTGCAAAACGAATACAAGAACACATCAAATATATCATTCATCATGACCAAGTAGGCTTCATTCCAGGCATGCAGGGATGGTTTAATATACGGAAATCCATCAATGTAATCCACCATATAAACAAACTGAAAATAAAAAACCACATGATCATCTCTTTAGATGCAGAGAAAGCATTTGGTAAAATCCAACACCCTTCATGTTTAAAGTTTTAGAGAGATCGGGGATACAAGGCACTTTCCTCAACATAATAAAGGCTATATATAGGAAGCCAATAGCCAAAATCAAAGTAAATGGTGAGATACTCAAAGAAATTCCTCTAAAATCAGGAACAAGGCAAGGCTGCCCACTCTCTCCATATCTCTTCAATATAGTCCTCGAAGTTCTAGCCAGAGCAATAAGACAGCAAAAGGAGATCAAGGGTATTCAAAAGGGAAAGGATTTTTTTTTTAATTAATGAGCAAATAAGGTCTATTTTGTGTGTGTGTGTTATTGTCCTCTCTCTGAGATAGAAATGTAAAGAAAGACTGTCTGCTTCTCATCCCCCCAGCCTCAACACACACTTACTTCTCAAGTTAGGTTCATGCAAATAAGCAACTAAGGAATTCTAAAGAGCTCTGGATCCCGGGTTTCCTTAGGGTACCAGATGAGTTAGGAAAAAAACCTGACAAGAAGAGAGAATGAAGCCAACCTCAGGCCTGTTAGTCTGAGACAATCATTTTCTGACTGCATCAGCACTGGTGCTGAGTTCAGTGTTCATGCTCAGTTCATCCTCAGTATCCATGTGTTCGCAGTCATATGGTAAAGCCCCAATGGAAGGATTCAGCTGGAAGATTCAAGTCTACTTCTCCAGGGCTGTATTCAACTTCTGTCTCTTCTTCATTTCAGGAGTTTGGGAAATTACACTCTCTGTAGCTTTGAAGTTCTGGTCAATGATAGTACTGTCAGAGAAAAAAATCAGGAATTCCTATCCATCTTACTTAGCTGCAGTCACTTATGTAGAAATGGGACCAGACTTCAAGTCCATGGACTAAGATTTTGCCAGGAATGTTGCCACAATATGCCCATAATCCTAACACTTGAGAGGTACAGACAGAAGGATCACCCCAAGTTTTAGGCCATAGAGAGATCTGTCTCAATAAAGATGATGATGATGATGATGATGATAGTGATGATGATGGTGATGATGATGATATGATTTGATGCTATAGTACTAGAGATGAAGCATAAGGAGGAGCTTTGACTAGGACTTCTTTGTGGATTTTAAGGTTTCCCCATTGTTTGTATGACACTCAAGCCTTTACGCTTTCACATTTGACAGTCAAGAGATCCTATTGCCATGGCTATCCCATCAAGGAAGAGGCAGAGTGAAGGCTTGAATATAGACTTGCTATCAAATATACATGTTCACAACTCAGTGTTTCCCAAAGAAGATACAAAGACATGGAAAACAGTACCTATCAGTCTAAGCCCAAATTACAACTTGTATTTGAATGTACATATGGAAAGCCCAGACAGATAAATGAGCTTTTTGTTCAGCTGTGGGGTGGGGCTGAGCTTCCTAGGCTGAAGTAGAATGATTACTGAAGGTACAGCTCATTGGTAGAATGTTTACCTAGCACATGTTCAAACTCCAGTACCTTCCTCCAAGCCTTTATGTTACATTTCAGTTATGAGGTCAGAAGGGCAAAATCAGCCCCACTTGTTCATGAATATGCTTAGATAGATAAGAGCTGGTTCATTTTGAGGCCCTAAGGGGATAGTTTATTCCTTTGTCTTGAGACAGTATTTTACCCACTCATCCAGGAGTCAGCCTCATCCCATCCTTCCTACCAAGAATGGCAGCCACATATGCCTGTTCATAATGGTAAATGGTGCTTTTGCTCCAGGACTTTGGAGTGGGTTTATGTCCCTAAGACTGAAACAGTGTGTCCTTTTAATAGAAATTTGAAAGTCGCCCCTGTTGCTTTAGTTATTTTTCTTGTAATTCTGACAAAGAAGTGCGACTTAAGGGAAGCGACTTAAGAGAAGAGAGGTTTATTTTGACCTACAGTCCATCATAGTAGGGAAGTCTTGGTGGTTGGTATGTCCCTGTCCAGTAGGAGCATGTGGTGCTAGTACATACACTGTGGTGGATCATGAAGCAGACACGTCTAGTCCAGAATCAAAGGTAGGGATAATCTTCTAAGCCTATGTGGCCTATATCTAGCAGCTAAGTCCCATGTCCCAAAGTTCCTCAACCTCCCAATCCATGCCCTCTGCAGGAAGCCCATGTGCTCACATACATGAGCCTCCAGTCTATGGGGAACATTTCAAGTTCAAATCATAGCAACCTGTCAGTCTAATTTACTTGTAAGCAAAATGGAGGAAAACGACATAACAACGTGATGACCCAGGTTTACTTTGTGCAAACCAGCTGTTTTATCAGAAGACAGGAAAGACTTCATAGGCAAAAACACTGACTTATGCACTCCAAATGATCAAGAAGGCAGTTGTCAAAATCAATTGAGGCAGGCAAGAGTAGTGTTTGGAGTACTGAGCAAACCAACCAGAGCATGTATTATTTCTTAAAATCCTATGAAATTTGACACTGTTTCAGTATGAATTGCAGGTAGAGTCACACATTCTGAGTTGCTAACACTGCTCTTAGAGGCTGTCTATTCCATTGTTTGTTAGCAGACTGTGGGTGCCATGCCTCCTGCCTGGACAATTCCCCTCCTAGCCAAGTGTAGCCTTTCCAGTTTGTCATTTCAAAGTGAGTCCCACCTTTGGGTCTCCCCTGGGCCAAGGCATTCTGCAGAGCGGTGCTGAAGAGCACAGAATGGGGAAGCACAGAACAGTGATCTGTAGCCTAATTTTGTGGCTGGTCTGCAGCCCCATCAGGCAATATTCAAAGAAAGTGACAAGTGGAAATTAGCCCCTATTGATTTTATTTCCATAACATCTGCAAGACAATCCTCACCAAAGATGTCTTTCAAACATCTCTCTGGCAGAAAATATAGGGTTCTGTCACAGAGAAAATCTGTTTCTGAATACATATCCCAAACAATTTCAAAGGAACACAGCAT
This sequence comes from Acomys minous, assembly GCF_964271855.1. Lineage (NCBI taxonomy): Eukaryota > Metazoa > Chordata > Mammalia > Rodentia > Muridae > Acomys > Acomys minous. The sequence continues at coordinate 81,191,395 of NC_140484.1, read as the reverse complement.
CAAAATCAATATTTCCACAGTTTATGCCATCCCTGAAGATATGCAACTTAATTTGCAAGCATTTTGCCTTACAAGGGAAATTGCCTGTGATGCTGACTGGATCAGAACCACTCATTTGAGCCTCATTATACATCACACAATATCCCAAATGTCAACTCCCACCCACCAATCCAGCCTGGCAGCAGGGCTCTCAATAATAAATCACTTCTATTTACTTCAATACAGTGGAAAAAGAATTCAAAGCATTAAGAATTCTTTTGCACCTGAAGGTAATTACAGGCAGCTATACTGAGTTGAGGATGTGGCTATCTTCCCTCTGCTAGGCTGAGAACTTTAAAAAGGATGTTGGGGTGGGGGTAGAGGAGATAAGATTCTTGCTAAAGCTTAAACAGCTTAAACAGCTTAAACACACACACACACACACACACACACACAGGTTTTAACATTTTCGTGGTATAGAAAACAGTGGCTCTGCTTTTATATTAGGATAATTAAAATTCTTAGTGAAGGGTGTTTGAAGTCAAATAAGAAGGAGAAAGAAGGAAAGTGCCTTTGCAGCTGAAAGCCAGTAAGCAGCTAGGGAAAGTAGAGATCTCTTACTATACAAAGGGACTTTTCGATTTGATTAACTTAATTGGAAAAAATATACAATGGAAAATGCTTGTTGTGAACCTATGAAGCTGAAATAGTCTAGGAAAAAAATCTCTTTCCTGTTCCAGACTGAGTGATAAAAGGAGACACAACCAGAACATACCCAGCAGATATTTGGCTGAACCTAAGTCAAGCTGAAGGTTGAAGCTGAAGATTTCCCCTTTGGAATCATCCATGACACATGTAAGTAGATTAGTAAGAATGTATGCTCCGGAGTGAGACCTGCGCTCCACATCTCCTCTCTGCATAAATCAGGGTGTGCTCGTTAGGATTAATAGAAGAGATTATTTTTGCCTTTGTATGTTCTGAGACAGGTTCACCCTAAGTAGCCCAGGTTGACCCTTACTTGTTGTTTAGCTGACACTTGCCTCTAGCTCTTCTTCTTCCTGCCTCAGCTTCATAGTGTTAGGATTACAGGGATGACCAGCATGCCTGAGTCTAGAAAATCTCTTGTTAATTTGTGTTCAAGCACAGACTGGCAGGAGACTATGTTATGAGGGGACAAGAGCCGCCCAGGTCCTAATTCACCTCCTGTCTCTGTGAGGAGCAGAGACTGGGAAGACTGCATGGCAGGTGAGCATGGGCTTTATCTAAGTTTCCTAGATGTCACAAGGGAAATTTCTGCTCCTATATCACTGGCAAAATCATAGCTTAAGACAGTATGCATAAAAAAGGAATGCCTTGTTCTCAAGAGGAGGAAACAAATGACTTCCACCATCCTGTGACTACCAGTCACTCAGTAGATCTCTCAGCCAACTATGCATGAAAAAAACACTACACCTCTCAGTACAGGCAAGATTCAACACGCAACATAATAGAAATGACAGTGTTCTTACCTGCTCCTTGACTAAGGTCTGCTATAGTTGGAAAGCTCTTATTTCTACCTGGTTAAAATCACAGGAACTAAATTATGAAAAGATATGCATAAAACTAGATCGTAATGCAACCAGACAAGACTTTGACCCAACTTATATTGAATCAGTGGAAATAAGCACTCAGAACAAGTTCAAGAGTGATTTAAAAGACAAGAGTCCTCCTTGCCCCCATAGATTAGCAGACACCCTTGATGAGGAACCCCAGCCCTGTCACACAGATAGGAAAGGCCAAGCTGGTGGTACTCAGTGTCACAGCACTATAAGGATTCCAAACTCCTACATGTATGAATGGCTACCAGCAGCATTGCTTCATATGTGGTGATGTGGGCAGTAGAGGGAAGAGTGAAACTAAGATCACATGTAGGAAAGCCTGCAAAACAATCACAATGGAATCCAAACAACAGAAGTCTAAGACTTCTTTACATGGAAGCAAGATGCCTTGACTACATTTTGACCAGTTGTGAGTCTCTGTAGTAGCCACCATCTGCTGCAAAAAGAAACTTCTTTGATAAGAGGGAAGAACTACGTCTTTCTGTGTATAAATGGATAAGTGCTTAGAATATATTTAGAAGTTATATGGATTTATCAAGAAGAGAATAACAGTTTCTTCTCTGGATTTATAATCTTGTTAGCTAAGAGGAGCTGGTTGTAGAGTGTCCAGCCTGAAGTAGTAAATAAACAGCATAACCTCTATACCTAAAGCTGAGGAAGCCTCACAGAAAAAGAGGCAGAAATATTGTAAGAGTCAGAGGGACCAGAATGCTGGCTTCAAGATAGTGTCTTTTAGATATGAGATTCTTCATTGATAGAAAGTTAGCAATATGGCTGACTAAGTAAGAACTATATAATAACATGCTTATGGAGTGGGGGGAATTTCTCAAGCTCCCATCTCCCTAAGTGAAGAGTGACAGTCAATGACTGCTGAGAGTGGGAGAATAAGTTTTCTCCAGAGGTGAGGGAACCCCCTTGTAGATTATCTAATCCAAAATGGTCACCCCAAATCCCAAATGCATGCACACACAAGCAACACAAAACGGCCTCAGTAGTATGTGTGTGTGTTTGTGTGTGCATGTGTGTGTGTTTGTGTGCATGTGTGTGTGTGTGATATTAAAGAAGAAAAGGGAAGGAATGATGGGTAGAAGAGTCAGAAGGGAGAGATGGAGGGGGAAAATTATGTAAATTCAGTGCAATCAGGTATACAATTCTAAAATATAAGAAATACATTTAAAAAATTTGCCCTGAGCAATATGATGCCTGAGTACCATATATCAGGCACGGCAGCAAAAGAAGAGACTGAAAACTCTTCAAAGAATGCTTGGCCATGCTTCCTGTGTAAATAAAAATATAGAGGCCCATAGACTATGAGAAATCCTAGCCAAAATAAAGAATGTGCTTTGAGAATTTTTTTCTTCTGGCATTCTTTAGAATTAAACCAGGCCAACACCACTAAGTTGTAGCAGCTCACAGCTTCAGTTATTAAAGGCACAAATTCTTATTAGTTGGTAAATAATGACCCACTCCAGGTTCTAGGAATTACATAGGATCACTGGGCAAACCTCGAGGAAATCCAGGATTGTCATTTGTATCTTCTGCCTCACTGTGTTCCATCCTGAGATTACAGACACACATGTGATGATAGTTCCCTTGTAGCTCCTTGTATTGGCTATTTTCATTGAAGTGGCCCAAAGATGTAGCCTGGTAGGAATGTTCTGGCATATGCAGATAAAGCTTCAAACAAGCACACATACATATGCACATGTATACACATACACACACACACACACACAGAAATCCACAACCAGCAGTCCTCTTCATTTTTTTGTTTTTGTTTTTTTTTGTTTTTTTTTCCCTCTTCATTTTTTTTTGTGTGTGTTTGTATGTTTGATTCTGACAACATCTCTCTATTGTGGTCTAGTTTGACTCTGAACTCAGTCTTCCTGCTGTAGCATCCCATGTGGTGAGATATAGCTATTTGCTACCTTGCCTGATTTTTAAAATCATCATCATCATCATGATCTTTATTATTATTGTTATTAATTATTTCCTCTGTGGCTTGTTTATATTCTTTCCTCCTTCCCTTCCTTGTTCTTTCTCTCCCTCACTCCCTTACTTCCTTTCTCCCTTCTGGAGATGGGAAACAGAGTGTCGCATATGTTAAGCAAGTGCTCTACCACTGGATTATGCCAAGTCTTTCAGAATGATCAACCTTTTTATATTTTTCATTATTAGTAACTTTCTGAATTTGATAATGTGGGAAGAAGAAAATAAGAATTCCATTCTCGTATAACCCTTAGGGTCTTATCTGTATTGCTTTCTGGTTCTTGCTTTTCCCATTTTTTAAACTAGGGAACAAAGCCTAAAGCACATTTCTTAAAAGATGTGCTATGGAGTCCCAGTTTACAAACTTTTGAGTTCTTGTAATAAAGGTCTTGTGTCCAAATAAGATTACAAGGCTCTAGTTTCTTGATACATTTTGTGGTACACATGTAATTTGCAGATATATGTGACAACTTTTGGAGAAGTGGAATGTTATACACCTTTTTTCTATGGAGACATTTCATCAAGTGGTCCATGAAGGATACAATCTGGGAACACTGTGCCCGGCTGTCGCTTAGATCCTATAAAGATTAAATGCTGGTCCCTCAGTGAGCTGGTGAATACTACTGTCATGATCCCCACTGAAGTATAGTACCTTTAGGAAAAGTACTGGATTTTAGCTCCATGATTTCTACTTGAAGGACATGTCTAAGAAATAAGACTAGTGACAAAATGTTAGATGAGGGAAAGTCTGGAGGGATGTATAGAGGGTTTGTAGTGTGATACCATTTCTAGGGAAACATAATGTCTGTCCATAATAGAGAGTGAAGAGACCTGAGCTCTAACTTAGTGAATTAGTAAGTTTATTGGGGTTACTTATAGGAGTATGGATGAGTGGTTATTTACAGGGCATGGATGAGTCAAAAGACTTGCAGACACTGAACTGTATCAGTGGTCATTTTCGACTAACTGAAGTATTCCATCACAGAGGGAAGCTTGGGAAGACTCAATTTTCTAAAGACACAAGATATTTTGAGGGAAGGTTTGTTAAAACTAGAAAATTAACAATTTAAGTGTCTTAGGAAGTTTCTGAAACTTACCAGATATGCAGGTCCCTCTCACCCCAAGGGCATATAAGTAGTAAGTACTACTAAGGAGACTGAGACCAGCTTGTCTGCCTTGAAGAGATGCTCTCTGACCTTTTGAACATATTTTTGCTCTGTCTTTGAGAATCTGAATATTAAGGACTTGGAATTTTCCTCAGAAGATTACAGAGATTAGAATCTCTGTATGCAGTGCTAGCTTATATCTCAAACTCAGACATGGGATTTCATCCATTCTGTGGCCCAGGCACATACATTCTTCAGAAATCAAGCACTGAGAAGACACAATTTTGATGTTCCTTGACATGTTTCTCAGACAACATCTTGTTTTACAAAAGTGATGATTCCATTCATCACTTGAATTCAAGAGTAATCAAAATTTTCATATTTGACTCTTTGTGTTGGGGCTCAGAGGCCAGGAGGGAGAGCCCATGAAAGCAAACAGGTCTATCCAGATTATTTACAGGTTATTTTAACTTTGTTCTGTTAAAAATAAGTTTAAGGTCTCCAAGAAAGAGATCATCACTTCAGTGGAAGTGTCTTGACAAGGCAAAAGTTTACTCCTGATTCATAGAGTGCACTATTCACAAAAGCATCAGAGCAAGCATAATGTGGCAGCAAGTGCACGTGAATTCTATACTAATATATCTGGTGGCCCCATGTTTCTTTTCCCTACTGGCTTGGGTCTGACCTCACAGTTTTCATGATTGGCTGCTTTTTAAAATAATCAGATCAAAAGAAATAAAAGAAATCAGGAAATGGTGGGTAACTTAATTCACTTAAGAAACTTGCAGGATTTCGGCAGAGTTATTTGTTTTAAAATATTTGTATAAAAGTTTTACTAAGTAGAAGAGATAAAAAAGACTTGAATTTCTTGGTGTAAGCACAAGTTTTACAGTGTTTGACAGAAAAGACAAATATTTAATGTTCTTAATCAGAAAAAAAAATACTGAATGTCATTCAGGTAAGCCGTATTTTACCACAAGAGGAAAAGTACATTCACAGGAATTAAAATATAAAGGACATTTAAAAATAGTATTATGTATAAAATATAATGAGAAAATAACAATATCTATAAAAACCTTGAAAAATAAGAGGGTATTTTTAATTCATAATGTTATATTAGATAATAAATAGTAATAATTTATAAATGCTATGTCTTGATTGTTATGGCTCATTTTTCTGCAAATTGATTTGTTTGGTGGTCATAACTTTTATTTTTAACACTTTCTCTTTCACTTAGCCTAATTGGAAGTGATGTCTGCCATGTGGAAAATGTGAAGGAATAAATTTTTGATAATTTTACTTTTTGTGCTAGTTCAAGACTTACTACAGCTGAAAAGAATATCTAATAGGCTGAGAGAACATTGAAATTTATGTCTGAGAAACTATGACACAGCTAAAATAATCATTCTTTTTTGTTCATAGTTGGATTTTTATATGAAGCAGAGGCACGCTGGTTCAGGGAATGCCCAGAGATGTGACTCAACTCTCTTTGGAAGACTATGTCTGTCCCTTTCTGGTAGTGAAACACCCAGCTCCTCTACACCTTGAGTGATTGTGGTTAGGCTCCTCCTTGAAGGGGAGGTATGGAGATTTGAATGAGAATGACACATAACTTTGTATGTTTGGATACTTGGTCCCCAGTGGAAGGAACTATTTGGAAAGAACTAGTAGGCATGTGGCCTTGTTGCAGGAGGTGTGTCACTTGAGACTTCAAGATCCCACAGCATTTCCAGTAACTTCCTCCCTGCCTCCAACGTGTGGATAAGGATGTAAGCTCTCCGTTACTGCTCCAGCGCCATGCCAGCCTGCATGCTTCTATGCTTCACACCATGATTGTCACAGACTCTAACTTTATGAAACCATGAGCCCCATTGTCTTTTTATAAGTTGCGTTGGTCATAGTGTTTTGTTACAGCAATAGGAAAGTCACTAAGACAGTGGTTCTCAACCTCCCTAATGCTGTGACTGTTTAATATAACTCTTTGTGTTGCAGTGATCTTCAACCTTAAAATTATTTTGTTGTTACCTGTCGTAGTTCAGATGAAAATGGCCCTATAAACCCATAGGAAGTGGCACTACTAGGCAGTGTCGCCTTGTTGGAGCAGGTGTAGCTTTACTGAAGGAAGTGTGTCAGCACTTTCCTTGCTGCCTACAGATCCAGATGTTGAACACTCAGCTCCTTCTCCTGCCCCATGTCTGCCTGTGTACCTCCATGACAGTCATGGACTAAACCCCTGAAATGTAAGCCAGTTGCATGGAGTGTTTTTCTTTATAACAGTAGCTATGGTCATGGTGTCTCTTCACAGCTACAAAGCCCAAACTATGACAGTACTTCACATCTGTAATTCTGTTATTTTTTTTCCTCTGGGGGACCCCGTGTCATTTACTGCAGCCATCATGGTAAGTCTCAATTCAGAACCATGTTCTTGGCATGATCTGACCTGCTCATGCTGTTTATGGAGGACACATCCCTGCTCATATTAATACTTGGATATATATATATATATATATATATATATATATATATATATATATATATATATATATCCACACTTGGATATATATATATCCAAAGCTATATAATAAACCAAATATTAGTCTGGAAAAAGATGTATCCTAGTTTTCAACCCATTCCTCAGTTCTCCTATCCCTCAAATTCATAAGAATCTAGTAAAAGAATTAGAGACCTAAGAGCATCTTGTCTAAGCCTACTGCTCTTTTATTACATATCCATCTTTTCTGCTTTTTTCTCCTCTGTCCCTGTTTACCTTTTCAGTTCTTTCATAAAGTTCTCAAGAACCTGGGATCTATACATACCACCCAGTACCAATAACAAAGTTCTCAAGAACCTGGGATCTATACAGACCACCAGTGCCAATAACAATTCTCACCACATAGTCCAGTTTGGCCTCACATTTGAGAGCTTCCTGCTTCTAGTGTCTATGGCACTAGAATGATGGGCATACACCACCATGCCTGGTCTCAAGACAATAATTCTAGTGGCATAAGTTTTGCAGAAAAATTTAACTCTTTGTGCAAATCTCTTCTCTGTCTACATCCATTTTTAAATATCCGCCCACATAGTGACATTTAAGCACATGTTCTGAAGTTGTAAAGATCATGTATGATTCTGAATGTGGATTGTTCATCTATGTAACTCCAGAGTCTGTTTATGGAGGGTGACACTGTACCTTAAGTCACAAAATAAGCAGTGTTGTACTTCTGTCCCAAATAGGACGTACTCTAAGAAGAAGGCATATGAAAATAATATTCTTCCATGTTACATGTGATCATCTCTAAATTTAGGTTCTAGAAGCTGAAGAGATGATTAGCAGTAAAGAGCACTGGCTGTTCTTGATGAGGACTGGTTTAGTTCCCAGCACCTACATGGCAGCTCACAGACATCTGCAACTCCTGTTCTAGGGGATCTGATGCCCCCTTCTGGGCTCTATAGGCACTAGGTATTAATGTAGCACATAGACATACATGCAGGCCAATTCTCATCCACATAACGTATAAAAATCATTTTAAAATTGAATTTGAATTATATTTATAAGCCTGTGCATATCTTCTTTGATACATCTTAGTTGTTAAAAACTTTAATACTTTAAAACTTTAATACTTTACCTAGAGTTATTTTAAAAATTTTCAATGAACCCCAAAAACTGTGTTGTTACTTTTTTTGCAGGGCTCACACCCACACTTCTTTTTCATGATAATTTACATATGAAATTTTCTACCAAGTATTGGAAGATCTCATTTCAGCACTCAGGACAAATAGAGTTGTCATGGTTCCAAGGGATGGACTGAAGGTCTTGTCAATATTTCTGTCCTGTGTAGAGCTTGTCTATCTCTGTGGGACACATGTCAGATACTGGAGCCACTGTAGTAACCTCAATTTGGACCCCTGTCCTTGACATGATCTGATATCCTTACTTTTCCCTAGCATGAGTCATGGGAAGCCATGATGCTGTCACTGCAATGCATCCTACACAAGGGGGACACATCCCTGCTCATATTAATACTTGGGTGACCCTATGACAACACATATAAAATACAAGCTCATACTATAACAATAGCTCAAACTTGTAAACAATTTGTAGATGGTGATGTCACTGGGCAGAGTCCTTTTCTTGTTTACAAAATAATTTTAAAACAGACACAGAATGTGTCTGGAGGACAATTAATTTAGGTTAGAGAAAGAAAGGGCACCCCAAGTTTCAGAGTTAAGTTGTCACAGGTAGGAGATGGAAGGCCTGGAGAATGTCAAATTACTTAAAGAGTCCAAGTGAGGGATCAGTGGGCTCACGGGCTACAGCAAAAGAACGGGGTGCTCACTGCTTTGTTAATATAGATTGTATAGGAGGGATGAAAATCCTAAGAGGGATTTGGGTATCATAACAATACTCAATCTTGTTGGGTCAACCAAGGAAGATTGTTAATGTTAGTGTTGCTTCGTTTAGGCCTGTAGTCATCTGAGAGTGGTTCTCTGTAGTCTAGAACTCAGATTGTGTCTACAAGATGAAAAAGTGATACCCAACAGCTTTGAATGCTTCAGTTTCTCTTTGAGATTTTCATATATATATATATATTTTGTTAATTTACTCTTGTTACATCTCAATGGTTATCCCATCCCTTGTATCCCCCATTCTTCGCTCCCTCCCATTTTCCCCTTATTCCCTTCCCCTATGACCGTTCCTGAGGGGGATTACCTCCCCCTGTATATGCTCATAGGGTATCAAGTTTCTTCTTGGTAACCTGCTGTCCTTCCTCTTGGGCTCCAGAGGGAAACACTCATTGAATACTCTGTCATTTGTTCACTCTTTGAGCTTTGGGGTCAATTGAAATGCCTTTCTTCTGCCAGGTCATCTCTAACCTTGATATTTGTCACAGGTTATAGCTTGAAGAAAGGCCAGCATAGGTTTACTTCTCACCTAGCCCTGGAAGACCAGCACTTGAAAATGAATCACAAGCATCGAATGGACTATGACTCTAGCACACCTTGTCTCTGTACTCCCAACACAACCCTGGCTCAGCTCTGTTTCTTCAGAGTTTATAAAACAGCTTCAAGTGGGCTTAAATTCCCCGGTCCTGGAACACATTAAGGTTAGCAAATTAGATGAGTGGATGAGGAGGAGGTAGATTCTCTTTGGTACCTTTGAATGCATCCATAAAACACACACACAGAAAACACCTCCCCATTGTGAGGCATCGTCACCTTCTTTCTGCTACAGCCTAGGATTTTATGGCTCTACCAAATGCATCATGTTCTGAAACTAATCACCGTTTTCTAACCTTGGGTCTGTGAAACTAAATTCCCTGAAAAGCCATAGTGAAATTGCAGCCTCTTCAGACTGATCAAGGATTAGAAACTCCTGACTGTGAGGAGTAAGAATGCTGCAAATTGAGAGCCAAAGTTATCTTATGCTAGGATAAGCCCCCTGGAATATCTCTGTATCAGGATTAACATATTTAGGAGTGCCACGTAAAACCTTCGGAAAATATTAAGACAACACTGACTCACAATCACCCTAAAGCTCAAAATGTCAGTCAAAAGCATTTGAGAACTGTGGCAAAGACTTCTCTGCCTTGCTGTAATTGGTCTACTTGCAGTCTACACGAATACAGAAGAGCAGATTTTCCATGTTAGACCACAGTAAATGGCTCATCTATAAAATTGAAACACATGTAAGGAAAAACCCTTATATGCACATGGGAGGAAGGATTACACCAAAGGAAAAAAGTGTAGAATAATCTGGAGGCTGAAGATAAAAGAACAAACTTTGATTTAAATACACTGCACATGTGAGGTGAGGGTATAACAAGATGTATTTCAAGCCTCTTTGGGTTCCTGTTGATTGCAAGGTCATAAAACCTAGGGCCTCTCAATACTCTGGTAGAACACTTGCCTAATAATGATGCTAGCTAGGCAGGATGTATCAAGTACCTCTGCCTCTGTGGATTTGGGCTCCAGCATCATGTGAGAGGAATTTATCAAAATGTATTTTCCTAAGTGTAGCTGTGTGAATAAGTACTTGATTAAGATGTTTGGAAAGGTTAGGAACCTCTAGGAGGTGGAGCATTGCTAGGGGTGGGTAAATAGGTGATCTCTTAGCTTCTTGCTCTGTACACCTGCTGCCATGCCTTTCCTGCCATAATGGACTTTCCTTCTGGACCTGTAAGTCAAAATCAACTTTTTCTTCCACAAATCACTTTTCTTTTGGTTGTGGTGTTTTATTATACACAGCAACAGAAAGTAACCAACACGTTGAGTCTCATCCAACACTGTCTCGTCAGATTTTTAGTACATGATGTTTATGGATCTGTTTTTAAAATTAGCCTCTTAAATGTTGTCAGCATGATAGAAATTACACAGAAGAATCCACATCTATAGAAGACTTTACAGTCTGGACAACATGGCTGGATTCTGAGGATCTAGTTGAGGGGGCCCTGTAGAAAGATACTCTTTTGTTTTTCTGACAGACTCTGTATAGAAAGAAAAGAAAAAGAAAAATAGTAGTTACCTATTTCCAAAGATGGCTTAGCCAGAGATGAAAGTAGCTTTGCATTCTTCTGGCACAAGGAATATTGATGGTATTGATGCTGAAAGTCACTCTTCATCCAGCCGTGTAGCTATAGCCAGAAAGCTGGGGAGTGACACTACACTGCAATCCCCTACAGTAAATATAATACCTAAGTGCACCTTTTCCCACACATTTGGTGTAGGGAGCCCCAATAGACTCCTCCCTGTTACCAGTCCTGCTATCACCTTGGGCTGAATCAGAACTCCAAAACTCTCCTCAAGCATTAAGGCAGAAACAAAAACAATATGTTAGGATTTTTCCTGCCAAATCTGAACACCTGTGAGGGGATTGGGTGTGGTTACCAATCATGAAACCAGAAGCATCCAACAGACACACAAAAAGACAAGGAAAGCCCCTGACTAGGGCTTAGGACTTAGACAAGAAAAGGGCTATTATAAAAGCCCATGATGGGCGGGTCTACTCAATAGCTTTGGCAAGTCAGGAAGAAATCTGAATCAGGACTAAAGTTTCTCAGTGCTCCAGGAAAACTACCATGAAAACTGAGGTCCATGCGTATGGCCTAACGAGAGAGGGTGGGGTGTCTTATTGATGAAGAACACTTTGAGACCAGAGTCTGCCTTATTTTCTTATGTAGGGGTTCATCAAAGATTATGGAAGGAAGAATACTTTCCAAATTATTCTCTTTTGCTTGTTTTTGTGAATTCTTCAAAAACATGAAGAAATACCACCAGATTCTCCCCTCACTCATGTGTTTTGATGTGCCTTTTCCATGACATTTTATATATGTCCAGAGGAATTTGGATGGTTGACTCATACAACATACATGTGAGTTAGACCTGAACTGACATTTAGAAGCCATTAAAATGTCCTCCATCCTTATATTATGAAAACTGGCATGACTTTTTTTTTATCTCATGTGAAATACAATTTTTTTTTACCATCATAAGGAAGACTGGAAAGGAACATCACTATTTTTTACAGCTGCATGGTTTTCCACTTCAGGATATCATAGAAACACATTTTGTGGCTCTCATGTGGCAGATATTCTTCTTCCATATGTGGTGACTGGATACTTATGGTATATACAGAAGAGCTAGGAAAACAGAAAGTCTCAGACTTTCAAGACAAACGACCCTAACTGATAGGCAATGAGTTTAATTAAATGGTTCAAGAAGATTAATGAAGGCATTCAAAAGCAGGAATTTGAGGTCTCTTTTTCTTTGTTTATTTTCTTCTCTTTTAATTTCTTGTTCATTTGTTTGTTTATTTGAGACAGGGTTTTGCTACATAGCCCAGGCTGACCTTGAACTTGCCACCCTTTTATCCCACCCTCTGCAGTACTAGGATTATAGGTGTGCACCATCTTAGCAGGCAGGCTTGGTTTTGAGCTTAGGCTTCAGCAAGCATAAGGGAGGCCGCAGACATGTGATCTCCCCACCAGTGAGCCAGGCCTGAAGAAATGAAAGGATGCAGAGAAAGAGGCAGTGGCAAAGAGTATTCTTATTTGAGAATCTCATCCTTTTTTTCATGCTCAGATACTGAAGCATAAGAGCAAAGGCTGGGATCCAGGTTAAGGTGTGTCCACTTCTCTCTATATAAGCATGGTATTCTGGTAGACTGCCATGGAAATATCTCTGCTTTTAGCCAGACACAGTCATTGCTGCTGCTTTCATAGTAGCACACACTGCAAATAGGATGCTTTCTTGAGGCTGAAGGAGGCAGAACACATGGGGAGGAATCTCCAACCCCAAAGAGATCTGATAGCTTTGATCAAATGTACCTTCATGCAGAATAATAGAAGCTGGATAATGAGGACCCTTCTCAGATAATTATTATTTTACAGAAAGGGTAACATGGTTGTGTGTGGTTGGGGAGGGAGATTGGCAAATTCCTGGGATGGGCACAGAAAGCACAATTATAAAAATCAGTAAGTCCTGATGGGTTGATAACTCTTTCCTTACACTTGTTTTTAAAATTAAATAAATTTAATCTGAATTTTCTTCCTGTGGTATTTCAGCCTTCAAAAGGAGAAGCTGAAGAGATTGAAATCAATGATCTTTCAGCTAATTCCGGGGAGTTTAAAGCCCAGTCAGGGTAGATTTCTTACATAGAAGATGCCAATGTCCTGAAGAGGCCTTTGATCTCCCTGGTTTGCTGAATCAGGCAACACATACTTGGTAAATACTTAGCACCTTCCTTCAAAGGCTGGGGCTGCCCCGGGCAAGACTGAAACAGAATTATGACCCTCTTCTTTCCCTTCAGCAGTGTCATCCTGAGGAAGATGCCAAGGGAGACAACCCTGTGATGTCAGAGCCTTTGAGAATGCAAGAGAAAGCAAACATGCCCCGTATCAGAGACCTGGACCTGACCACATACTGAAATCCAAGTCTTGCCAGTGCCAACTCTGTTAATGTGAAAAACTAAATAACCACAATAATGAGAGCTGGACATTCAAATGTATAGTTTGTGGGAAGAGAAACAATTTCCCTGACAATGGATGCAATTTTCTCATGACATATGATGTCTAAGCAGCAAATGGGGGGATGTCTGCACAGCCACCCACTTTCTGACCCAAGGTGGCTTACAGGGACTGTTTTTGTCAGTACAGCAGCTTCATAGAGATACTTTTCTGAGAGAATGGCCAGTCCACAAGTTGAGTATGTAGTAGCTCCATAGACCCAAATACAAAATATAGAGCCTGTGGCACCTCTGCTTTTGGAGGGCCAGCTGCTTTTTCATTGTTTGTATAAGCTGGGCAGCAAACTGCTTGTCCTGAGAAGACACACACATTTCTCTCACCTAGAGACATCAAACGTGTCCCTACCTTTCTCACTTGTCCATGAGCTGCCTGAGTTACACCTTCATTGGGGGTTGAAATGCTTCAGTTTGATGGGAAGGGATCCTGGTCCTGGGAGTCAGAGTGGAGCCCCACTGCAAGTTACTGGGGGGCTTTGGGGTTTTAAGATCTCTGCCACTTTTCACATTAGACATCAAATTTAGAAGATGATGACAGGCTCCTCCAGCATGGTGCTTCTGTAAGCATTCTGCTCTGGAATGTAGGACCTGCTGCTGCTATGCCAACGGGGTTGCTAAAGATCCACTTTTGCCTGTCTTGCCTTCTGTAATGTCACAAGAAGAAAATTTCTTTCCAGATTCGGCTGGTAGGACAGTCAATAAATCGTAGTTTTGGAAGTATTTGTGATCAAAACTCCTTCCTACTACCACCCCAGTTAAGAACTGGTGATGTTTTAGTGCTCAGAATTTGAACACAGCTTGGTGGGTTGGTGTGCCTGTTCAAGGAGTTCACATGAACTGAAGAAGGACACACCAAACATTGTGAGGGTAAGGGATCCAGTTGTAGAATTTTGGGTGGGTAGTGAGGGCTTATTTAAATTGTCACTAGTTTACTGAGAATACTGAAGGGACTTCCGAGTTTTCTGACTCCTCTGTGTGCAGAGCAGGCTGATGCCACCACATAGCCATTGTATGGGAAATTCATCCACCATTGAGAAGTGGAAGCTCTGGCCTGAACCCACACACTCAACTTCTTCCTCTGCTCCAAGACAGTGCCAGACACACATCCACCACCACCACCACCATCACCACCACCACCAGCAGCAGCAGCTTGAGATGAGATTTTCTCAGACTTTCAGAATTTCAAACTGCTTTATTTAATTATTTTATTGTGGGGAGGTGTCTGCAGATGCATCTTGCTGTACCTCAGCATGGGCTATCCAAATACACACATGAAATTAAAATAGCAATACCAATCATTAATAACACACACAATGAACTTGTATTGTTTTGTGAGACAGGGTTTTGGAATACAGCCCAGGCTGTCCTTGAACTCATGAACTTCCTGGCCCAGCCTCTCTGGGCTAGAATTAAAGGTGTGTGTTCTTTTGACTGAATGATTTTTAGTTAATGTACAAACCTGCTTCTGTGTGAATAATCCATGTCAGGCTTACTCAAAGTATAATAACTCATTAGTTTATTTGCTAATTGTACTTGTGGCCTAAGAAGACCTTGTTGAATTCTAAGTAGGACACATGAAAGCTTTTCATTGGGCTAGTTAAGCTTGCGTGCTAATGTAGCCAGATTCCTCCTTCAATCAAGCAGCTCTTTGAGTAGTTTGTTCTCTCCATGCTAATCCTTTCACAGAATTATTCCTTTCCTGATTATCCATGGTTACATACAAGTTCAGGTATGTGCTTATACTAGGTACATGCCTACTGACCCTGAAAATATAAATATAGCACCTTACACAAACAAAACAAAGCAGGAAAGATGTATTTGGACTCACAGTTTCAGAATTCAGCCCATGGTCACTGGCCCCATGTACTTGGTCTGAGCATCTTGGTAGAAGAGAGATGTTCACTTAATGGCAGACAAGAAGCAGAGAGAGTAGAGGAATCAACTGGAGCCTGGTTATGACATTTCAGCATTTGGCCTTGGTGGCCTTACTCCATCTGTGCCCTATACCCAAATGTGTCAACCACTCCCCAACACAGCAGCACCATATGAGAATCAAGTGTTCAACACATAAGCTCATGAAGGAGTGTTTTATAACTTTGGTATCAGCCTTTTCTTACCACTTCACTAGACATGAGCTTCTTGAGGGGGTAGGAGGCTTTTATGTGGTCACATTTGCAGTGAATCAAATTAAGAATGTTTGGAGGAGGTACTCTATCCTACAGACATTGGCTTGTTCACTTGGATCTTCTGCTGACATGGAAGACCCCACTTACAACTATGACTAAAGCATCAGGGAGAAGTAGGGTAGTAGGAGGGCCCTTCTCTGTGCCTCAGTATATATTAACACCTCAAAGTCTTCAGACATGAGCTCTTGTGGAAGGCATACTCATGAAAGCACATGAGTACACAAGCAAATGCATGTATGTACATACATATTCCCATATACAAACATTTGAATGTAGGCACACTTACATATGTGCACAGACATTTATACACACAAATGCACATACATAGGTACACGTGTGTACATGGATACATGTACATATAAACTTGTATGTACATATGCACACAAAAAGAACATGCATTCACACACATACACATGAACATTCATGATATATATGCAAATACACATATATAAATATGTACATACATACATAGCTACAACATCTGCATATATACATATGCACACACATAAAACATGCACACATATACATGCACACAAATACACACATAAATGCACATACATTTGCACATGTACACACTCATACACATACAAACATGCACACATGTATATCCAAGTCCATATAATGCATGTGTACACACATACTCATATGCTCTGCTACCTAGAAAATGAAATGTTTGATTAAGAGCAAATGAAGTCTGGTGTGCCAGTTCAAAACTATATCCAGCAGGTTGAGAAACAAAGGTCAAGGCTACTAGGGCTACAGGGCTACCACCCTGTCTCAACAAAAAGGAAAAGAAAGGAAAGAAGAGAAAAATAGCCCAAATGAAATTAGTTATCTAGATTCATACTGATTAACATTTTATGAAACTTATCACCATTTCTTTTTTCATTGAGTTCAAATGTATGATCCACACGTACATTTCACAACATGGCACTCTTATAATTTTAATGCTAATCATCTTTGGACTACTGAGATGTGAGTGAAGAAGCAGTGTATTACCCTGTGAGCCTTGGAGGCTGTTTGTTGGCTGCTGGCTAGCAGTCTACCCTCTAGAACTCATCTGTGAAGTGGAGTCTGCAATGACTGGGGCCAAAATTAGTATGTTGGCAAATTCACTGAACTCCAGCTTGAATAATGAAATGTTTTAACCTATTTAATTATCGTATTTTCATTTATTGAAAGGGTAAAACCTAGCGTCAGTCAGGATTCAAGGAAATAAATATGTGCAAACCACACAGATGGTGACACAAATCGCCAAACTTTTCTGAAGGGCAATTTGCAGAATGTGGAAAAACCTGCATCTGTTTGACACATCAGTGTAGTGATTGCTGTTCTAGCACCTGATCAGGAAGAGCTCATGAAAGATGTAACAAAGTTTGATAAGCAGCATTGTTTGCAAAGCACTGTTCATAATTATGCAAAGTCAAAATAGCTCCAGGCCTAGCTCCACTGAGGGGAAGTGCTCATGTCAATCAAGCTCCGTTCAGTGATTAACATGACATGTAACTCTTCGATGAAGTTTCAAATATATTATTTTAACTCATTTTTGATATGATGGTCTTGTTACATAGTTTAGACTGGCCTCAAACTCACATTGTAGCCAAGCTGACCTCACACAATCTTGCCTGCAATTCCCAAGTACTTGGATTACAGGTGTGCATTTACCTTGCCCAGGTAAAATGATGTGAAAAAAGTTTTACATTTGTGTGTGTGTGTAACTATATATGTTAACTATATGCAACTATATGCATTGTTATTTAGATAGTTTATACATATGCCTACATAAATACTTGTAAGATATATAGCTTATAAAACTATCATTTAAGGTGTTTTTTCTTTTTTTTAATACTTTTCTTTTATTACACATGTACAAAACAAACTGCATACAGCAGGGAGAACCATGTGACAATCATGAGAATAATGAATTCTATACATGTTACATTCATAGTGAATTGACCATCTGCATTCATCCCATTTGAAGTAAGTCTCTTTCCTGTCTTGTTAGGTCAAAATTTCCAATAAGGTTCAGTATCTATCCTATCTCAACTCTAATAGCTTAACTTCTTTAACTTAATCTAAGATGGTCTTGTCCCCTAATCAACTAAGCTTGGTTGTAAAACTATACTATCTTGTCTTCAATGCCCCTCAGAGACTTGAGAAAGAATGAAACTTAAATTCCTGAGTGAACCAGCAGTGTGGGTTAGCAGCTTCCAAAAGGTACAAATTGACTTAAGACAGTTTACTGCCTGACTAGTCACCCAATACACTTTATAACACTGGAGCTTCATCTTCAGCTTTCTGGCCTAATATTTCTGCCAGACTTGTTTGCAGGGCAGAAACTAGTGAGGACTTGCTTACCCTGACTTGGAAGAGTGTAGCCATCGACTCTGCCTGTATCCAAGTTGCCCATTTTTAGACAGATTCTGTTTGTGGCAGAAACGAGGACATTTTGCCCAGTGGTTATTTTGCCACCTTTGAAGCCATGTTCATAAGGAGGCTCTTTGATGCTCATCATCCTCTTTGAGGTCAGCTGGGTGTTGTCAGGAATTAACTTGTCTTGTTGGAGAATTTTAGGATTGTAAGAACAACTTTAGCCATATTCTGTGTGTCTCTGAAGCTTTTGAAGACCTCATCCAACTATTTTACCTCATATATCGATAGAGTCACATCTATTAGACTTTGCATATATATTCTTGTGTTAAAATCTGCCAAGTATTTGACATGCTCATGTTTTGTATCAGTATACTAAATTCTATAGCAATGACTTAGACATAACCTTCATTATAAGTAACAATTAAGGCTTTGAGTTAAAGAGTAGGTTCAATCATCTAGCTTTTGTTCTATCCTCCCTCTATGTTCCCAAATCTCCCTTTCTTTCTTGTTGGCTCCCATCTCCTGGCCTGTGTGTGCAAGATAAAGGCAAAGAGAGATATTCTTGCATTTCCCCTAGCTTTTTCTCTGTATAAGATCAGTAATGACTTATGACCACCTCCCGATGAGAATAAGCATTTGTAGATCAGGCAAGCATACAGCAACCTATACAACCATGCCCCCCTTGAGGGAATGGGGCATTGTTCTCTTAAGGTTTCTTCAAGTTCAATTGGGGCACATAATACTTTGGAGTGGGCCCCCCAAAATTGGAGAGAATGGTTAAGCAATCTAGTGATTGCATTTGTGGTTCAGTTTCCAAATGTTGAGAGATTCCAGGCTTAGTAGGAAATTGGAATGGTGGTCCAAATTGAATCAGAAGTTTTCTACAATGTTGTCCAGGAACCTGTCCAAATCTGACGAGTAAAAGCAACAGAATCATCCGGGGCTGGAACTAGGAGGATGCTGGTTATTTTGTTCTGAAAACATAATTTCTCACAAGTATTATACAGTTCTAACATTATAATTGTACGAGGTATGCGGGATGCCCAGAACAATTAAAGCTAGTTTTCTGTGCATTGTGTGGGTCAACGTAAGGCAATAGCAGATCTTCCTTCATGCTAACTATTAGTGGACTCTAATACTAAGTCATAGAGAATCTGTGGTCAACATGAGGCCTCACTATGCCTTTACATTTATATCTCTGCCAGTCTCAGAACTATTCCCATGTAGTGAGATTAGGAATACAAATTGCCTGCTTGTTCTGTAGTTTGAGTTCTTTACTGCTCAACTGTAGCTCCCTCTTTCCTCCCCTCCCAATTCTACCCCCTCCCTCATCTACCAGCATCCCATCCCCTCTCTCATCCCCTTTTCCTCCCTTCCCTAGTCCTTAGATATGGGAGCTCTCTTTCCTTAACCTCTGATCTTAGTTTATATAGTATACCCTGTACAACATATGACCTTTTTCTCTGTGGCCTAACTGGGCCACCCTACACTCTCAGGACTCTGTCTAGTGTCCAGCCTTAAGTCTCTGTAACTGTCCCTATATCCTGCTGGGTGGAGTCTCTCCTAAGTTGTCTATGTTGGTTTAAAATCCACATATGAGTGAGTATATACCATGTGTGTCTTTTTGGGTCTGAGTCATCTTGCTTAGGATGATCATTTCTAATTCCATCCATTTGCTAGCAAAACTCAAGATTTCCTTGTTCTTAATAGCTGAATAGTATTCCATTGTGTAGATGTACCACAGTTTTTTATCCATTTCTCAATTGAGGGACATCTCGGTTGTTTTCAGGTTCTGGCTATTATGAATAAGGCTGGTATAAACATAGTTTCACAAATGTTTTTGTTGCATGGTGGGGCATCTTTTGGGTATATGCCAGGGAGGGTTATAGCTGGGTCTTGGGGTAGAGCTATTCTCAATTTTCTGAGAAAGCTCCATATTGCTTTCCAGAGTGGTTGAACAAGTTTGCACTCCCACCAGCAGTGGAGAAGTGTTCCCCTTTAGCCACATCCCCTCTAACATGTGTTGTCATTTGAATTATTGGTCTTTGCTAATCAGATAGGTGTAAGATGGAATCTCAAGGTCGTTTTGATTTGCATTTCCCTGATGAGTAGGGATGTTGAGCATTCCTTTAAGTGTTTCTCAGCCATTCGGTATTCCTCTTTTGAGAATTCTCTGTTTAGTTCTGTATGTCATTTTTTAATTGGGTTATTTGGTTTGGTGGTGTTTAATTTCTTGATATTTTAGATATCAGTCCTTTGTCAGATGTAGGGTTGGTAAATATTTTTTTCCCAATCTGTGGGCTGTCGCTTTGTTCTGCTGACCATGTCTTCTGCCTTGCAGAAGCTTCTTGGCCATATACGGTGATAAATATGGATCTATTTGCATTTTTTTACATGTAGACATCTAGTTGGACCAGCACCATTTGTTGAAGATGCTTTCTTTTTTCCATTGTATCATTTTGGCTTCTTTGTCAAAAATCAAATGGCTATATGTGTGTGGATGTATATCTAGGTACTCAGTTCGATGCCATTGGTCAACTGGCCTATTTCTATACCAGTACCATGCTGTTTTTATCATTGTTGCTCTATAGTACAGCTTGAGATCAGGGATGGAGATTCCTCTGGTAGATCTTTTATTGTATAGGGTTGATTTAGCTATCCTGGGTTTTTCATTTTTCCATATGAAGTTGAGGATTGATCTTTCTAGTTCTGTAAAATATTGTATTGGTGTTTTGATAGGGACTGCATTAAGTTTGTAGATTGCCTTTGGTAGGATGGCCATTTTTACTATGTTGATTCTCCCAATCCATGAGCATGGGAGATCTTTCCATTTTCTGCTATCCTCTTCAATTTCTTTCTGTAGCAACTTGAAGTTTTTTTTTCATAAAGGCCTTTCACTTGCTTCCTTAGATTTACACCCAGATATTTTATATTGTTCGAGGCTATTGTGAAGGGAGTAGTTTCCCTAATTTCTTTCTCCACCTTTTTGTCATCTGTGTACAAGAGGGCTACCAATTTTTTTGTGTTAATTTTATATCCTGCCCCTTTGCTGAAGCTGTTTATCAGTTGTAGGAGTTCTTTTGTTGACTTTTGTGGATCATGATGTATATTATCATATCATCTGCAAATAGTGAAACTTTAACTTCTTCCTTTCCTATATGTATCCCCTTGATCTCCTTTAGCTGTCTTATTGCTCTAGCTAGGACTTCATATACTATATTAAAGAGCAATGGAGAGAGTGGGCAGCCTTTTTCATGTCCTTGAGTTCAGTAGGATTGACTTAAGTTTCTCGCCATTTAGCTTGATGTTGACTATAGATTTACTGTATATTGCCTTTACTATGTTTAGGTATGTGCCTTGTATCCCCGATCTCTCTAAGACTTTTAACATGAAAGGGTGTTGGATTTTGTCAAATGCTTTTTCTGCATCTAAAGAGATGTGATTCTTTTCTTTCAGTTTGTTTATATGATTAATTACATTGATGGATTTCCTTATATTGAACCACCCCTGCATTCCTGGTATGAAACCTACTTGGTCATGATGGATGAGACTTTTGATGTGTTCTTGTATTCGATTTGCCAGAATTTTATTGAGTATTTTTGCATCTATGTTCATAATGGAGATTGGTCTAAAATTCTCCTTCTTTGTTGGGTCTTTGTGTGGCTTAGGTATTAAGGTGATTGTGGCTTCAT
Organism: Acomys minous; assembly: GCF_964271855.1. Lineage (NCBI taxonomy): Eukaryota > Metazoa > Chordata > Mammalia > Rodentia > Muridae > Acomys > Acomys minous. Next base: position 81,169,453 of record NC_140484.1, on the reverse strand, counting down.
AGAATGAGTATGGTAGTGATCCTTCTGTTTCTATTTTGTGGAATAGTTTGAGGAGTATTGGTATTAGTTCTTCTTTGAAGGTTTGGTAGAATTCTGCACTGAATCCATTTGGCTCAGGACTCTTTTTGGTTGGGAGACTTTTGATGACTGCTTCAATTTCCTTAGGGGATATAAAACTGTTTAAATTGTTTGCCTGATCTTGATTCAACTTTGGAAAGTGGAATTTATCAAGGAAATTGTCCATATCCTTTAGATTTTCAAATGTTGTGGCATATAGGCTTTTGAAGTAAGACCTAATGATTCTTTGGATTTCCTCAGTATCCATTGTTATTCTCCCTTTTCGTTTCTGATTTTGTCAATTTGTGTACTCTCCATTTGCCTTTTAGTGAGTTTGGCTAAGAGTTTGTCTATCTTGTTGATTTTTTCAAAGAACCAGCTCTTGGTTTTGTTGATTCTTTGAATTGTTTTCTTTGTTTCTAACTTACTGATTTCAGTCCTGAGTTTGATTATTTCCAGCCTTTTACTCCTCTTGGGTGTGTCTGCTTCTTTTTTTTTCTAGAGTTTTCAGGTGTTCCATTAAGTTACTTATATGTGGTGTCCCCAGTTTCTTTATGAAGGCACCTAGTGATATGAATTTTCCTCTAAGCACTGCTTTCATTGTGTCCCAAAGGTTTGGATATGTTGTGCCTTCATTGTCATTGAACTGCAGGAAGTGTTTGATTTCTTTCTTTATTTCATCCCTGACCCAGTTGTCATTCAGTAGAAGATTGGTCAGTTTCCATGTGTTTGTAGCCTTTTTGTTATTTCTATTGTTGTTGATGCTCATCTTTAGGCCATGGTGGTCTGATAGGACGCAGGAGATTATTTGAATTTTTTTTGTATCTATCGAGGCTTGTTTTGTGACCACTTATATGTCTATTTTGGAGAAGGTTCCATGTGACACTGAGAAGAAAGTATATTTTTTTCTATTTGGGTAAAAAGTTCTGTGAATGTCTGTTAGGTCCATTTGATTCATGACCTCTGTTAGCTTGATTATTTCTCTATTTAATTTCTTTCTTGAAGATTGGTCCATTGGTGATAGTAGAATGTTGAGGTCTCCCACTATTATTGTGCCGGGATCAATGAGTGATTTAAACTTTAAAAGTACTTCATTTACAAATGCAGGTGCCCTAATATTTGGGGCATAGATATTTAGTGTGGTGATGTTCTCTTGGTGGATTTTTCCTTTGATTAGGACAAAGTGTCCTTCTGGATCTTTCTTGCTCAATTTTAATTGAAAGTCTATTTTCTCAGATATTAAAGTGGCTACTCCTGCTTGCTTCCGGAGACCATTTGCTTGAAAAACTTTTTCCAGTGCTTTATTCTAAGGTAATGTTTATCTTTATTGATGAGATATGTTTCTTGAATGCAACATATTGAAGGATCTTGTTTTTGCATCCATTTTGTTAGCGTGTGTCTTTTTACTGGGGAGTTGAGGCCATTGACATTGAGAGATATTATTGACCAATGGTTATTGGATCCTTTTATTGTGGAGTTAGTGGTGATTGTGTGTGGCAGTGTCTGTTTTGGTTTTGCTAACATGATACTATCGGTATGTTGCATTTTCTTGGGTGTGGCTGACCTCGTTGTGATGACGTTTTCTTCTACTATTTTCTATTGAACAGGGTTGGTGTTTAGATACTGTTTAAATTTGATTATGTCATAGAATATCTTGTTTTCTTCTTCTATGTTGATTGAGAGTTTTGCTGGATATAGTAATGTGGGTTTGCATCTGTAGTCTCTTAGGGTGTGCATAACCTCAGCCCAGGCTTTTCTGGTTTTCCTCAGCCCAGGTTTTTCTGGCTTTCATAGTCTCTGTTGAAAAGTCAGATGTAATTCTGATGGGTCTACCATTATATGTTATTTTGCCTTTCTCTCTTGCAGTCTTTAATATCTTTTCTTTATTCGCAGATTTAGTGTTTTGATTATTATGTGCCGGGAGGAATTTCTTTTCTAGTCTAGCGTATTTGGTGTTCTGTAGGCCTCTTTTATGTTCAAGGATATCTCTTTCTGTAGATTGGGAAAGTTTTCTTCTATCACTTTCTTGAAGACATTTCCTGGTCCTTGGGACTTTGCATCTTCCTTTTCATCTACTCCTATAATCCTGAGATAATGCCTTCTCATGGTGTCCTTGATTTCTTGGATACTTTGTGTCACCATTTTTTCTGTTTTAAGATTTTCTTTGAGAGATGTATCAATTTCTTCTATTGTATCTTCAGCACCTGAGATTTTCTCTTCCATGTGTTGGATTCTGTTAGTTATGCTTGTCTGTTGGATTCCTGCTTCCTTTTTTAATTGTTCAATTTCACTGTTTTTCTCAATTTGTGATTATTTTAAATATTTTCTAATTCTGTTTTCATGTCTTGAATTGTTTTAGTTAATTCCTTCACCCGTTTGCTTGTCGTTTCTTGTTTCTCCTGGATGGCTTCTATTTACTTGTTTGTGTTATACTGGAATTCTTGGAAGGATCTATTCGTTTGCTCTTTATAGTTCTCAAATAACTGTATGAGCATGGTTTTGAGGTCATTTTCCTGTAACTCTGTTATAATAGGGTATCTGTTGGTTTCTGGGCTTTCTGGTGGAGCCATACTGTCTTGATTTTTGTTATTAGACCTCTTATTCTTTGCTTTAGGCATCTGCTTAGAGGGCTTGGGCTTTCTGAACTGGTAGTCTCTGGGACAAGTACCTTTGATAGGAAGCTGTTTTCTATACTGGCTTCTCAGACTCGGCCTTCCTGTATCTATATTGTTTGAGCTCTGCCACCTAGATTCCGTAGTTTTATAGGGCTCCTCTGGCTGCTGTGATTTGCATGTGAGATGCTGTATGACTTCTGTTTTGTTAATCTTTTGCTTTGTAGGCTGGCCACTCTGCTTTGGTGCACTGATCCGTCCAGCAGTCTTACCTTCCCTTTATTCTTGCTGGTTGCAGCCTGTCACTGAAACAAGGCGCTGGGGCACTCTCTGTCACCCACCGCCACCTCTCACAGTCCCTTGCAGCCCCTGTTGCTTGCCACTTCCCGCAGCTGATCTCTCAGAACCACCCCCCCCACCCCCCCACATCCCCTCCCACCCCCACATCCCTCTACCCCCCCACCCCACCCCACGAATCACCTCTGCGGGTGTTTTGTTTCCTGCAGCCGGCCTACCTCAGCTAGTGCTACTGGTGTTGCTGGCACCACAGCTGCCAAAGCTGTCACTGTGGCTGCCGGGTGCCGCAGTCGTCATCGCAGATGATCTGCTCCCCTGGGAGTCCCTGCTTTTTCTCCTGTTCAGGGGTGCACAAGATTGTCCCTAGTTTGTTCCTAGCTCACTATGGTTTCTCCCACTGTAGTGGGGTAGGGAGCTTGGTGTTCCTGTTTAAGAAATAAGTTCAATTTTCACACTTGATTTCTCTGGCTTCTAAACAAAGTCCACACCACTCGCTGTCATCTTGAAATCCCATTTAAGGTGTTTTTAATTGTGTCTATGTGTATGTATGTATGTGAGTGGTGCCAGATCCTGAGGCTGCAGTTACAGGAGACTGGAAGCTGTCTGATGGTGTTTTGGGAACTAAACTTGGATTCTCTGAAAAAGCAGTATGTACTCTTAACCATTGAGACACATCTCTGACCACAGAGACAGGCATGGGGTTAGTTAACAGCATTTTATATATGAATATGCATGCCCTTACATATGTAAGAAAAAGTCTAAAGACACAGAGTAATACTTTTATAATGGCAATCTTGGCAGGAATGAGATCATATGATACAAATTGTATTCCTAGAGCTTTCTGTATTTTTACCATCTTTTGAAACCAGCACATTTTATGTACATACTGTTCTTGGAAAATGTTAAAACACTGAACTACTATCATAATTTTAAAGGAAGAGTCTTTCTCTATAGCTTGAGTTGACCTCAAGCTCACAATTCTCCCACCTCCACCTCCTAAGTTGGAGTTAGTAGGTATGTATTCCACACCTGGCTTTGACCATATAGTTTGGTTACCTTTCCTGACTCTCACCAGAGGAAAAGACTCCACATACAGACTTTTAATAATTTTTGCTTGTGGAGTGGAGACCAACTTTTATTCCAGGCTAGGCTGTATTCTTCAGAATGGCACACCCAGAGACTCAACTCAAGGCTTAAACCAACTAACCCACCAGTGACATCAAAGGCAGGTGACATATTGCCCCCTGTAGCACTCACTGTGCTGTGCAGGGAGGAGAGCAGGCCCACACTCCATCATCTCTCTAGCTATGGATTTTGTCATTACTGTGTTTACCTTATGTTGCAGGAGGTAAAGATCGTATTTGTGATTGATGACAAGAAATGGGCAATTTATTCTGCTATTTACTTTTTATGGGGATGAAGTGAAATAAGTGCAGCCAGAACATTCAGTTAAACATTTGCTAATGTCCTCTATTTACTGAGACATACAGGAAGATTACCTATGGCCCATAAGCACCACCCAGGATTCTTGGGATCTTTGCTTCCCAGCAACCAAAAGGGAATGGCAGACATGACATTTCAGACGTTTATATGTTTAGCTGAAAACAGGTGTCATTTTCTACACTTCTTAGATATGTGGTTCAGGGAAACTATCTTCAAGGTCAGGGAAACTATCACACAAGTCACAGGTATTGGAACTAAGGATTAACAGCTGGGCACATGATTGTGAAGCTTCTTGCAATATTTCCTCAGTTACCACCATGGAGTTCTTTCCAAAAGCCCTCTCTAAATTAAGGACTGACTAACTCTCTCTCTCTCTCTCTCTCTCTCTCTCTCTCTCTCTCTCTCTCTCTCTCTCTCTCTCTCTCTCTCACACACACACACACACACACACACACACACACACACACACCACACAACATTGAGTAGATAGAACTAAGTTTTAACTTGATATCTAGTGACTTTACTGAAGCCTCTGGGACACAGATTACTCTTCAGAGATAATTCTGCTATAAGTAAAGTCAATGAGTTATGAAGTAAAACACCTGTTGATCTTTACCTGTGAATTATCTTCTGTCTCTCATGGGCAGAGGAGCTTCCAATCCAAGTGCAGTAAAAGAATAGTAGAGAGTGAGAGCTAGGAACCAGTCTAATGTGATCTAAGCAGGGTACCGCCAGTGAACCAAGAAAAATGGATATGGTAAGCAGATGCTGAAAGTCAAGCCCAGGTTAGCACACAGAAGATCAGCTAGGGCCCAAGTCTACCTACTATGATGAGAACATCTGGAACACCAAGGATGAGATTAATAAGCTTCTTGTCCTGAGCATCATCTGTTGAAGAGATGGTGTAAGCATTTCTGGGATCCTTTGTAGTCCACCACTGATCTCATACCTTCATTTACAAAAATAGATTTAAACATATAACTTTCATCAATCCCATGATAGAACATGGTTAAGTTTCAACTACTTTCCATAACTAATGTGACTGATTTAATCAGATTGCCACAGCCTCTGGTACACATGGGATAAGACAAAGTTTACTTTGAAAACTAAATGTTTCATTTTAAACCACGCAAGGTGGTACATGCCTATAATCCCAGAGCATGGAAGGCTAAGGCAGGAGGATCATTAACTTGATTTTAAATTGGACTTAGACTGAGGCCATGTCTCGAAAAGGTTCAATTTTATAAAATAATTTTGGATTTTTCATAGATTCCACCTTCCCTCAGCTTTCTGCCATACTGCCATCTTACATCATAGGAATTATCTTTCAAAACTGGGGTATTAGTATTGACAATCTCTTCTTTTTGTGGTTTCAGGATCCAATAAGTGCTTGGTGATGTTATCAGTGCTTCTGCCAGCTGACTCTGTCCATCTTAAAGGTAAGTTTCCACTTGCTTTATTTTTCTTTTATAACAAGTGGTAGCCATTAATTCAGACTCATTCTTTCTAATGTGTATTATTTTTTCCTTATCTGTGATATGCTAGTTGGCAGGGATCAAACTTGGCCATAGTCTAAAATGAGGAGCAATTTCTAAGGTGCTAAGTGGGGAAGGCTGATGAAATGAACCTACACATCCACAGAGTGCATTGCATGATAGGATAAATACTGCAAAGAAGAAAGAATCCATGACTGTGTAAACACAGACTAGGAAGATTGCAGAGTGCTTGTCCTGTCCTGTGCAGAAGTTTCTTATTTGTTTCCTTCTGAGCCAGCGGGCATGTGAGAAGCAAAGGATTTATCAGAAGGAGCTTATGAATTTGATTTGAGACAGCTACAGGCAGGAAGTAAGAGAAATATTCAGACCTCAGGGTGGCAGCTTGCCATGGCACTTCTTAGTGGATGCAATTTCTTCATTAGTTTGACTCACAGTAACAGTTTCCACATATCTATTTTATGACACTTACCTTAGTCAACAATAAAAATAATTTACCTTGTTCTTGTGCTAGTTTTTAAATCACCGGTCATAATACCCTACAGGAGTGGGGTCAGGAATTCACTCTTTGTAGGCATTTATCCAAAAAAGCCCGTGGTGAAACTATAAGCAGGTCATGTATACATGAAAACAAAGAGAGCAGAGTTTAATTATAGCTGGCAAGAATCCTTCCAAGGTTGGTGACTACCAACAATGTCAGCCAAGATGCCAAAGTCAGCAGCTACAAACAAGTCAAAGATAGACAGGAGGTAGGAATAATCTCCTATGCAGGAACATTTTCTTTTTTAAAAAAATTATTATAATTTATTCCAATTACTTTCCCATTGTTATCCCCATCACCTGTATCTTCCTGTTCCCATGTTCTCACCCTCCCTTCATCTTATACCCTATTCCCTACTCGTAGACCTTAGACAAAAGGGTATCACCTCCCTTACCATATGACCACAACCTATCAGGTCTCATCCAAATAGCCCACTTCTTCTTCCTCTGTGTGCCCATAGGGCCTTCCCACCAGGGGAAGTGAACAAATTAGGGGCATCAGAGTCCATGTCAGAGACAGTCACTGTTCTCCCCACAACTGTGGAGAATGAGCTGTCCATTGCCTAGATCTAAACAGGGGGGTCTAGGTTTACTGCAGACATTGTCATTGGTTGGTGCAACAGTTTGTGCAGGTCACCCCTAGATCCAGATCCACCAGCCTCATGGTCTACTTGTGGGGAAACAAAACCCTCTATGTCATTTCATACTCCCATTTTCCCATACCACTCTCAATGCTCAACCCCAAGACCAGTAGCAAGTCCCAAAATCTGTCCTGATCCCCACAGGGTTGAATCTCTCAGAGGACATCTATGTGGTCCTAATATCCACTTATAAGTGAGTATATATCATGCTTGTGTTTCTGGGTCTGAACTATCTCACTCAAGATGATCATTTCTAGTTCCATCCATTTGCCTCCAAATTCCAAGATTTCCTTGTTTTTAATACCTGAGCAGTATTCCATTGCGCAAATGGACCACAATTTCTTTATCCATTCTTCCATTGAGGGACACCTAGGTTATATCCAGATTCTGACTACTATGAATAAAGCTACTTTAAACATAGTTGAACAAATGTCTTGTGGTATGGTGGAGCATCTTTCAGGTATATGCCCAGGGGTACTATAGCTGGGTCTTGAGGTAGCACTAGTCTCAATTTTCCAAGCAAGTGCCATATTGATTTCCAAAATGGTTGTATAAGTTTGCACTCCCACCAGCAATGAAGGAGTGTTCACCTTTCTCTGCATCCTCACCAGCATGTACTGTCACTTGAGATTTTTATCTTAGCCATTCTGGTAGGTGTAAGATGGAATTTCAGAGTCATTTTGATTTGAATTTCTCTGATAACTAAGGAAGTTGAGCATTTCTTTAGATGTTACTCTATTAAACATTCTCTGTTTAACTCTGTGCCCAATTTTTTTATTGTAGTTCTACTTTTATTTTTTTTATTTATTTTTTTCCTCCTTTATTAATTTATTCTTGTTACATCTCAATGGTTATCCCATCCCTTGTATCCTCCCATTCTTCCCTCCCTCCCAATTTCCCCTTATTCCCCTCCCCTATGACTGTTCCTGAGGGGGATTACCTCCAATTTTTAATTGCATCATTTAGTTGTGGTATTTAATTTCGTGAGTTCTTTATATATTTTGTATATTAGCCCTTTGTCAGTTGTAGGGTTGCTAAAGATCTTTTCCCCATTTGTAGGTTATCACTTTGTTCTGTTGACATTGTAATGTGCCTTACAGAAGCATTTCAGCTTCATGAGATCCTATTTATCTATTGTTGATCTTAAAGCCTCATCTACTGGTGTTCTGTTCAGGAAGTTGTCTCCTGTTCTAATGATTTCAAGGCTCTTCCCCACTTTTTCTTCTACAGATTTAGTGTGTCTATTTCTATTTTGAGGTCTTGGACTTGCAGAAACTTGGACTTGACTATTGTGCAGCATGATAAAATGGATAGACTTGCATTTTTGAACATATGGACATCCAGTTAGACCATCACCATTTGTTGAAGATGCTATCTTTTTGCCAGTTTATAGATTATTCTTCTTTGTCAAAAATTAAGTGTCCATAAGTATATGGGTTTTTTGTTTTTTTGAATCTTTGACTTCATTCTGTTGGTCAACCAACCTATTTCTATGACAGTAGCATGCTGTTATCGTTACTGTTGCTCTATAGTACAGCTTGAGATCAGGAATGGTGATTCCTCTGGATCATCTTTTATTGTACAGGATTGTTTTAGATATTCTGGATTTTTCATGTTTCCACATGAAGTTGAGAATCAATCATTCAAGGACTGTCAATAATTGTGCAGGTATTTTAATAGGGATTGCATTGAAATCTGTAGATAGCCTTTGGTAAGATGACTCTTTTTACTGTGTTGATCCTTCTGGTCTACGAGCATGGGAGATCTCTCCAACTTCTTATATCTTCTTCAATTTCTTTCTTCAGAGACTTAAAGTTTTTTCCTACAAGTCTTTCACTTGCTTGGTTAGAATTACATGAAGATACTTTCTATTGTTTGTGGCTGTTGTGAAGAGTGTAGTTTCACTAATGTCTTTCTCAGACCATTTGTCATTTATAAACAGAAGGGCTATTGATTTGTTTGACTTAATCTTATATCAGGCCACTCTGATTAAGGTGTTTTTCATCAGTAGGAGTTTTCTGGTAGAATTTTTGGGTTCATGTATGTACACTATCATATCCCTTGCAAATAGCAATACTTTGACATCCTGATTTCCTATGTGGATTTTGTCAATCTCCTTTGGTTGTCTTATTGCTCTAGCCAGAAGAGAGTGGGTAGCTTTGTCTATTCACTGATTTTAGTGGAATTTCTTTGAGTTTATCTCCATTTAATTTCATGTTGGCTATTGGCTTGCTGTATATAGCCTTATTATGTTTAGGTAGGTGCCTCGTATCCTTCATCTCTCCAAGACTTTAACAATGAATGGATATTGGAGTTTGTCAAATGCTTTTTGAGTATCAAAAGGAGATAGTCATGTGGGTTTTTTCTTTAAGCTTGTTTATATGGTAGGTTACATCAATAGATTTCTGTACATTGAACCATCCCTGTATGCCTGGAATGAAGCCTAGTTGGTCATGGTGAATAATATCTGTGATGTGTTCTTGGATTCACTTTGTGAGTATTTTATTGAGTATTTTTCATCAATGTTAATAAAAGAACTTGGCATGAAATTCTCTATCTTGTTTGTGTCTTTGTGTAGTTTAGGTATCAAAGTGACTGTTCCCTCATACAATAAGTTTGGTGATGTTCCTTTCATTTCTATTTCATGGAGTAGTTTGAAGAACATTGGTATTAGCTCTTCATTGAAGGTCTGATAGAATTCTGCACTGAAACTATCTGGCCCTGAGCTTTTTGTGGATGGGAGACATTGATGACTGCTTCTATTTCCACAGGCAATATATGATTATTTATTTTGTTTACCTGATTTTGTTTCAACATTGGTAGTGAAATCTAAAAGGAAATTGTCCATTTCGTTTAGATTTTCAAATTTTGTGGCATATAGACTTTTGAAGTAAGACCTAATGATTCTTTGGTTTTCTTCAGTGTTTGTTGTTACGGTTCCTTTTTCTTTTCTGATTTTGTTAATATGGTTAGTGTCTCTCTGCCTTTTAGTTAGTTTGGCTAACAGTCTGTCTATCTTGTTGATTTTCTCAAAAAGACAAGCTCTTGATTTAGTTTATTCTTTGAATTGTTCTTTTTGTTATAATTTATTGATTTCAGCCTCGAGTTTGATTATTTCCAGCCATCTACTGCTCTTGTGTGTGTCTGTCTCTTTCTTTTCTAGAGCTTCCAAATGTCCTGTTAAGTTGGTTGTAGTAGATGATTCCAATCTCTTTATGAAGGTACTTAGTACTATGAACTTCCCTCGTAGCAGTATTGTGTTCCATAAGCTTGGGCATTTACACCTTTAATTTCATTGAATTTTAGGAAGTACCTAATTTTTTTATTTCTTCTCTGACTGTGTCAGGAGGTTTTTCTTTTCTGGTCTACTATATTTGGTATTCTGTAGGCCTCTTGTATATTTATAGGCTTCTTTTTCTTTAAACTGGGAGCATTTTCTTCTATGATCCTGTTGAAAATATTTTCTAGGCCTTGGTACTGGGCATCTTCTCTTTCCTCAAGTTCTATTATCCTTAGATTTTGTCTTTTCATTATATCATTGATTTCTCAGATACGCTTATGTGAAGAATTTTTTAGGCTTATCATTTTCTTTGATGGCTGTATTATTCTTCCATTGTGTTTTCTACAAGTGACATTCTTTCCTTCATCTCTTGTATTTTGTTGATGATGCTTACCTCTGCAGTTCTTCTTTTCTCCTATAAGTTTTTTCTTTCCATACTTTCCTCATTTTGTATTTTTATTATTGTTTCCATTTCATCTTCAGATATTGAACCATTCGATTGAATTCCTTCACCTGATTTTTTTTTTTGCCTTCTCCTAAATTTCTTCAAGTGATTTCTTCATTTCCTCTTTATATTCTTCTGTCTTGGCCTCTCTAAGGGCATCAATCTGTTTGGCTGTATTTTCCTGTGTTTGTTTATATATTTTATTCATTTCTTACTTTATCATCTTCATTAAGAAAGATTTGAGGTCACTTTGTTGTATTTCAGGTGTGTTACAGTTTCAATGCCTGATTGCTTTGGGATGATTCGGTACTGGAGATACTATAATATTTTGGTTTTTGTTGTTTGTGTTGTTAGTCATTTGCTGTCTTTGGTATTGTGTGGTAGTTTCTAGTGTCCTTCACTTGCTGCTGAAAGCAGATCCTAGGTTATTGGCTATAACTTGAGATGTCTCACTTATTGGGATCAGGAAACTCTTCAGGTAAATCAGGCAGGTGACCTGAGATCAGACCTGGAAACTTTCCATGGACTAGCTAAGTGACCTGAGGTCATATCTAACTGTGTTTCACACTGTGGTGATTCAGACACTGTTGTTTTGTAGTCCATAGTTCTTTCTTAGGCATGAAGTGTAGATGCTCTGTGCCCTGCCAGGCATGCAGCTAGTTCTTGGAGCCTGTGTTCATGCTTGTGCTGATCCAGAAACTCTCTGTGGATTAGCCAGGTGACCTGAGGTCAGATCCACTTTTGTTCTATGCTGTGGGGTTCTCTCTGAACTAGAAGCCCCAGCAGCTGGTGTTTTTGTAGCCCATGGCTCCTTCTGATCCCCAGAAGTAAGAAGCTATGTGGCCAGGCCTCTGGCTAGGCCTTGGAACCAAGCCTATGCCTACAGGGACTCAGGGATTTTTCTGTGGGTTAGTCAGGTGGCCCAAGGCCAGTCTCAAGCATGCTTTACACAGTGTGGGTCCCTCTCACCTGAGAATCACCAGGGCTGGTGATTTTGTCCTTAGGTCACTGTGCAGTCATTGCTGCTCTGCTTAACAAACACAATGTGTGTGTTTATTGCCATCTTGGATCCTCCACATGGACACTTTCTTAATTGGGAGGGTAGATGATTATGATCATCACTCCTGGGTTGAATAAAAGTGTCAAAAACTTCACATGTGAGTCCCCCAGTAGCTTGCCACAAAACATGTTCAGAGAATTAGCAAGTCTCAATAGAAATGACCTCAGTCTTTGTCCAGATTCTGCCATAGATACCATAAAATATCCCTTGACAGACAACTCACTGGTTTCTCTCTCTCCAAACCACCCCCAATCCCATGAACTTCTCTCACTTTTCCTTAATGTTCCTTATCAAATCTTCTGCCATGCTCATTGCTCCTTATTGGTATCTTTTAGAGAACTTGAGAATCACCATCTCAGGTTGACTTTTGTTGGCAACTGATACTCTCAATGTCATGCACACCTAAGCTGAGAAATACTCTGTAGTTCTCTGGTGTCTTAATCAGTACTTCTAAAGTGGTGGATGGGATTCAAAGGTTTATGATGTGTGAAATTTTAGAAATCTATTCATTAAGAACAGGGTATCCATAAAGCCTTAGTTACTTTTCTATCCCTCTGAAAAGACACTATGACCAAAGTGATTTATAAAAGGAAGCATTTAATTGGAGGCTTACAGTTTCAGAGGGCAAATCCATCCATAATTATCTTGAACAGAGCATGTCAAGCAGCAGGTAGACATGGCTCTAGAGCAATAGCTGAGAACTTATGTCTCATCCACAGACATGAGTCAGAAAGAGAACAAGGTAACTGGGACTGGTATGGGCTTTTGAAACCTTAAAGCTCACCCCCAAATGACACCCCTCCAACAAGGCCACATGTCTTGCAACAAAGCCATACTTCCCGACCCTATCTAAATGGTTCTACATACTGGGAGTGATCATTCAAATATATGACACAGAGGAAAAAATCTGGAAAATTCATACATTAGAAAATTGTAAGGAATGAATCTAGAAGAGATTTTGTCACTTCCTGTTAATAGCACTGATCTGAGTTAGACATAAAGAGGATGGATGCAAGAGTGTAAGATTACCTGTTGTGCTAGTACAGTCTTAGCTACATTAATGCCCTTCTAAAATGGTTTCAAAAACAGTGAGAATGCATACTAAATTTTTGTTGTGAGCCCTAGGGTACATTATTGAATTGATACAAGAAATTTAATTACATTATTTATATTCACAATGTTTGGATGGTGGGTTCTAAAACAGTCTCAAACTTCCTGTTCTTGTGTATTCACTCACTTAAAATAATGCTATTATCATGATTTAAGGCTACTTTGAAATGAGATACTTATATGAGTTCCCAGCATATATTAGAAAATCTTTTAGCATAATAATATTTACAGTGCATTTATTGTGTGCTAATTATTAGACCTGAGGGATGTTGGGGAATACTTTTTGTACACTAATGGGTTTTATGTGTTGATGGCTTAAATTTTTGTGTCTACATGCATGTGACTACTAAATGTTGAAAAGACTTATAAGTGTCTTTTTCCTTGAGGAGAAAGTCCTAGATATATAGTTGTTTCTCAGAATACACAGATCCTGATAGATGCATAGTACTCAGCTTTTTGTTACATTCTGAACAAACTGATACTGAAGTTTGTATTTAGTTTTTTAATCAAGTATTATCTAGAAGTGTTCTGAGAGTGTAGTCAAGTATATACATTGCTTTCAATTGTGTGTGTATGTGTGTGTGTGTGTATGTATGTATATGTGGTATGCTTGTATGACTGAGCACTGAGCACATGGTTGTGTAGACTAGGAATTAGTGTCAAGTGTCTCTCTATATTGTTGTCTACCAAATATTCACCAAGCCAGGAGCTCACCAAATGTCTAAAATGGCCAGGGAGCTTCCTGACTCAAATTCCTAGTGCAATTACTATAGGCAAGCACTTTGGATCTCAGCTTTTTATGTGGGTACTGAGGATCTGAACTCATATCCTCATGGTTACACAACAACCACATTGCTTTCGGAGCCATCTCAGCCACTAGAAATGTGGTTATTTTTTAAATTTAACAACAAGAATAAGTGAATTTGTATGCATTGTATCTTGCTATTGTTCTCCTAGCAAATTTTCTTTGGATAGGTACATTTTTTTCTTCTTTTAAGAGATAATTCATGTTAATGTGCATAATATTAATTAAAAGTATGCTTTTCTTACTGCTGAAAGGAGAAGATACACACACTGTCAGTTCAGAATATACTATTTCACAGTTGTTCTGGGCTTGGTTCCCTCCACACGCTCCTTTATATCTATTGTTCTAAGCCTCCCAAAACCATGTAATCACTTTCTTATTTTGTATTGTATTTCTGAAACAGGAATTCAAAACTGAAACAAAAGATAGGGGAGATGAAATAGTTACAGCCCTAAAAATTGGATGAGGGGCAAGTGTTGACCTTCTGTGGCCTGTGATTATTTTGTAGTATAAAAGAGGCTGAGCAGGAACCATTAGACAAAAATCCCTCAATACCATTGTTCCACTGGCTATTTAAAGGCTTCATTTAAGCTTTCATTAGTGGAATTTGTCCTGGTTTGTGATCTTAGTTACAAACTTACTGCATTTATTAGCAGTTCTAGTCTCAGTTCTTTGGAAACCTTGCATCTTTGTTCTTAGCACCAGAAAAAGTTTAATGGAAGAATTAAGAGACCAGTCATTGTAGAATATGTGGCTTATGCTTCTGCAGTGTAAGAAGATAAAAATGATGTGTCTTCTGTAGAATAATTCTAAACAAATGAGTACACACAGAACATGATTATGTTGCTGGGTGTGGTTAAAGGACACACTTTTAACCCTGGCACTTAAGAGAAAGGGGCAGTTAGATCTCTGTGAGTTCTAGGCCATCCTGGTCTACATGCCTATTTCTAGGATGCTCTGAGCTACATAGTGAGACACTGTTTCAAATATAGAAACAATAATGACAAAATGTTATTGTGTTAAATTTCCGCCACACTTTCTAGGTACTAACAGTTCTCCTTGACTCATAAATGACATAATGGAACCTAATTCTTAAATTTTACCCTCTCTCCAACCATTATAGGAGTGTCTTTGAAACTACAATGATACTATCTGCAGTAGTTTAGCTGTTTGCAGAACATATGAGCACCCTTGAGCTTGTTGACTCAATGTTTCTCATAGGAGAAGGAGTGGGTAATGTCATTGGACCCTCACCTAAGTATTCATTCATTTTTCCCAAGCAGCTGTATACAATTCTGATCTTATTACATTTGGTTTTGGGGTCTCGGGAAAAGGATAGAGTATATAAGTTAGGGTGGACTAAGGGAGGGAACTTTCCTATATAGTCGTGGGGGGGGGTATCTTCTATACTAATTATAGTATGGCTGTTTTAAGGTCCTACACACTCCTGCAGACCTAGTAGTGTGGTTGCTTTAAGGTCTTCCACATAACCCCTCACCTATTTTTTTGTAAGTAGAGTTCAATAAACTCATTGGATGATTGATTCTCCACACACAAACACACAACAGACACACAGTGAGTTTTGGTGGAATCATACATAGGTTTGTCATTGAGACTATAGAAGGAGGAAGTAGATATTGTTTACATCTCCCTCAGAGAAAGAGTTTTAGCAACACCTTCTAAATTTGTGATATCATTAACAAATGTGCCATGAATCATTAACACTTTAATTCATTACTGAGATGATTTAGTTAACAATAATGTAGCAGTTTATTTGAACTTATTCCATGAAAACACAAGGTTTTTTTCTTTCATTTTTTCACAATTATTTGAATGTGCATTAATACCTTCCTCTCTTTGAATCCCATTCTTATATCACCCATCTACCACTCTGAGAACAATGGAAATATATTTTTAAAAAATATTTTATTTATTCACTTTATATCCTATTGAAAACCCCTCCCTCCTCTCCTCTTGGCCATACCTTCCCATCCTCTTCCTTCTATTCTCACTTCCCAAAGTTGGAGTCCCTCCCCACCACCAACCCATCCAGAACCCCAACTCACATCAGGACTGAGTGCATCCTTTCCAATTGAGGCCAGGTTAGGCAGCTCTGCCAAGAGGAAGCTATCAAAAAAACCCTGTTCCACTTACTAGGGAACTATATAAAGACTAAGCTGCCCATTGTCTACATGTGTGTAGGGGGTTTAGGTCCAGTACAGGCATGGTCCTTGGTTGGTGCTTCAGCCCTCATAATTCCCTCCTTGACCTTATGAGCATATACAGGGGGAGGAGGTCCCCTTCAGTCACAGACATAGGGGAGGGGAGTAGGAGGAAAGCAGGAGGGAGGGAGGAATGGGAGGATACAAGTGATGGGCTAACAATTTAGATGTAATATGAATAAATTAATAAAATATTTTAAAAAGTAATGTGTTATCAATTGTATACCGTTCTCCGTATAAAAAAAGTCATCTGAAGTTTCTTGCATTTGGTATGTTCAGTATAGTGCTGCATATAACCTCATGGATTGTACTGAAATACACTATCATGAACAATAACATACAAGAACTTTTTGTTCCTATATAATTGGAGCTTAGTGTTAAATACTAACTAAGCCCTCTGTCTCTGGACAGTGCCACTCATCTGCTCTATAGTCTTAACTTCTTTTTTAAAATTTTATTAGTTTATTCATATTATATCTCAATGGATATCCCCTTCTTTGTATCCTCCCATTCCTCCCTTCCTCCCATTTTCCTCTTACTCCCCTTCCCTATGACTGTGACTGAAGGGGACCTCCTCCCCCTGTATATGCTCATAGGGTATCAAGTCTCTTCTTGGTAGCCTGCTATCCTTCCTCTGAATGCCACAAGGTCTCCCCATTCAGGGGACGTGGTCAAATATGAGGCACCAGAGTTCATGTGAAAGTCAGTCCCCACTCTCCACTCAACTGTGGAGAATGTCCTGTCCATTGGCTAGACCTAGGTAGGGGTTTGAAGTTTACGGCGTGTATTGTCCTTGGTTGGTGTCATAGTTTGAGTGCGACCCCTGGGCCCAAATCTGCCTATCATAATGTACGTCTAGTAGGTTTCTAGGACCCTCTGGATCCTACTATAGTCTTAACTTCTAAGGGAGCACCTGTGGTGGTTACAAAGAGAATGGCTCCAATAGGCTGATATATCTGAATGTTTGGTTCCCAGTTTGTGGACTGGGGAACCATTTAGGATAGAGTAGGTAGCCTTGTTTAAGGTGTGTTACTGGGGGGTAGGAGTGAGCTTTGAGGTTCCAAATGCCTACAACAGCCTGAGTCTAACTCTCTGAAACTTGCAGATCAGATATGAGCTTTCAGATACTGCTATAGAACCATGCCTTCTGCCTTCCATGTTTATGACCATGATAGTCATTGCATAACCATCCGAAGTACCACAATTAATAATTTCTTTTGTAAGATGCTTTGATCATGGTGTGTCTGCACTGATGTTGTATTTCTTATCTTCTTCCTCCTCCCCTTTATCTTCCTCTTTTTTTTAATCTAGCTCATGTAGTTTTGATTTGAATTTACCTGGGTGATAAATTATGTTTTTTTTCTTCCTCTTTGTTCTCTTCTTCTGTATATCTATTGGCCATTGCTATGTTTTCCTTTGAGAAATACTTAAAGATATTTCCATTTTTAAAGATTTACCTTTATAATTTTAATGTGTTGTGTGAAAGTGTGTGTGTGTGTGTGTGTGTGTGTGTGTGTGTGTGTGTGTGTGTACACATGAATGCATGTATCTTTGAAGTCTAGGAGAGGGTGTTAGATTCCCCAGAGCTGGAGTTACAGGTGCACTTTAACAACCAGATGTGGGTGCTGGGAATGTATTTGGGTTCTTTCTAAGTACAGTACATGATCTTGAAGGCTGAGCCATCTGTTCAGCCAGTTTCCACTCTTAAATTGGATCACTTGCCTTTCTGATACTGAGTGTTTGGAGGTTTATATATCTTGAAGACTGTTCCTTTGGCAAATACAGAGTTTTCAAACATTTGTGTCTATTCAATAGCCACATTCTCACTTTATTGATTGTTTCCTTTGCTGTGTGTTGTTGTTTTCATTTGCTGTAGCACCATTTGCATCCTGTAATTTTGGGAGCTGTCTGATGTCAGTGTCCTGTTATTTGTTTTATTTTGTTTTTTCAAGAAAGGGTTTCTCTAAGTAGCCTTTGCTGTCCTGGATTCACTCTGTTGGCCAGGCTGCCATCAAACTCAGAGATATACATGCTTCTGCCTTCATGAGCTCTGGGATTCCAGGTGTGTGCCACTGTATCTGACTGTCCTGTCCTGTCTCTCTTTTTTTCTTTTTTACTTGTATCTTTTACTCTAGTCTTAAACCCATTTTAAGGTAAATTTTTATAACTGGTGAGAAATGGAGACCTCATTTCATTTTTCTGTATTGTAAATCATTTTCCCAAAACAAATCTGGAGGAAAAGTTCTTCCTATGCTGTTATTTATTTATTTATTTTTTGTCAATAATCAGTTGCCTGTGGATACTGTACTTCCTATTCTTTTCTCTGTTGTTTTGCAAATTGTGTGATGTTGGCAAAATTATATTATAGTCTCAAAAATAGAAGAAATAAAAAAATTTAAAAATACCCCCCAATGTAATACAAACAAAAGGAACTTTTTCCCCACCATATTGGTGTTCAAGGTCACAGTCCTGGGAAATTCAATTACTCATGAAAAATTTTATCTTGGTCCACATAATGGCATTTGTATTTTATCCTAAAATGGGGCTTGCTCGGTGTCCATGTGTAGGAGGGGGGATCCTTTATTTTCTCCATATGAGGCCTCTAATCATATCAGAAAGCTCCTTTTCTCCTACCTATTCAAACACTTCACTTCTAAATACCATCACAGTGGAAATTTGAACATCAGTTTTTTTGTACAAAGAGGACATGAACTGCCCTTCATAGACAAAAATAGACAGGATAATCTTTATTTCAGACTGGAGAGAGTGTATGTCATCAAAGAACACTTTATACATGTATGAAAATCTCATAATAAACTATTAGTTTATACACTAAAAATATACTAACACAAAAATGTATCTATAAAAAAAAAAGAGTGGTTTGCTCCTAGAGAGTTCTGGCAAAGCACTGTGTGTAGTTCCATAGTTCCATGGGCTTAAAATTTAATAAAATTCATGAAAATTATTATGCAATTACAAAATGATCAGGTTTTGCCTCAGGAGGCCCTGGGTTTATAGCTCATCATAAAGCACTTGTCTAGCTGGAGAAATGGCTCAGCAATTAAGAGATTAAAAACATACTTCTCTTATAGAGGACCTGAGTTAGGATCCACACCTGCATTGTGAATCTCATAACCATTTGTAACTCAGGCTCCAGGGGACACATTTTTCTAGATTCAGTGGCCACCTGTACCTACATGTGCACATAACCAACACATGAACACCCATATATACGTTCTTTTGGTGTGAAGAATAATGACCCATATATAATCATGTATTTGAATATTTAGTCTGTAGTTGGTGGAACTGTTTGAGAAGGACTACAAGTGTGGCACCCTTGGAGGATGTTTAGTCACTGGGCAGGTGGACTTTGAAGTTTCAAGCTTGTGGATCAGATGCAAGTCCTCTGCTGCTGCCCCAGCACTATGCCTACTGGATGCTCCCTGCCATGGTGGTTATTACTCTAACCCTCTGCAACTGTGAGGCCTTAAATTAAAGGCTTCTTTTATGAGCCTCCTTGGTCATAATGTTTTGCCATGGCAACAGAAAAATAACAAAGACACCACAAATAGAATACAAATTAAAATTAGTTTGAGATTCAATCTTACTCCAGTTTGAATAGGTATTATCAAATGAAATGACAACCACTATTCTCAAGGATGTGAGAAAAATCATTGTAAATTTTGTAGAGCCACATAGTAAAGCCTTGGAATAACTCCACAAGAGAGAGCCCTTACCTATTGTTAGTGGGAGGATAAACTGTGTATTGACCACAGACATCAAATGTTTTCTCAAAATCTAAAACCAGAACTACCACATGGCCTATCTATACCACTCCTTGGAATATACCCAAATGACTCTACATCCTAAAGCAGAGATACCTGTACATTCATGAACACTAGTGCTCTGTTTATTCACAACAGACAGAAAATTGTTATGAATGTATAATAAAAATGTGATAAAAGATATAATGGAATTTCATTCAGCAGTAAAGAAAAATTAAATTTTCAGGAAAATGATGGAACTAGAAAACAAACTGCAAGTAGCCCTGACCCAGAAGGATAAATGTTGTAGAGCAACATAATAACAGCCTGAGAATAAACCCACACATTCATAACCAGCTGATATTTTTTAAAAAGAAAAGCAAAGGACACACATTTAGAAACATGATTTCTTCCAAAATGCATTTGAAAAAAACTTTATATCTTTATATAAAAGAATGAAACTAGACTCTCCCACCTTCCTTATTATTCACAGCAATTTCAAAGTAAAAGCTAAACTATAAGATACAACAACATAAAAGTCATGAGAAAATGGAGAGAACTAAATGATATCTGTGGAGGCAAAGATCTGTTTTATGAAAAAAATACCAGCAGAAAAGTAGAAATTTTGGAAAATGACAAATGTTTTCTAAATATGTTTATACCTACAGATTAGACTAACTGTCAGAAAAACATCTTTCTGTAGTGGGAAGTAGATAATGTAGAGGGCCACAAATGGCAAACAAAACAAAACAAAAACAAAAGCAAAACAAAACTGAAATGAGCTGAAGTGACTCCTGAGTGCTTAGCTCAAATTATGATGTCTCTATCAGCCCCCATACCTTCCAACAAACATTCCTCCCTCAAGATTACCTTTCAGAGAATTCAGCCAGATATGGTGGTACTTGCCTTTAATCCCAGCGCTCAAGGAGGCAGAGGCAGGTAGATCTTTGTGATTTCAATGTCATCTTGGTCTATAAAGTGCGTCTAGGACAGTCAAGGATACACAGAAAAGCTCAGTCTTGAAAGAGAAGAGGAGGAGGAGGAAGAGTTTTGTAAGAGGATAAAAAGATTACTAGAGGATAAAAAAGAGTGCTATAAAATTCTGTCTCATATCTGAACAAGACATGGTCATAATTCTCACAATATCATGGCAACAGTGGTCAACATTCCAGAATAGATGTAGAGATGAACATGAGGCTCCACCCCTAGCATAGAAGTTAATATCAACTGATGGCTGCTGGAGAGGGGGGACTCATGTTTTTTCACAGTGTAGCCACTGGCAAGTTGTCCACAGTCCAATCAATAACCATACATCCATGTGCATTCAAGAAAAGCTAATTTAATTCTCTGACTTACAGAAAAAGACATGGAACTGAAATACAAATATATTTTGAAGAAGAAGGCTTCCAAACTGGAGGATGAGAAGAAAGGAATAGTAGGAGTGAATATGATAGAAACAGATTATATACATGTATTAAATTATCAAAAACACTTTGTTTTCTTGGTAACCTGCTGTCCTTCCTCTGAGTGCCACCAGGTCTCCCCCTCCAGGGGACATGGTCAAATGTGAGGCACCAGAGTACGTGAGAAAGTCATATCCCACCCTCCACTCAACTGTGGAGAATGTTCTGACCATTGGCTAGATCTGGATAGGGGTTTAAAGTTTACAACCTGTATTGTCCTTGGCTGGTACCTTAGTTTGAGCAGGACCCCTGGGCCCAAATCTGTCTATCATAATGTTCTACTTGTAGGTTTCTAGGACCCTCTGGATCCTTCTACTTTGCTATTCTCCCATGCTTCTCTCCTCTAGAGTCTCAATAGGATGTCCTCCACTCTGTCCCAGTTTCCTAGTAAGTGAAGGCTTTCTTGGGACTTGATACCCTATGAGCATATACAGGGGGAGGTAATCCCCTCAGGAAAAGTCATAGGGGAGAAGAATAAGGGGAAAATGGGAGGGAGGGAAGAATGAGAGGACACAAGGGATGGGATAACCATTGAGATGAAACAAGAATAAATTAATAAAAAAAAGAAAAAAGCAATTTGTTTTATAAAGAATATAAGATTTGTAATTAGAAAAAAATACATTGCGTATGACAAACTCAATAGTTGTTAGAAAAATATAGAGTGATTTCTATTTTCAAGCCCATGGAATATATTATATAATTTCCCAAAGCCTTACTACATAAAGATGCAATATAGGATATTTAAAATATTTTACAGCAATTTGTTAAAAGAAGGATGGTGTTATACATTTATAATTATGTTAGGTGACATTGAAACTATCACAAAATGAATTACTTTGTTATACACTGAACATTTGAAGCCAACATATGTGAATAACTTTTTTAGAATGCTTGATGGATTTTGTAGACACACAGAATTTTAAATCAATAAAGAAAGGGCATGTTTAGATCTTAAGAACAAGAAACAATTATGTTTTGGGTGTTTAGAATGTAACTTAGCTGACAGAATGGTTAGCTAGCATGCATAAAAGAGGCAAGGGTTGATCCTCAGCACAACACAATCCCGTTGTGATTGTTGCATGCCGGTAACACTTATATTTGGGAGGTGATGCCAAGAAGTTCGAGGTCATTCTTAGCTACATAGAGAATTTGAAGTTGGTCTGGGCTTCCTAAGACCTCAGCCTTAAAAAACAAACAAACAAACAACAATCAACAACTCCCCAAAACCCACAAGCAGTATTCTAGACTTCAGAAGGGTCAATCATATACAATCATAAATCTTTTGGATTGTACTTTTTAACAGAGATGTGAAACTTTTGATCTTTAAATATGAATTCATCCAGAAGCACACTGTGCCATATTCTTAACTGTATTGGGATATTTGCAATACGTGGACTACAGCATGGATACATCTGTGAAAACATCATAGTGAACAATACATAAGCAGAAATTATTATGTGGCCATATATTATATAAATTCTTCTAAATAGAATCCTGTGAATAAAATAATGTGATGACTTATGAAATTTGACCATCTCCTTCTAGATATTTTCTGTATTATTATGGATTACAGGCATTTTAAAGCTTGTTTAGTAAAAACTGTACTTTGTCATGTCTGTCCATTGAAGTCATTGTTGTATTAGCTTAGTAGTCAGGCATTGATTTACAGTGACTTTCTTAAGTGCATGTGCTTCCTATGTTACACACACACACACACACACACACACACACACACACACACACACACACACCTACCACCACCACCACCACTCTTAATATTTTTGTGTGGTGTGCATGTGTGTTGAATGTGTGTATAATGAATGCCTTTACCAACCAGACAGGAATTTGCAACTTTATCAGTAATTTAAGTTTTTGCTTGTACAGAGTTTAAAGGTCAAGCAAGGTGAGAACTGAGAGTCATAATCTGAGGTCTTTCCTGAGCACGTGCTTGGCGGGGGGCATCCAACTTGCCCTATAGACTACAGGACTGTTTACATAGCCCCAGTGCCCTATGTCTCCTTGTCCAACCTTTGCTTCACCAATGCCTGGTTAAGATGGTTCTTCTGGTTCATCCAGGTGGATTTCCTGGGTGTGGCTATACAAATAGTTGCCTCCTTGTTGGCTGTTCAAGGCTCATGTGTATAAGCAAACTCTGAAGTTTGCAGCCATCCAACCTCAGGACAAGAGATTATGGGCCTGTAAACAAGAGTTTTACAGTTCCAGCTGATAAGTTCAGTCCTGGCTCTAAGCCTTGGCCACCAGCAATCCAATATTGAGAGTTCTTAAGTACCAGCAGCTGCTAACCTCAGAGCCTAACATCAAGCATCACCAACAGTAAAGTGGAGACCTAGGATTGAAATTCTGAAACTTTTGGTATCTAGTGCTCACTACTCTGGAAGTTGACATGGAACCTCCAGTCTCCTGACGTTGACTCTCTATAATCTTTGTCTCCATTATTTGAGTTCTCTACTATTTCTTACCTCCTGCTTACCTTCTCAGTATTTCCACTTACCCTCAGCACCTCATACACTACATCTCTTGTCCATGGTTATTACCCCAAGTTTCTTCAACTCCCTCTGCCACTGCTACTGCTGTCTACAGTGTTTATGCCCCTGGCTCTGCTTCTGTCAATTTCCTCAAGTTACTACCTCAGACTGCCACAAAGATCACAAATTCTATGCCAGTTGGCAGAAAGGCTTTAGACAGGTTTAATGTTGCAATATTAGGCAGACTTTCTTGAAATAGATCTAGCAAACACAAGAAGTGCCTGAAGTGGCCTGTTAACATACACACATAAAGGGTGCAGCACAGATGCCATGAGCAAATCAATAAAAACCAAGAACACACATCTCTGCATATAAATGACAGGCTGGAATCTGCTCTAGCTACAAGCATTCTGCTCAGACTGAGAAATTTCTCCTCTAGCTTGGATGAAAGATCATCTAGTAGTCACCCAGGGCTGTCTCCAACTTGGAGAAATGTTTTCATGACTGACCTGGTCCACATGAGTGGTCTGACTTGAGCAAACACATCCAGGTTCACAGTGATCATTTACACCTTCCTGGATACTTTCAGAATAACTGTGAAGCATATAAGACACCTGAGCTGACAAGAGGAAAACTAGACAGCTTTTGGCCTATCAAGTGCATGTTCTGGACAGTTTGAATAATTTATCAGAAGCATAAAAAACATGCTTGTGGTGCTGAACGGATGGTGTAGTGCTTAAGATCATGTATGTTTCTTGCAAAGGATCTGATTTTGATTCCCAGAATCAAGGTTAGGTGGCTCAAGATCCAAGAAGCTTGGTAGGTACCTGCATCCATGTGCACTCCGCCATGCACACACAATTAAAAATAATTAATCTTAAGAAACTATATGCATTTTTGGTGCTTCTCTCTCTCTCTCTCTCTCTCTCTCTCTCTCTCTCTCTCTCTCTCTCTCTCTCTCTCTCTCTCTCTCTCTCTCTCCAGCCTGATGCTTACCAGCCTGGCCCACCTGGGACACAATGAGCAAACAGGCAGATCAGTGAACGACCCACATTAGCTACTATCCAGAAGAGGCTTATGGGACACCCAAACAGCTTTGGGCTTGGATTTCTCCCCACACGCCTACTGCTTAATGGCCAGGCTCATCTGGGACAGAGCAAGCAAACAGGCAGAGCTGAGTCAGGTGTGGGGCACAACACATATTAGCTGCCAACCAAGAAGGCATATGGGACACCCAAGTATCCTTGGATTTGGATCTCTATCTGCCTGTCTGCTGCATATCAGCCTGGTCTATCTGGGACACAGAAAACTAACAACAAAAATGAGTCAGGCTCTTGAAATAACACACATACCAATGAGGCCCGAGGGGCAACTGAGCAGCTGTCATCTTGGAGCTCTCTCAGCCTACTCCTCTCCATCCCCAGCCAACTGGGACATGAACTAAGAACCCAGTAGAACTGAGTTGGGTGCATACTGAAGCACCCATTGTCCACCATCCTAAGAAGGCCTCTTGGGAAGCCCTTGCAAACAGCTCTCTTTTGATGTTCCCACTCATTCTGGCCCACATAGGACACAGACAGACAGCGACCTCACTGGAGAAACATTCAGGCCTGCTAACAAAAGCAACAAAACTCAGAGCAAATATAAGACCACTGGAAACAAGTGATCCTACAACAGCAAGCCTTGGAGATATTAACACATATAAAGCACAAAAAGAAGGTTTTAAATCTGATGTGAAGAAAATGATAGAATCTCTCAAAGAGAGGAAAATAAATCTCTCAAAGAAATACAGGAAATACATTCAAATAGATGAAGAAACTGGTTAATTCCTATCAAGAATAATAGGTAAATTGAAGCAAATTAGAAAAAGAAATGAATAAAACTATTCAAGACCTAAAAATGAAATTGGAAGGAATAAAGAAAACATAATTTGTGGCAATCTTGGAGTTGGAAAACCAAGGGAAGAAATCAAGAACTGCAGACATAAGTTATGCCAATAGAATACAAGAGATAGAAGAGAGAATCTCAAGTGTAGAAGACACATTTGATGTTATTGACACGTCACTTAAAGAAAATGATAAACTAAAAAGTTCCTGACACAAAACATCCAAGAAGTCTGGGACACTATAATAAGAACAAACCCAAGAATAATGAGAATAGAAGGAGAAGATTCCAAGTTCCATGGCCCAGAAAGATTTTTAATAATATCATAGAATAAAATTTCCCCAATCTAAAGAAAGAAATGTTCATAAACATATAAAATCCTACAGAGCTCCAAATAGATTGGTTGAAAAAAGAAAATCCCCACCACATAATAATCAAAACATTGAAAGTAGAGAACAAAGAAAGAATGTTAAAAGCTTTGAGAGGAAAGGCCAAGTCACATATAAAGGCAAATCTATGAGAATTACACCTGACATCTCAACAGACACGATGAAAGCCAGGGGGTCTGGACAGATGTCATTCAGACATTAAAAGACCACAGATGCCAACCCAGACTTCTATACCCAGCAAAACTTCCAATCGCTATAGAGGGAGAAAATGAGATATTCAATGCCAAAACTAAGTTTAAACAGTACCTAGTCACAAATCCAGACCTATAGGCGGCACTAGAGGGAAAACACCAATGCAAAGAGACTAACTATACCTATGAAAACAAGGAAGTAAATAACCTCACATCTACAAAGACAAAAGAAAGGAAGGACACACACACACACACACACACACACACACACACACACACATACACGCACACACCAAAACCCTAAAAAATAAATAAATAAATAAAATAAGGAACTAACCACTACTAGTTATTGACTTTTCTCAACATCAATGGCCTCAACTCCCTAATAAAAAGACACAACCCATCAAAGTGGATGCAAAAACCAGACCCATCATTCTGTTGCATATAATAAACACACCTAAGCAATAAGGATAGACATTACTTCAGAGTAAAGGATGTTACAAACAAATGGTCCCAAGAAGCAAGCTGAAGCAATCTAGTATTTAACAAAATAGATATTCAGTGAAAACTAATCAAAAGAGAAGAAGAAGGGCTTTTCATACTCATCAAAAGAAAAACTAAGAGGATGCCTCAATACTGAACATCTATGCCCCAAATGCAAGAGCACCCACACTTATCAATGAAGCACTAGTAAACCTTAAATCACACATCCATTCCCACACATTAATAGTGGGTGACTTCAACACCCAACTCTCACCAAAAGACAGAACATCAAGACAGAAACTAAGTGCCTAATAATGAAACAATATATGCCATGAATCAAATGGACCTAAAAGATGTCTACAGAACATTTCAGCAACACAAAAAAAAATATATACCTTATTCTGAGCACCTCACAGAACATTCTCAAAAATTGACCGTATACTTCATCACAAAGCAAACCTCAACAAATGCTAGAAGCTCAAAATAATCCTTTGCATCTTATTAGACCACCATGGATTAAAACTTGAATTTAACAGTGATAGAAACAACAGAAAACTTATAAACTCATGGAAAATGAACAACTTCTTACTCAATGACCTCTGGGTCAGGGACAAAATTTTTAAAAAGACACTAAAGACTTCATAGAATTCAATGAAAATGAAGGTGCAACGAACCAAAACTTATGATAACTTATGAAAACAGTGCTAAGAGGAAAAGTCACAGCAATAATCACCCTCATAAAGAAATTGGAGAGATTCCATACTAGCATCTTAAGAACACACCTGAAAAATCTAGAACAAAAAGAAGTAGACACCCCCAAGAGGATTAGATGGCTGGAAATCACCAAACTCAAGGCTGTAATCAATAAATTAGAAGCAAAGAAAACAATTCAAAGAATCAATAAAACCAAGAGCTCTTTTATTTTTTTGAGAAAGTCAACAAGATAGTCAAAATCTTAGCCAAACTAATAACCAGCAGAGGGAGAGTACTCAAAAAAAAAATCAGAGTTGAAAAGGAAGTCATAACAACAGACACTGAGGAAATCCAAATAATCATCAAGCCTCAGTTCAAAAGCCTATATGTCACAAAATTTGAAAATCTAAATAAAATGAACAATTTTCTTCATCACTAACAATTACTGCAATTGAATCAAAATCAAGTAAACAAAGGAAATATTCATATATTTCCTGTGGAAATAGAAGCAGTCATCAAAAGTCTCCCAACCAAAAAACAAACAAACAAACAAACAAACAAACAAAAAACTCTGGGCTGGATAAATTCAAAGAAGAGATAATACCAATTCTCTTCAAACTGTTCTACAAAATAGAAACAGAATAAATAGTACCAAACTCATTCAATTGGTCAAATACATCAATGTAATCCACCATATAAACAATGTGAAAAACTCACATGATCATCTCTTTTGATGATGAAAAATCATTTGACAAAATCCAACAGCCATTAATGTTAAAAGTCTTGGAGAGATTGAGGATAAAATGCACATACCTAAACAACGTAATGGCAATATACTGACAGCCTATAGCGAACATCAAACTAAATGGACAGAAATTTAAATCAATTCCACTGAAATCAGGGACAAGATAAGGCTGCTGCTCTCTCTTTATCTCTTCAATCCAGTACTTTAAATCCTAGTTAGAGCAATAACACAACTAAAGGAGAACAAAGGAATACAAATTGGAAAGGAAGAAGTCAAAGTATCACTACTGGCAGATGATATGGTAGTATACATAAGTGTGTAGGCTTCACAAATTGTTCCAAACCTATTTATTTGAGGTTCTATAATGCTTATACCTCCCTTCTAACCTACCTACCCTAGACAGCAGAGAAAAGAGGTTAATGGGAACAGAAGAAGTAGAGACTTTTAGAATGAGTTCTTGGTAGCAATTCCCCTGGCATAGTTGTCATGGTTTCGGTAGACCAGCAATTCAACCAAAGTTGCTCCTGGATCCTGGAACAGCAGCCAGAACCCAGAGCCCCGAAGCATTCTTGGAGAGGTCTCTCTAGGAATGTCTCAAAGTAGAACAATGAACAGCCAAGCAATACTAAGACCCAAAAGGCACCACCTTCTGTTTTGGGCATATATGTATATCCTCTCAGAGTCTGAACTAAGATTTGTTTCAGCTGGCAAAAAACAAGTCACTGCATGAGGTGGTTCATCTTCTAGTGGATAAACATCCTCTGATCTCTCACGAGTCTGTTCCCCATCCCACACTTGTGATCAAAACAAAAACATGTTTATATCCATTGCATAACTGGCCCCAAGCATTCTACCTAGGAACTCCTACAGCTGATAATCACCTTCAGCAAAGTGGCTGGGTACACAATTAATTCAAATAAATCAATACATAGCCTTCCTTTATATATATATATATATATATTTTAAAAAAACAGGCTGAGAATGAAATTAGGGAAAGAATACTCTTCACAATAGCCACTAAAACATAAAGTATCTTGGTGTAACTATAAGCAAGCAATTGAAAGACCTGTATGGAAAAAAAAACTTCAATTCTCTAGTGAAAGAAATTGAAGATGATATCAGAAGATGGAAAGATCTATGCTCATGGATGCGTAAGATTAACCTAGTTAAAATGGCTATTTTACCAAAAGCAATCCACACATTCAATGCAATTCCTCTCAAAATTCCAAGACAATTCCTTACAGTCCTTGAAAGAAAAAAATTTCAACTTCTTTTGGAGAAACTAAAAACCCTTAATAGCTAGGAAAATCTTACACAATAAAAGATCTTCGAGAGGTATATCCATCCCTCATCTCAAGCTGTACTACAGAGCAACAGTAATAAAAACTATGTTGTCTTAGCAAAGAAACATACTAGTGGACAGTGTAATTTAATAAAAAACCCAGAAATAAACCCACACACCTTGGACACTTGATTTTTGACAAAGAAGCCAAAACCATACAACAGAAAAAAGAAACTATCTTTAACAAATGGTGCTGGTCTAACTGGATTTCTACTTGTCGAAAATGTAAATAGACCTTCATTTATCACCCTGCACAAAAGGAAATTCCATGAGGATTAACTATCTCAACATAAAACCACACCCACTAAATCTGTTAGAAGAAAAAGTGGGGAAGAGCCTTGAACTCATTGACATAGGAGACAACTTTCTAAACAGAACGCCAATAGCTCAGGCTTTAAGGTCAACAACTGATAAGAAGGACCTCATGAAACTGAAAAGCTTCTGTAAGGCAAACAATACAGTCAACAAAAGAAAACAATAGAATACAGACTGGGAAAATATCTTCACTAACCCCAAGTCTTACCATGGGCTAATATCCAAAGTACATACAGAAATGAAGAATTAAACATCACCAAACCAAATAATCCAATTATAAAATGGGTACGTAACTAAATAGAAAATTCTCAGCAGAGGAATGTCCAATGACCAAAAAAGATTTAAAGAAGTGTTCAACATCCCGAGTCACCAAGAAAATGCAAATAAAAATGATTCTGAGATTCCATCTTACACCTATCAGAATGGCTAAGAACAAAAACTAAAGTGACCGCACATGTTAGTGAAGATGTGAAGAAAGAAGAATACTCCTCCATTGCTAGTGGGATTGCAAACTTGTACAACTACTTTGGAAATCAATCTAGCACTTTCTCTGAAAATTGGGAATAGCTTTACCTCAACACCCAGCCATACCACTCCTAGGCATATACTTGAATGATGCTTCACTGTACAAGGACATTTGTTCAGCTATGTGCAAAGCAGCTTTCTTTGTAATAGACAGAATCTGCAGAATCTTCATACAACCTAGGTGTCCCTCAATGGAAGAATGAATATAAAAACTGCTGTCCATTTGCACAATGGAATACTGCTCAGCTATTAAAAACAAGGAAAATTTGAAATTTGCAGTGGATGGAACTAGAAATGATTATCCTGAGTGAGGTAACCCAGACCCAGAAAGACACGCATGGTATATATTCACTTATAAGCAGATATTTGTCAAATAATACAGAATAACCACAGTACAATACACAGACCTAAAGAAACTAAGTTACAAGTTCGATCCTAGGTAGAATGCTTAATTATCACTCAGAAGGACAAATAGAATGGAAACATTAAGCAACTGAAGACAAGGAATAAGAAGGGAGCCCACCATAGAGGTCCTCTGAAAGACTCCACCCAGCAGGAGATCCAAGCAGATGCTGAGACACACAGCCAAACTTTGGCAGGGGAATGTAGCACAGACTGCAGGGAGTCTTATGGAAACATTTGGAAATAGGAGGACCAAAGGAGCAAACAAATCTGGGAAGAGAAGGAGAGAAGGCAGTGCTACAGAGACTGATGCACCAACCACTCACCATGCATGGTGAGGATATAGACTCTCTGCCCAGATGTAGTAGATAGGCAGCACAGTCTCTTTGTGGAGAGTAGTAGCTACTTCAGACATGGACTCTGGCCCCCAAACATTGTTCACTTCCCCTTTGCCAGGCCACAGAGGAAGAAGATACAAGCAGTCTAGATGAGACTTGATAGACTGGTATCAGATGTTAGAGGAGGAAGGCTCCTTTTTCTGAGGACTAGATGAGGGAGTGAGAGCATATGAAAGAGGGAGGGTTGGATTGGGATGTGATGAGGGTGGGGGCTACAACCAGGATGTTTCAGTTAACAAATTTAAAAAACTGTTTGCTATTAGGTATGAATTGTATGTCAGCCAATCTAGTATTTAGTGTAAAGTTTAGAAGCGAGGGAGGTTTCAGATATGGTGATAATGGTAATTTTAAAAGCTTATGGAATATGGCATGGGATCATTGAATTATTTTGCTTCCTATATTGGAAAATGTGAAAGAGACTATACTGTCACACATGATAATTATAAATTTTGGTCAAAAATTTGATAGTCAGTATGAGTTTAATGTTTAGGGTACACATAATCTGCTTATATTCTTAAGAGACTCTATAATGTTACACTTCTATGTGTAGTTTAAGAATGTTCCCATGACTTATATCTGGACACTATCTCAAGGGGCATGTCCCATGAAAGTCTTCATTTGCCAGTAAAGTGGGACAGAGGAGAGGACATCCTACTGGGACTCTAGGTGAGAGAAGCATGGGAGAATGGGGAAATAGAAGGATCCAGAGAGTCCTAGAAACCTAAAAAAAGAACACTATGATGGGTGGATCTGGGCCCAGGGGTCCTGCTCAAACTAAGGCACTAGCCAAGGATAATACGTGCAGTAAACTTCAAACCCCTACCCAGATCTAGCCAATGGACAGGACATTCTCCACAGTTGAGTGGAGGGTGAGGACTGACTTTTCTATGAACTCTGGTGCCCATATTTGACTACGTCCCCTGGATAGGGAGGCCTGATGGCACTCAGAGGAAGAAGAGCAGGTACCAAGAAGAGACTTGATACCTTATGAGCATATGCAGGGGGAGGAGGTCCCCCTCGGTCCCAGTCATAGGGGAGGGGAGTAGGGGGA
The DNA here is from genome assembly GCF_964271855.1 of Acomys minous. Lineage (NCBI taxonomy): Eukaryota > Metazoa > Chordata > Mammalia > Rodentia > Muridae > Acomys > Acomys minous. The sequence goes on along the minus strand of NC_140484.1, from coordinate 81,137,317 downwards.
AAGTGGGAGGGAGAGAAGAATGGGAGGACACAAGGGATGGGATAATAATGGAGATGTAATGTGAATAAATTCATAAAATATAAAAAAGAATGTTCCCACAAAGCATTTTTTAGTGTCCTGCTCCTGTTTTTCATTTTTAAACATACTATATTTTATTATGATTAGTTTTTTGCCAAGGTGACAAAATCTAGAGTCACCAAGGTGAAGAAGCCTCAGTTGAAGGATTGCCTCCATTTGATTGGTCTGTGGGTAAGCAAGTTTATAGGGGCTTTTTTTTTTTGGATTAACAATTAACATGGGTGGTGGCAACCCTGGGCAATTGGTCATGGCTTGTATAAGAAAAAGCCAACTGAGAAATCCATGAAGAGTAAGTGAGTAAGCAACAGATCTCTGCCTCAGTTACTGCCTCCTAGTTCTTTCCTTAAGTTCCTGCCCTGCCACCCATCAGTAAGGGACTGTGACCTGGGACATTTAATCTATATAAACCCTTTCTCCTCAAAGGTGCTTTTAGTCATGGTGCATTATCACAGAAATAGAAAGCAAACTATAAGACCTTTTAAAATTATTTTATCAATTGTCCTGCATCTTTTTATACCTTCAAATAAATAATTGTTTCTGTGATTATAAAAAATGTTTAGAAAAGAAGTGTTAATAAACCACAATGTTGAATCAACAGATCTAATTTCATTCAGTAGTGCTAAATCATAAATTACAGTTCTGAATGGTGCTTACTACCTGGCTTGGGAGATCTGAATGTGTGTGCTCAAAGTTTCTAAAATGCTTCTTTTCCCCCACATACCAACCCTTTCCCACATTTAATATGAATAGTTTCCTAGCACATAAATAATTTTTAATGGATATTACAGTATTTTACTGAATTTAAAGATTGTGTGTACGTGTGTGTGTGTGTGTGTGTGTGCGTGCGCGCATGCACCCATGAAGCCCAGATGAGGGCCTTGAAATCCGAATCTACTTCCCTTCCTCTTGCAGGGAAATGGATGGATAAGGATGTGTTTGGCTTATTTATCTGCATAGCATTTATTCTTTTCTGCTTTTCTTTCTGTGTCCTTCATGTATTTATTCTATTTCCCTCTCTGGGATAAAATCTATCCTTTCTCCTTCTGACTGACTCTTTCACTAGCTTACACAAAGGCAGCCACTAATCTTCCATTTTATTTAGAAAATCTAATATAGATTTAAAATAACCTATTATTATAAGTGAATACCTTAGAAAATAATAGCTAATCATCTGGTATTAGTGGGAGGAAAATGAAATGTATCACCATTTGTATTTTTAAACAGTTTTATTATTATTTTTATCTTTTACATATACAGTTATATTATTACACATATATACAATAAACCATCTACCTACAGCAAGAAGAACCATGGAACAATCAGTAATTTTATAAATGTTACATTCATAGTACTTTGGTTATTTTTATTTTGCAACCTTGAAGAAAACATCTTTCCTATCTTGGTAAGTCTAAAATTCTGAATGTAAATCAATATCTATCATATCTCATCGCTATCAACTTAAAACATCTATCTAGACCTAAAAACATCTTAACCCCTAAAGAACTAAGTTTAATTGTAAAACTAAACAATATAGTCTTGAACCCCATCAGGCACTTGAGAACGGATAAAATTTATTACTTGCATAAACAGCAAATGCAGGTTAGCAGCTTCCAAAATGAGAAAATGACAGAGGCAGTTTGCTGCCTGAATAGTCACCCAAAACTCTCTATAATGTTGGAGCATTATCTTCAGCATTCTGGCCCATTATATCTGGCAGACATATTTGTGAGGCAGGAACTATTGAGGACTTACCCTGTCTTGGCAGAGTTTGCATGTCGACTTTGCCTGTATCCAAGCTTGCCGATTTTTAGGCAGAATTCTGTCTGTGTCCAAAACAAGTACCATTCCTACTTTTAGGTGAAGAAACAGAAAGGACCAACAATAGTGAATGAATGAGCTTAACTTGTCCCCTGGTTACCAGATGCCAAAGCCTACTTCCTTAGCTAAACACAGGACAGACCTCCTGAGAGTCCAACTTTATGAGCCATACTGAAATTACATGGAAACATTTCTTAGCTGTGTGAAATCTGAGGTTTCTATGCAAATTCAAGCCAGTGATGTCAGTTTTTCTACCCTGTCTTCATCCTAAGCTTTGAGCACCACATTTAATTGAGATAAGCAGGTTTGAAGAATCTTTGAAAATGAACTGTTGTTTGTCAATAGCTAAATTCTCGAGTTGACAGAGTTAGCTCTGGGTATTCCCCAGTAAGAAAGAATAAATTGTCATTACACATAGATTTAATATCTCCAGAAGCAAGTGTTTTATCAAATTTGTTTCCTGATCATCTCTGCCTCAAAATATTGGCTAAGAGTCTAGATGGCTTAGCAGTTAAGAGCACTAACTGATCTTCCAGAAAACAGAGGTCAAATTCCCAGCACCCACATGGTGGCCTACAACCTTCTGTAACTCACATATGTGGTGTACAGATAAATATGCAGGGAACAAACCCATACATGTAAAATAAATTATGCATATTTGCTACATATATGCAGGTTTCTGAAGGGGCCAGTTGAGGGTCCAAATCCCCTGGATCTAACATTACAGCTATCAGATATGAGTACAGGGGAGCCAAACTAGGTTCTCTGTCATAATAATTAAGAATGATAAGCACACTCAACTACTGAGCCCTTCTTCAGTACTGATCCAGACATTTTATTCTGTCTAAAAAAAACAAACTTTTTTTCATACAACTCATAGCATTTTTCAAAAGTTATATAAAATATTTTTATTTATATTACTAAGGTCTCAGGCTTTACATGATTTTAAATTTATCAAAACCTTGAAATACCTTCTGACCATTTATAAGCCTTATGGTGGCCAAGGAGTGTCATGCCACCAGCACAGATCCTTCCTTGATAGAATGCTAACATAACAATGGGAATTTTGTGACAACCCAGTATCTTCTCTGTAAAATGGGAATGATCTCCAGGTGTTCAGGGGTCCAGAGATGGTGAACTTGAGAGCACTCTCCAATTCTGCTTGTAAAGAATTCAAAGGCTATTTCTTATAACTATTGATTCCATCCCAGCTGCTTCATGGCAGCTTCCTCTGGATTGAAAAACTCCCTCCAGGAGGGACAGGCCAGCTCAGGAGGTCAATAAGAGGTCACAAATCTGGGAGAACAGAAAGCTGTAAAATTCAAGGTGGTTTCCTCCAATCCAGGCAGTATAAAAAGGGGCAAACTGCTACTGTATCATGAGATTTTTAATCAGCCATACTACAGAAAGAAAAAAAAATACTTGGATTTTTAACTTTCCTGCCAGATATGTAGAAAGCCCTAAGATTACTGCTTTTGTGAGATACTACCTGTGTTGGGATGGGCTTTTCAGTGATGCAGCTTCTTTTCAATATGATACAACACTCAGATCCAGAATAGAATTACATCAGCTATAACAATATTCAGTCATAGAGTAGCTATGTGTCAGTCTTGTGATAAACAAACAAACAAAAAAAGTGTGCATATTGACCCTCATAGAACTATTACTAATCTCACTGTAAGACCATTATTGTATCTTCTCTCCATTTCAGGAAATATATGTCAGAACTCTGTCTTGAAATATAGACTTTTGAATGGTAGTGACTTTTTTTTTTTTTTAGGAGAGGTCTCACTTTGTAACCCTGGATGATCTGGAACTTTATATGTAGACTGTACATATTTTTTTGCTGACCATCCATAACAGTGGAGAGCTGAGCTGTGCCATCCCACTGCCTCAGTCCCTGAGGTAGCAGAGAGAGCCTCATTGCCCTGCCATGCTTAGCTGCCACACTTCAGCCATGATAACTAGATCAAAGCAGCAGCTGTAACCGTGGTGGTGACAGTGGAGGTGAGATCAAAGTGGAGGCCACTGCAAGGTTCTCCCACAAGGCTCCAGTGGTGGACACCACAGCAGAGAGAGATGAGGCAGCCTGTAGCCATGAAGACAGATCAGCCCCTGCAGCAGAGCCTTAATGTGTTTTTGTGATCCAATACCTCAGCAGAGGGACTTTTACATTGAAATATCAGTGTGCCACAGCAGCTGCCGACTACATTCTTTCCACTCTGGGACTGTGGAGACACAGACAAAATCACCTCTCTTGTAGCACCTCAGTGGGAGCATGTCCATGGTAACTATTTCTGCCTCAGTCTACTGCTAAGGAAACTAACACCTTTCCTGTCTCAGAATGCCTACTGTTACCACCACTGGAGCTGTTCATGATGATGACAATCTATCTGGCTTGAGCCTACCACCTTTACAGTGAACTCTGTAAACTTTGGACACTTTGTAAACATTAAAACCCCTCAAGGCAGAAAAGTGGCCAGACTTCTGCCTGAGAAAGCTCCAGCAGCCCAGCTCCTGCTTGCAGACTTCTATAACTTCTATCTCCAGCCCCTCAGTAGGATTTATCCCAGATTGTGATAATTTGGGATGAAAAGCTTAGATAAAACCCACCAATCCCAATAAAAAAAAATTGACCAGTCCCTGAGCTTCCCACTAAAACCCACCAATCCCTGAGCAGAAGAACCTACCAATCCCTGAACAAGAAAGCCCACCAATCCCTTAGCTTCCCCCCATCAATCCACATTCTGGAAATCTCTGCCCCCCCGAAAGCTCCACCCCTTAAGAAACCCTATTTCAAAGGCTGTGTCTGCCCAGTTGCTTTCTCCTGGGAGGATAGTCAGCCACTCTTGGATTTGTCCCTCCAATTATTCTATTTGAGGAGATTTACTGCATTCTGTGACTCTATCATTGGAAGAAACAATGAAGAAGAGAAGGAAGAAGAAAGAAAGAAGGAATGGAGCTCGGGCTCCAAGGCTTATCAGCTCCTCAGATATTGGCACAACCTTCCCCTGGGAGCTGCAATGTCTCTGTTGAGGTTTCCTCTCAGAGTTGTGAGATTTCTGGGATCCTGTGTCTCAGGATATCCTTGGGATGCTGTCCCACCACAGGTCTAGAATATCTTCCAGGAACTCTGAGTTGTAGACAACCTTCCCCCCAAGTACCAAAAGGACAGGCCCCACCTACAAGAGGCCAAGCAGGCCTCCATCTCATGGAGAACCACCTGCCTCTGCTGCTGCCTCTGTCTCATGAGAGCTGGGATTAATGTTATGTAACACTATTCTTAGTAAGACCTGAGTTTTCACACCATGTTGATTTTCTCCGAAATGGTAATCAAGAGATATGGCTGTTACACACACACACACACACAGAGAGAGAGAGAGAGAGAGAGAGAGAGAGAGAGAGAGAGAGAGAGAGAGAGAGAGAGAGAATTCAAGGGTATATATAGAAGCAAAACAGGCCTCAGAAGATCTGAGCAACAAAGCCAAGGAGAGATGACTGGGTGATCCATGGTGTAAGAGAAGATGTGATTATATCATAAATGGAAAAAATTGGTATAAAGGAACCCCTGTAAGGACGGCTTAGTTAACATCCAATATGTGTGAAGAGCAGAAGAGCAAAGGAGGAGAAAATGACAACCTAGTCAAGATGAGACTGGAAAGACAAAATAAACAACTTATATCAAAATTAAATACAAATGCTAAAGAAACAAGCTTTATTAACACAATATTTGCACTCTACCTCCAGAAATACTATAAGTGTTCAGTATTTCCTGGCCTACTTTGACTACTCAGAACCTTACTAGAACCAGTAGATGCAGAGATATAAATATCTCACATGCAGTTGCATCAGTTCCAAGTTCCTCTTCAGCCTAGAATCCCTCTTTGTATATAACAGGTTCTCAGTGGCTGGGGAGAGCTGAACCACACACCTGCAGCATCATTGTTGATGATGGAATAAAGCCACTTTCTGATACTCTGTTGATCCAGTTTTTCATCTAAAACTGACTCACAAGTAGTGAATGAATTGACATCTCCATAGTGAGATATGCTGAACATGAGTTTTACTCCAATAATAAGAGAAAATGATTTTCTAAATGAATTTATACATAAGAATGAGACTCGATATAAACAAAATAGTAATGTGGTTTGAATTTAGGGCGTCTGGAAGGAGCACCTACATAATTAGTTCTTCAACAACTGTGGCACAAATCTTACACTTTAAAAATCACATGTGCTCATTAATATGCATACTGTGGGCTCTAATTACCAGTTATGTCAGGCCTAATATGACTAGGCAAGTAAGGAGCAGTTTATCTTCAATTCCTAGAGGGGCACATTCCTGTCACACTTGATTTTATTATTTAAGTGACAGCTCTGGTACACACACACGCACACACACACACACACACACACACACACACACACACACACACACACACACAAAAGGTGTTTCTACTTCAGTGAATGGGATGAAGCTGATAAGGGTTACATCCTAAGAAACATATGTGTCATAAGGGAAGAAAGCCTTATGTATTAGAGTATTGGAGATGTGGAGATTCCAGTTTGCTTAGCTGTAAGATGAGATTTTGCCACAAATACCTTTCTTTGCTGACTACTCTATGTGCCTGACCATTGAGAATGACAAGATATCCACTAAACAGGGAAGATGGAATATAATTTCTAAAGGTGAAAATGCATTGTTTTTCTCCTCAAATTACATGTGCTTCAAATCTCTGTGTGTCTCCAAGCAGACTGATCATCCTCCCCATCACCCAGGTCTGAAACATTCTTCCTTCTGTAAGGATTTCTCCTTGGCAGCCCATTGTCTCAGCTGCATGGAGGGATATGGTAGTATGGAATGCCTCTGCCCAGCCTAGCAGCAGTTACTGCCACATCAAGGCTGGGGCAGCAAGATCAAATGTGGCCTGTAACAGCAGAAAGAACAGTGGTGGCCCATTGCCATGACAACAGATCATCTTATGCAGTAGAGAGACCATCATCTTGAGGAATCTATGTCCTGTTGATTCATCAGCAGCCCACAGCAGCAGCCCAATGTGGAGAAGTATCTCCATGCCATTCCTGCTGCCCCAAGCCCATCCCAGCAGCCCACCTCAGTAGGCACCCCAGGCAGAGGCAATCCCAAGCCTTGGCTATCCCAACCTGCCCCAAAGTGTGGGGAATCACACCAAGATGAGATGGTCTGCTGCCCAAGCTGTCCTGATGTCCCAGGGCATGGTGGGCCACTGTTTCCCCCTCCCCTTTTGGCATCAGGGAATCTGAGCTGCCGCTGCCCACTCCAACCCCAGCCCTGCAGCCCTTCAGCCCACTTCATCACCACTCCCAAGAGCTATGGCCAGTACTTGAGCAATGGGCCACTTAAATTTCAAGTGGCTCCCTGCAATTGATGACAACCTTTCATGCCTTAGCTTACTGCCTTCATGGTGGTCTCTTTGTAAATTTTGGATATATTGTAAACTTTATGACCCCCTCAAGGCAGAAAAGTGACCAGGCCTCTGCCTGAGAAAACTCTAGCTGCCTAGTCCCCACCCCCCAGACCTTTATTACTGCCATCTCTAGTCCTCAGTTGGACTCATTCCAGACTATGCTAATTCAGCATAATTAGTCTGGACATACTCCCACCAATCCTTGAGCAGAAAAACTGACCAATCCCTGAACAGGAACACCTACCAATCTCTTTCCTACCCCCAGCTCAGGACTTAAAATCCAGTCAATCCACACTGAAATTCCCTGCTGCAGAAAGTCCTACCCACTAAGAAACCCTTTATAAAGGTTGTGCCTGTCCAGTTCTCTGATGCCTTCTCCTGGTAGCAGACCCTGCCATTCCTAGATTCATCCCTCCAATAAATCAGCTTGAGGAGATTTACTGCCTGCTGTGACTCTCTAATTGGAAGAACCAATGAAGAAGGGGAGAAGAAAGAAAAGAATGAAGATGGAGTAGAGTTCAAGCTTGAATTCTCCTTAGCTCCTCAGGGAGCTGGGAGCTGCAGCTGATGTAGAAGGAGAAGAGCTCAGGCTCCAAAGATCCCCAGGTATTCAGGGTTTGTGGCAACACTTCCCTTGGAGCTACATCAGCTGGCGAAGCAGTGGAGCTCAAGCTTCAAAGATCCTCAGTTCCTCAGGGTTTGGGGCAACGCTTCCCTGGGAGCTGAAATATATGGAGAAGACATCGAACTCAGGCTCCAAAAGTCCTCAGCTCTTCAGGATTTGGGGCACCCTTTTGTTGGGTGCTGCAACATCTGGAGGAGGAACAAAGCCCAAGCTCCAAAGTTCCTCATCTCCACAGGGTCTGGGCAATCCTCCCCTGGGAGTTGCAAAGTCTCTGTTGAGAAGACTTCCTCTCAGAGCTGTGTTGTTCCTATACTCCCCTGCCTGTGGATACCCTTGGAACACTGTTCTACTGAGTTTCCAGGATATCCTTCAATAGGAGTACCAGAAGGCAGGCCACCCATCCACAGTAGCTTTGACTTTCTTTTTTACCAACCAGACTGCTCTATCCATTCTTCCTCTCAAGGTCTCATTCATGTCCCCATTGGGTCAGACTTTATCACTCCTGTAATGTGAATTATCTTGATGAATTCCCATGTTCTGTTTGTGATTATTGAGAGAGGACTCTGAGGACAGAGCAAGGTGCATTGTCTCAGACTCAAGCATGTTTATTTCAAGTATCTACTCAAAATTCCCTGGCCTAGGGCATGCTGGCATCCTTCCCTTTAACAAGGGGTGAAAAACAGCTAAGGGTGTTGAAAACAGTGCACCTCTGAGAAGAGCTCCAAATCAATCTGTGTCTAACAGGGGATAGTGTTATTTAACCATGATGTGAACATACCTGTGGTGGCAAAGAGAAACCAAGAGCTTATTAACAGAGAATGAGCTGCTCTAGTTGGAGATCTCTATCAGGAGCTCCAGTACAACTCTCAGTGGACCAAATCACTTCTATTAGATGTTGTAAGTTCCTGATTTACTATTACCCTGGCTGGTTTCCCAATTGGGCTACTGCAGTCATTTCTTGTGGATGTTGTAAGTGTTCACTGTTCTGATATCTATTTGCTACTTGATAGTTGTTCTTTTACATATGCTTGATCTGTGGATAATAAACTTTCATCTCAAACTGAAAGAACAGCTATTATAGATCATTCTCCACAGGGAACATACACACATAGTGCTTGATAAAATAATCTCTACAGCTACTTTCCTCCTTTTTGGTCTTGTTTTTGCTTTCAAAATATCTCCCATGAAATACTCAGCTACTCCAGATGAACATGGAGAGTATGTAATGTTTCCAGATGCTTTAAGACTCCTAGTCTTGGAAATATCAAATAACTTCAGTCAAACTTTTGAGTTTATGGACTTCTTTTACACCTCAGATATATATCTGTATCCTTGCTTGTCATACTGAATAGTGTCTTTGCTATTAATGATTGAATTGCATTAAAATTAATAAACCAAATGTGGTATGTATACATACAGTAAGATACTCTTCAGTTGTAAGAAATAATATCATTCTGTTATGTGAAGCAACACGCATGATCTTGAAAGAAATTATGTTAATTGAAATCAGATAGCCACAGAAGCTTAAAAGGTAGATGTAGAAGGTATTAGAATAAACAAAAATCTGGGGGAAAGGAGTGAATGGAAGAAAAAGCATTGTGGCTTTAGGGTGCACTCTATTTCCTGGACTCCAACTCCACCTGCAATCCTGGAGATAGCATCAATCAAGGACCAGCAGGTGAGAACCTTTTGCCAACTTTTAGTCTTCTATAGCCCAACAACATTAGTGTTGTCTGCCCCTAGACCCTCCAAATCCATCTCCCTTGTGCGCACTACACTCCAGTTCCAGGACATGCTCCATTTCTCAGGCCCTATCTCTATCTGCAATCTTAGAGACAAGTAGCCATCAGGGAAAATCAGAGACAGTCTGGGACAGGCAGGCACCATCTCTGCCTGAAATCATAGAGACCAGAGCCAACAGAGACTACAATTTCTTCTCCCTAGAGACCTTCTGCCACCCAGGAAAACCAGAAGACTGCTGCCATTTGGGACCACCATCACTCCCTACAATGCCAGAGGCCAACTACCATCAGAGACTACTATGCCTTCAAGCACAAGGGAAACCAGATGGCTAGAGGTCAGCATAAGAACACAGCAACAAAATCCAGGGCAAATATAGCACCACTGAAACCCAGCTATCCTACTACAGTAAGCCCTCAATATCCTATCACATCCACAGCACAAGAAAATGATATTAAAGTTGATGTTATAAGAATGGTGAAGGTCTTAAAAGAGGAAAATAAATCCCTCAAAGAAGTACAGGAAAATGCACTCAAACAGATGAAGGCACTCAATAAACCACTTTAAAAATGCAAGAAAATACAATCAAATGGGAGAAGGAAATGAATAAAACTATTTAAGACCTGAAAACTGAAATTAGAACAATAAAGAAAATACAACTGGAGGTGATCCTGGAGATAAAAAGCCTAGGAAAGGGACCAGAAAGTACAGACATAAGCATCATTAAAAACATAAGAGATGGAAGAGAGAATCGCAAAAGTAGAAGAGACGATAGAAGAAATTGATAAATTTGTCAGAGAAAATGATAAGTCTAAAAAGTTTCTAATACAATATATCCAGGAAACTTGGGACACTGAGATAAGGCCAAACTTAAGAATAATAGGAATAGAGGAAGGAGAAGATTCCCAGAAAAAAAGCCCAGAAATATGCTTAACAATATTATAGAAAAAAATCACTAAAGAAAGACATTCTATAAACATAAAAGAAACTTATAGAACACTAAATATCTCAGACAAAAAAAGAAAATCCTTCCACCACATAATAACTAAAAACAATAAGTGTACAGAATAAGGAAAGACTATGAAAAACCACAAGGGATAAGGGCCAGATAGCATATAAAGGCAGACCTATTAGAATTACAGGAGACACTTCAATACATATGTTAAAAGCCAGAAGGGATAGGTATTTTGTCATTCAGTGTTTAAGAGATCACAAATGCAAGCCCAGAATACTATACGAAGCAAAACTTTCAATCACCATAAATGAAGAAACCAAGATATTCCATCACAAAACCAAATTTAAACAATATTTTTCAACTAACCCAGCCATACAGAGTACACTAGAAGGAAAATTCCAACACAATGAGGGTTATACCCAAGAGAACACAGGAAATAAGTAATGTCACAGAAGCCAAAACAAAAGAATAGAAATGCAAACACACACAAACACACATGCACAACCACAGTTAATATCAAAATAAACAATCATTGATCATAAATATCTCTCAACATGAATGGCCTCAATTCCGCAATAAAATGACACTGGCAAACAGAGTGGATGTGAAGACAGGGTTCATCATTCTGCTGCATACAGGCAATACAACTCAGCAGTAAAGATAGGCATTACCTCAGAGTAAAGGGATGAAAAAAGTCCTCCAAATAAAGACACCAAAGAAAAAAGCAAGAGTAGCCATTTTGATATCTAATAAAAGCAGATTTTCACCCAAACGTAATCAAAAGAGATGGGAAAAGACACTTCATTTTCATCAAAGAAAAAAAATGCAGCAGGAAGATATCTTAATTCTGATCCTCCAAATGAAAGGGCACCCACATTTGTAAAAGAAACATCACTAAAGCTTAAATCACACATTCAACCTCACACATAAAGAATAAGAGATTTCAACACCCCACTCTCACCAAAGGGCAGGTCAATGAGACAGAAACTAAACAGAGAAATAATAAAAACTAAACTGATGTTGTGTATCAAATGGGCTTAACAGATATCTACAGAACATTTCATCCAAACACATTAAGCACCACAAGGAACCTTCTCCAAAATTGACCATATACTTGATCACAAAGCAAACCTCAACAGATTCAAGAAGATTGAAATAACTCCTTTTATCTTATTAGACAACCATGGATTACAGCTGGACATCAACAACAACAAGAACACAAAAGAGGCTACAAACTCATGGAAACTGAACAACTATCTATTCAATGACAGCTGGGTTAGGGAAGAAATAGAAAAACAAGTTAAAGTCTTTTTAAAACTCAATGAAAATAAAGTTACAGCATACCCAAACTTATGGGTCACAGTGAAAGCAGGGCTAGTTCATAGTACTAGACACATTCATAAAGACATTGGAGAGATCTCATTTTAGCAACTTATAGCACACCTGTGAGTTCTAGAACACAAATAAGAAAACAAATTAAAGAGGAGTAGATGGCAAGAAACAATCAAAATCAGGGCTGAAATAAATAAACTAGAAATAAAAAGAACAATAAAAAGAATCAATGAAACTAAAAGCTGATTCTTCTTAAAAAATCAATAATATAGACAAACCATTAGCCAAACTAAAGAAAAGAGAGATAATACCCAATTTAACGAAATCAGAAATGAAAGGAGAGAAATAATAACAGACACTGAAGAAATGGAAATAATCATTAGGTCTTACTTCAAAAGGCTAAACTCCTTTAATTTTGGTTGTCAGCCTAACCTTTAACAGCTCGGGCATCTCTCCTGCCTAAAGAAAAATGCTTAAATTTCTTCCAGAAAGGGAAATACAGCAGAGAGAAGTAGGGGTTGAAGAGAGGGAACAAAGTAGGAGAGGAAGTGCTGAGAGAAATAAGGATGAAGGTTATACCTGGAGAGAGTGAGGCCTGAAGGACAGAAGGCCGGCAGAGAAAAAAGAAACCGTGACAAGCTGGAGACCTAAGTCAGAATAGGCCACTAGGAGGATATGAGAGGGACTATAGCTGAGACTCCTCATATCAGGGGTAATAGAGACTGAAAAAGACACCCTCTAACTGGACAAGACTCTTAGAAGAGGAAGGAGAACACCAACCCACCCACAAAAGGTTTGACCCAAGACTTACCCTGCATAAAAGATGGACAGGGATAAAGATAAAACACATCAGCAGAGATCGAAGGAATGCCTAACCAATTCCAGGTCCAATGCAAGACCTACCCCATGCACGAAAGCAAAACCCTGACACTATTAACAATACTCTGCTAGGCATACAAATAGGAGCCTATAAGGACAACTCTGATAGGGTCTACCCAGCTATGGTTCCAAACATTTGGTGGTGCATAGGAAGTCTAGTAGAAAAGTAGGATGAAGGATAAAAGACCTAGAGGTACTCTACCAGAAGACCAACAGAGCCAACTGGCCAGGACTCAAAAAGGCCTGTGGATTCTGAAGCACCAACCAATGACCATGTTTGGACTGGACTTAGGAACTCTACATAGATGTAGCTGATTGGTAGCTCAGGCCTCATGTGGGTCCACTAGTAAGAAGAAATTGGGGATGTCTCTGACATGGACTCTATTGCCTGTTTTTTAATCACTTCCCCTTGTCAGGACTGCCTTGCCAGGCCAGATGGGAAGAGGACAAACTCAGTCCTGATGCAACTTGAAAAGCTGAGGTGGGTGGGTAAGGGGACTTCCTGTTTCCCAAGAATAGGGGATGGGGAGAGAAGGTAGAAAGGCGAGGAGTAAGGGCCCTATACCAGGATGTAAAGTGAATAAATAAATATTTTTAAAGCTTATACTCCACAAAATTAAAAAAATTAAATGAAATGGGCAATTTTCTTGATAGATTCCACAGCAGGATTACACCAAGATCGTATTAACGATCTAAATATGCATATAACTCCTAAGAAAATAGAAGCAATTATTAAAAATCTCCCAACAGAAGAAAGTCCATGTCCTGATTGTTTTAATGCAGAATTCTACCAGACCTCTAAGGAACAGCTAATACAAATACTCCTCAAATTATTACACAAAATATAAACAGAAGGAATATTGCCAAACTTATTCTGTGAAGCTACTGTCACACTAATACCTAAACCACACAAAGATTCAACCAAGAAAGAGAATTTCAGACCAATGTTCAACATTGATACAAAAATACCCAATAAAATACTCCCAAACTAAATCCAAGAGCACATAAAAAACATGCACTAATACAATTAAGTATCCTTCATCTCTGGGATACAGGTTTGGTTCAACATAAAAAAATCACAGCAATGTAATCCACCATGTAAACAAACTGAAAGAAAAAAAAACACATCATCATCTCATTATATGCAAAAAAAAGTCTTCGACAAAATCCAACACCCCTTCATGATAAAACTCTTGGAAAGATCAGGGACATAAGGCCCATACCTAAGCATAATAAAGGCAATATATAGCAAACCAATAGCCAGCATCAAATTAAATGGAAAGAAAATTAAAGCAATTCCACAAAAATCACGGCCAAGGCAAGGCTGCCCACTTTCTCCATATCTGCTCAGCATAGTACTTGATATCCTAGTTAAGGCAATAAGACACCTAAAGGATATCAAGGGGATATGAATTGATAAGGAACAACTAAAAGTATCCCCTTTCACAGATAATATGATAGTATAATATATATAGATGGTGCAAAAATACTACCAGAGGATTACTACAGCTGATAAACATATTCAGCAAAGAGGCTGAATACAAATTTAACTAAAAAAAATCAATAGCCATCCTTTATACAAATGATAAATGAGATGAAAAACAAGTTAGAAATACACCACCCTTCATAATAGCCATAAATAATAAAAGTATCTTTATGTAACTCTAACCAAGCAAGTGAAAGACCTGTATGACAAGAACTTTAAATCTCTGAAGAAAGAAATTGAAGAAGAGATCAGAAGATGGAAAGATCTCCCATGCTCATGGATCACTAGGATTAACATAGTAAAAAAGGTGAATTTATGAAAAGGCAATCTACAGATTCAATGCAATCCCCATCAAAATTCTAACACAACTCTTTACAGACCTTGAAAGACCAAGTCTCAACTTCATAAGGAATAAAATCAAGGATAGCTAATCTAATCCTGAAAAATAAAAGAATTTCTGGAGCTATCATCATTCCTGAATTTGAGTTGTGCTATAAATCAATAGCAATAAAATTCCATGGTATTGGCATAAAACCCAATAGGTTGATTGACAGAATCAAACTAAAGACCCAGAAATAAACTCACATACCATGCAGTAGAAATAAGATAGCATCTTTAGCAAATGGTTCCGGTCTAGCTGGAGGTTTTTATGTAGAAGAATGCAAATAGATTCATATTTATCACCCTGCTCAAAACTTAAGTCCGAGTGGATCAACAACCTCAACACACAACTGAATATCCTAAATCTCACAGAAGACAAAGTGGGGAATAGCCTTGAACTCCTTAGTATAGGACACAACTGCATGAACAGTACACAGCTGAAGCACAAAGATCAACAATTAATGATACCTTATGAAACTGAAAAGCTTCTGTAAGGCAAAAGACACTGTCAATAGGACAACATGGCAGCCTACTTATTGGGCACCCCTACATCCAACTGAGGACTGATATCCAAAATATATGAAGAACTCTAGAAATTAAATACCACCAAACCAAATGGTCCAATTAAAAAATGAGGTATGGAGTTAAACTGAGAGGAATCTTTAAAGGATTGAAGCACTTAAAGAAATATCTGACATTCATCAGGGAAATGCAAATCAATATGACTGTGAAATTCCATATTACATCTGTCATAATGGCTAAGATAAAAATAAACTCAAATGATAGTACATTCTGGTGAGGATGGAGGAAGGTAAATACTCTTCCATTGTTGTGGGAGTGCAAACTTGTACAACCACTTTGGAAATCAATCTGGAGGTTTCATAGAAAATTTGAAGTACTACTGCCTTAAGACCCAGTTATAACACTCCTGGCCATAGCCAAAAAATAATGAATGAAGCTTCAAAGACATTTGCTCAATTATGTTTATAGAAGCCTTATTCATAATAGCCAGAAACTGGAAACAACCTAGATGTCCCTATACTGAAGACCTGGTAAAGAAAATATGATACATTTGCACAATGGATGCTACTTAGCTATTAATAAGTCATGAAAAGTGTAGGCAAATGGATGGAACTAAACAATATCATCCTGAGTAAGTTATTCCTGACCCAGAAAGACACACATGATGTGTACACACTTATAAGTAGATATTAACCATACATTACATGATAACCATACCACAATCTCCAGAACGAAAGAAACTAAGATTGAGTGCTCAAGGGAGGATGCTTGAATCTCACTCAGAACAGGAAATAAAATAGACATTTGAAGTAATTGAAGAGGGAACTAGGTGGGGAGGGGGTGCTGAAGAGAACAAGAATAGGGACCTGGTGCAGTAAAGTTACCAAAGCAGTAGACCTGGGAAAGAGATGGGAAGCTAATGGGTTGAGATCTTTGGGGAATGCTGGAGATGGGTATCAAGGTAGGCTCCTGTGAGGATATGAGGTGACCATAGCTGAGACTCCTAGCAGCAGCAGATATGGAGACTGAAGTGATTGCCCCCTAAAGCCAAGCAGGTCTTCCAATGGAGGGAGGGAGACACCAACCCACCCAAAAAACTTTTGACCCAAAATTTACCCTGCCTATGTGAAGGGAAGGAATAAAGATGTAACAAAGTCTGAGGAACCTGCCAACCAATGCCTGGCCTCTCTGGAGATTGACCCCATGGGAGAGATCCAACCTACTAGAGTGTGCAAAGATTTCATGTCCGGTATCAGTTATCTGGTTTCCTCATCTGGAGACACATCTTTAAAGCCTTCATGAATTACTTAGTCCCATGGGCTTGGTGAGGACACCTCAAGCTGCTTGAGTTAATTAGGGATCAAGACGGAATGTCTACATTTGCCTGATTTCACCCACTTGGAGTCTGGTAAACTCTTGTTCTGAATTGCAGTTGTAGCCCCTTTTATTGTTCAGTTGTACTTGCCTGTCATGGGAGCCTCATGCTAGATGAGAAACTTATGCAGTTTACCTAGGAGTAAGCTGCTCCTTTAGAACAAAATTGATGGTTTTTACATGTACTCCTTTATCTCCATATCCATCCATCACTGATAATTGCCACAAGTGCTTTTGGAGGTTACCATGAATGAAAGTAGTCTTGGATCCAGCATCCACCAAAGCTGCTCCTGCTTCATAAATATCATGTGTACCATAAGACTTTGAAAAACCACTAAAGGCCCACAGCAGTCTCTAGAGTTTGCTGTCTCACTTTTTAAAACTCTCCTGTGAACACAGTTACATCTGGCTTGGTGAACTAAAGACCAAACATAGCTTCCTTCATTTCCAGTTCACTTAGAAATATCTTTCAATCACTGATTAATCATGAGAACCTCAGATTGCAGTAATTGAGTATTCCCAGTAGCACATAGGAAGTACTTCGTTGGAGCTGACTTCCCTCATATTATCTCATCTAATCCATCCTTTCTCTTCAGGAGAGATGGGTAGAAGTAGAAGTTGTGTTGCTCAGCTTCTCTGCCTCCACAGCACTCCAACTGATTCTATCTACCCTCATACCCCACATCATCTCCATCTAGCTTATGACCTATTCTTCCATTGTCTATTTATAAACAAAATCATTTCCTAACCAAGCATATCAGGTATTTAGTATTACCTGATTTCCATAAACCTTTCATTGGTTTATTATTAAGATCCCTATCTGAAAAACAAAAACAAAAAATGAAAACAAGACAAAAACTTAGATCCAGGAGAGAAAAGCAAAAGATTTTTTATTGGACAGAAGATTTAAGAAAAATGTCATCATAGAATATAGCACAGAGTGAAGCCATCTTTCAGAAATGGAACAGTGATTTTTTTAAGAAATCTAAAATCAAGAGTCAACGGATAGTATCTTCACCTCATTAATCATTCCAAAGACAAAAAAGGCATTTGTGAGTGATTTCTGAAAGTATAGAAATAAAGATCCACAAAAATATAGAATAATGTTCAATGTTTCATATTTATTTTAAACAGAGTATGTAAACTACAAGTGTCTTTATTATATACCAAAATGACAAAATAATAATAATCTCTTTAAAGTGAAAGCAAATAGGTACTGTGGAAAGACGTAAAAATAAGAGGGTATCTCTGTCTCACTAAGTCCCTTGTGAAACTCTGAGCTCCATGTTGTGTCCTGACCTCCATTGTCAGACTATCACTAAGGCCCCTTCACCAAGCTTCATGCTCCAGGATCATCCAGGAATATCCAGGCCTGCCATACCAGGAACATCTAGTACAAGACTGTTCACTGGGTCTGTGTTTCACTATGAACATCCATGGACAACCAGGTAGCTAAAGGATACAACAGAACACACACACACACACAAAAAAAGACCCAGGGCAATTTAGCACCTTCAGAGAAAAACTATCTTACCACAACAAGCCCTGGATATCCTAACACAACAAAAGCACAAAAAAGATGAACTTAACTTCAATTTTATAAAGATGATAGAGCCCTTTAAGGTAGAAATTAATAAATCTCTTACGGAGATACAGGAAAATAAGATCAAACAGGAGGAAGCCTGTAAAGAGGAAAGAAATAAATCCCTTAAAGAAATACAATTAAACAGGCAAAGGAGAAGAATAAAAATATTCAAGACCTGAAAATCAAAGTAGAATCAATAAAGAAAACACAAACTAAGGGAATCCTGGAGATGGAAAAATCTAGGGAAGAGAACAAGAACAACAGATGGAAGCATCACCAGTAGAATACAAGAGATGGAAGAAAGAATCTCAGGTGTAGAAGATAAAATAGAAGAAATTGATATATCAGTCAAAGCAAATGTTATATAAAAAAAATCCTTCCAAAAATCTAAGAAAACTGAGATACCATGAAAAGGCCTAACCTAACAATAATTGTAGTAGAATTAGGTAGAGTCCAGCTCCAAAGACCAGAAAATATTTTCAGCAAAATCATGGTAGACAATTACCAAAATGCAGAAAGAAATGCCTGTAAACACACAAGAAGCTTACATAACACCACTTAGATTGGACCAGAAAAGAAAATCCAACTGCCACATAATAATCAAAATAGTAAATCTACAGAATGAAGAAAGAATAAGGAAGATCTATCAGAATTAAACCTGACTTCTCAACAGAGACTCTAAAAGCTAGAAAGGACTGAGCAGATGTCTTGCACCCCGTAAAAGATCACAGATGCCAACATAAACTACTATACCCAGCAAAACCCTCAATCACAGTAGATGAAGGAAACAAGATATTCCAAGATAAAACCAAATTTAAACAATATCTATCCATAAAGCTAGCCCTACAGAAAATACTATAAAGAAAATTCCAACCAAAGAATGTTAACTACATCCAAGAAAACACAAAAAATAAATTATTCAGCAGGAAGAAAAGAAGTTAAGCACATGCAAACAAACACACACTAACATCATTAATAATAAATTAACAGGAATTAATGATCATTGGTCATTAATATCTCTTATTGTCAATGGATTCAATTCCCCAATAAAAAGACACAGGCTTACAGAATGGATAAGAAAACAGGATCCATCATTCTGCTGCATACAAGAAACACCTTAGCAAGAAAGATAGACATTACCTCAGAGTAAGAGGCTAGAAAAAGTTTTCCAAGCAAACAGACACAAGAAGCAAGGTAGAGTAGTAGTCATTCTAATATTTAATAAAATTGACTTTCAACCAAGATTAATCAAAAAAGATGGGGAAGGAGACTTAATACTCATCAAGGAAAATACCTGGTAAGATTCTAGACATATACGCCTCAAATGCAAGGGAACCCATACTTGTATGAGAAACTTTACTAAAACTTAAATCTCTCAAGAAATTAGAAAAGCAAGAAAACACGAGCATAAAATTACTATATAATAAAATTATAAATAACCATATCATACAATAAATGAAATGACAACTGAAATATGAAAATAACCAATGGAAGAGAGGCGTACTCTTCAAAAAACAAGCAAATAGCTAGACTAAGAAAAAAAGAAGAACAAAGAAATAAAACACGGCAATAATAAGATGAGAAGAGAGATGGCAGCTGACACTACAAAGGATTAAAAGAAGTTATTTTGAAAATGATCTTCCTCAAACATTTACATCTAGGAGCAACAGGAAATATCTTGGATATATACAATGTAGTAAAACTGAATCACAAAGAAATAGAAGGTTTGTACATATTGATAATTAGTAATAAGAGGGTTAGGTAATGGAAAATTTCCATTCATAGAAAAAGCCCTGAACCACATCATATCACTGCTGAGTCTTATGCGGAATTATAGAAATAATATTGATTATTCTAGTTATCCCAAAACTTATGAAAAGGAGGAATTCTTCTAAGTACATATTGTGAGTCTAGGATTACACTGATTGCCAAGACATATAGGCACATTTTGACATAGGTAAATGAACATAAATATGGTACACTAGATAAACAGGAAATAATATAACCTCATAAATAGAAAATAAATATTTAATAAAATTCATCATCTCTTTGTGATAAAATACTGAAAAATATATAGAATAAAAATACCTCATTATAGAAGGTCATATATGGATATCCAATTAATAAAGTTATACTAAGCGTTAAGGGAAAGACCTTCATAAAGTACAGAACAAGACAAGTCCACAGCCAGCATTTCATTTTAATATGGAATTGGAAGTAGTATCCAGAGAAGGCTGTAGAATAAGGTTTAATTTGGAATATGACAGTAAGATGCCACTTATAATCTTACTGCTATGGTATAAATACCCACCTCTGTCATATCTGTAGAAAGTAGCTACTGCTGTACAAAAAATTTGTTGCTTAAAGTAGCATTGGTTCATTCATTCATTCATTCATTCATTCATCCATCCATCCATAGAGATCGGTGGTTCTCAACCTGTAGGGTGCAACCCTTCTGTGGTTATTTATCAGATATTCTGCATATTAGATATTTAGTTAAGATTCATAACAGGAAGATGTATATGCAATGGTGTGTGGATGTTGTTAAGGAATGGAATCATGGAGTAGTTAGACCTAAAGCAAGCCCAAACTTGAATTCTCTACTTCTCTCTCTGTGTCTTACATCTGCCTGCCTTTTTAATTCTCAGCCTGTGTGTTGTCTTCTGGTGTGTGTGTGTGGGGGGGGTGTCTGTGTGGGGAATATCTGTGTATGCCTGTATGTGTCTGTGTATGTCTCTCTCTGTGTGTGATCTGTGTCCATCCTGTTTCCTGTCTATGTTGCCTATTGTTAACAAAGGTTTTCCTTGTGTTTATTGGATAGCACAAACAACAAAGTCTAGAATAGAATGAGAGATGCTTTTCTACAAAAATTCTTAACAGAGCTTTACAAAGGAAGAAGTTGCCTTATTGTTACAGAATAGCACTCAACAAACTCACACACAAATGTTATCAATTTATATCACATGTAGTTTCCAACATATATGGGATATTAGTTGTATAAAGTTGTTTTCAACTGCTGGATGTTTTCAGCAAATGATTTCCACAACACACACACATGCACACATATATTCTTCTGGGCCAGTGGCACAGAGCCCAAGATTAAAGCTATACATTTATCTTAGGTTATAAAAATTTACTACATGTGAAACTCAGGGAAGAGTAATGGTGGATACATTTTTGTTTGTTTTTCAAGACAGGATGCTCTGTGAAGCCTTGGATTTCCTGGACTTGCTTTTTCAGATCAGGCTGGCCTCAGCCTCACAGATATCTGCCTGCCTATGCCTCCCTGGGTGCTGGGATTACAGGTGTGTGTCACACAGCAGGTACCTTGTTTTTTAAAGGTGGGTTAAACTTAAGCATGCTGAGTCCAAAGTAGGACAGCAGATTAAATATAGTTTTGAATTACTAACTTGCTTGCAATGTCTAGCAAAGCTCAGCCTCTTCAAAAGCAAGAGATACTCTGGTGCCCCATATTTGACAATGCCCCCTTGATGGGAAGGCCCAGTGGCACTCAGAGGAAGGATAGCAGTCTACCAAGAAGAGACTTGATACCCTATGAGCATATACAGGGGGAGGAGGTCCCCTCAGTCACAGAGGGAAGAGAAATATGGTGAAAAT
Source organism: Acomys minous (assembly GCF_964271855.1). Classification (NCBI taxonomy): domain Eukaryota; kingdom Metazoa; phylum Chordata; class Mammalia; order Rodentia; family Muridae; genus Acomys; species Acomys minous. The sequence goes on along the minus strand of NC_140484.1, from coordinate 81,115,478 downwards.
GGGAGGGAAGGAAGAATGGGAGGTTACAATGAATGGGATGACAATTGAGATGTAATATGAATAAATTAATTTTAAAAAGAACAATAAAAAATTTAAAAAGCAAGAGATATTTTCAGAATAAGATATTTTACACAAGGATCTACTAAGTTCTTTGGCTATGCCTCTACCATTTGTTTCATATTCTTCATGAACAAGCAGATTATCTATATCTCTTTTTCATGGCAATCACAGAGAGCCAAGGAGGAAGAGTCATTCACATGACTGCTGCTGAAGCTCTTTTTGGATCTTATCCATCAACATCCTGATTGTATAAGCAAATTGCATAGTTGAACAGAATCAGGAGAGAGAAAAGTATGCCTGTGTCCCAGTTAAGGGACACTACCAAGTTCCAGTACAAAGTGTAGGGACCTGGGATTCTCTTAATAAGCAGCAGTAAAGACTCTCCTTTTCTGCTATCAAAATAATCCAGTTATACAGACTTCTTTTTGATATCCTCTGTCACAAACACCTGTGGCTGTGTATGAGTTTTCTCTCCTCAAAAAGGCCCTAAGACCAGCACCCTGGGCTTCATCTCTGTTGCAACATCCCATAATATAGGTAGAGGTAGTATGGACATTAAAAGGCCATAAGCATCCTGAAACAAAAAAAAAAAACCTGGAGGAAAAAAAGTGAGTCGATCTTGCTTTTTTGATCATTAGAGATATTTATTATGAATGGTGTGTATCTCTAACTTTATTATAGTGGTATGTACGTAAGGACATCCAGGACACTAACCAAGGGACAACAGAGTGCCTAATCCTTGTCAGCCAAACAGCTGGATCTAACATCACCTGAATCAACCTAAGTTATTTTCCTCCATAGGGCTGTCTCTTGCTCTGCGATAAGTAGCTCTTAGACAGTTATGTTTACTGCTTTTCATTAATTTGAAACTGTCTCTCACCATCTCCCTTCATGCTTTCAAATTGTGTTTATTTAACGAATCTACAGCACTACCTGAGGTTAGATATAAACTTTTAATGGCCCCTCTCCTCCCATAAAGAAATAAAGAGGATTTAAACAATGCCTACCAAATGTGCTTTGGAATTCTACTATATAAAAACAAATGGATTGAGCTTTTCTCTTAGTTTAAATACACCATTTGGTAAGAAGAGTAATGATTCAACACCAGAGTTTCCAGGCTGACCTTACAGGTTTCTCCTGCAATTTGTAGCTAACAGACCCTCTGTGACATTAGAAGGGAATATGGCATCTACAGAGTTTCTATAAATTATATGTACTGAATTTTACAGACTGTTGTCTTCTATTGGGAAATTTTTCATTATTACAAGGTTGCCACCCAAGACATCAACACTCTGGATCACGTCCAATTTCAGATGATGAGTACAGAAAAACCCAAGAGATCTTTGGCAAACAGAGTTCACCTGTTGCCTACAGAAAGAGCTATTATAGTCAAAGGCTCTTTTCAGGTGCAACCTCTTGCAATTTGTATGAGATTGCCCTTATAGGCTCATATAGTGAATGCTTAAGGAATGCACTATTTGAAACTATTAGGATGTATGGCTTTGTTGGAGTAGGTGTGGCCTTGCTGGGATGGGCCTGGCCATTTGGAGGAAGTGGACCACTCTAGCTGAGGTTCGGGGTTTCAGAATCTCATGTCAGACCCAGTGGCCTTCTCTTTCTGTTGCCTACTTATCTGGATGTAGAACTCTCAGCTACTTCTCTAGTACCATGCTTACCTGTGTGTTGCGATACCTCCCACCTTGCTGATAATGTATTAAACTTCTGAAACTGTGAGCAAGCCCCAGTTAAATGTTTCATTTATAAAAGTTACTGGGATAATGGTATCTCTTCACAGCAATAGAATATTGACTAAGACACAGGCATTTATTTCCTTGGTATATTTGTGGAGTGCTATACTCAGAAGTCTGAGAAGTAAGCTAAGCCTTTTCTCACTGCTTGTAAGGATGAGATGGAGTCTCAGTCTAGTTAAGATCTGCTTACTGCAGCTGTCAAGAGGATTAAGTAAGATGTGGTGTTTAAAAGGCTTGACAGATAGAACCTATTATAGAGTAAGTGCTGAAAAATTTAGACATTTTTATTAGATATTGACATTCACAGATTCTAAAGTGAGCCAAGGTCGAGATTATTTTTCCTTTGTCACTTTTCTCCCAACTGTCATCTATAACTAAACACTTTCTAAACACTAAACACTAAATCTAATCCTTCAGTGTATGCTCGAGTAATTTTATAACCCTGAGATAAGCATTTGAACAGGAACACAGTGCGGGGAATGCTACCAAAAACCAGTACCTGTACTGGGCATCCTCACACTCTTATACCCTGAGGTTGGTGACCATCATAAATACTCCAAATTCACTTAAACCCATCTTTGAATGACACTTACTATTTTTTCCTGAGGCCTGGTCTTGAGACTTTCAGAAATGCCTGGTAATTCAACAGATAATAAGATGAAAGAGGATGGGTGAGGTCCAGCCATGCCATCCTTATCTGGCCCTGCCATTTACTCCAGAATTGTTTCCAGTTCCCAAAGTCATGACAAATCCTGTTAGTAGGACATGAGGCTTCTCAAAGTGCCCTGTTCTTGAACATTGCATTAAGGATACCATTTGCTTTCAAAAGATTCCTACCTGAGTGTGACTTGTGTGGGAGACAGGAATATTCGAGAAAGGATTTTTGTCAAAAATAAGTGGCTAAAATAATTTTGACAAAATTTGCAAAAATAAATAAATGAAGTAAGTGCTGTCTCATGGTCTTCTTTATTTGTGATGAAAACAAAGAAGAAAATTGTAAATATGAACCCATAGATAGTGCTGACCTGTTGTGTTGAGAGACTAGTATTCATACTCTGGCCCTCATTTTACCAGCTTACGTGGTTTTGGTAATGTAACTTTTATTGGTATGGGTTTCATCCTTTGAAAAATGGATCAGTTAAAAGACAGTCCCATTTATTTACTTATTTAAAATATGAAACCAGAAGTTCTTTAAAATCCTAGCACCAGGAGTGTGGTAAATCCTTTTTTCAGAAGGGCTTTTTTTTCACAGCCCTCAGTTGGGTGGAGTCTAATCCCAGTTTCTGAAGTCTCTCAGATTTCATGTGCCTTCAGGCTCATTCATGGGAAAGGCTGATGACATACATTGCTCATTACCATCTCTTCCCAAGATTTCTAAGACTGAATTTTTTTTTTGTATTCCACCATTTAATAAGATGCTTTGTAAGATCTAGCTACCAAACCTGCCCCATATAGCTCTTCTTTCTTGTACATATGCAAGGCTTCAGAAAGACAAAAATTGAACATAGTATGTCATTTATTAATGGGCATTTTATTTTCATTGGGATACACACTTATATTTTCTATGTTTGTTGAGTCATTTATTGGATGCTACTACTCAGCTTTCAAGTGACATTGTTAGAACTCAGGTTACTTCATTAGATACACATACTTTCCAATTTGGTCTTTGATTTCCTAAGTTAAAATACAATTACTCTCTCAAATTCCAGTCCATCAACTTTTAATTAGATATATGATATGTTGTAGGTGAAACAATGGTGAGAGCATTTCTTAATGTTGGACTGACATAGAAGGCACTTTGGATTCAGGTTTGAGGACTTGTTCAGCATACTGATTGGTAATGTGTAATCTTTCTGAGTATTAATTTCTTCCTCATAAATCAATAACATGAAAATTCCCATGTATTCATGTTCTTGAGGTAAAAAAAAAAAAGACACCAAAAGTGCTAGCCAGGATGGGGTGGGACCTCATATCCTATTGGTAAGAATGTTTATTATTCCAGCTACCAAGGATATCAGTGTGGCTACCCAAAGGTATCTAATACATGTTTATGGAAATTATAGTCTCAGGGTGCAGCCTACATGTCTAGAAACAGATTAATAGATAGAGAAAATAAGGTAAAGATGTGCAATAGAGTTTACTTTGGCCATACAGAACAAAACTATGCCATTTTCAGGTAAATGGATGAAACTTGATCATTGTGTTAAACAGAATAAGACAGACTCAGAAATAAAATATAGTGTTTTCTTCCATATGTGCATCCTTGATTATATATTATAAATTTATGATATGGAAGTAAAAGGCAGATTAAGAAACAGAAAGGTACCTACAGAAGGGGATAACAAAAGAGTAATAAGATTGAAGGCACTAAGTACCTGAGTCATAACTCATGGAGAAATCAAGTGGGTACTCACTCAGAAGCCATACTTCTATGTGCTAGGTTTCCTAGTGTTGGAAGGTGCTATGCAAGTTACCAGAGAAAAAAAGTAATCATCAACTTCATTAAGCTGCGAACCCAGCAAACTATAATAATGACCTGTCTGGCAAGACATGTCTACTGATGCAATAGTAATACGAATATCATTAAGCAGTTTTAAGTCTCTACAGGATGAAATGTATACTTGGCACCATTATCAAAGCAAGAATCTATAGCTAGTTAGGTCAAAGGCCTGAAGAGAAAGCCTGTTATTCTACTAAATGGATATAGTATTAAACCAACTTTTAATGACTTATATTCATAAGTTAATGCATCTCTCAACCCTCATGAGACAAATTTCTATTTGTAGCCAATAGTGATTAACATAGATCACCACAAGTTAGAGAGAAAAAAAGACTATGGAATACTCAGCCTTAAATGGGATGTCTATATCATGTACACCCTCTATTGAGGCTCGGGAATCATTGTGGAAGAGGGGGCAGAAATCCTGGAGGAGTCAGAGATTGTGGGAGGTAACAAAATACTATCTTCCAAAACCACCAGAGAAACTGTGTATATAAACTTACAGTGGTTGTAGCAGCACACCCAAGTTATCCAGAAGTTCAAGCCAGAATAAATGCTAGCATGGAGAAAAAAGCCAGTCACATACTTCCTCTTCTAGCCAGAGAGCTATTCGCAATTGATAAGTGGTGAGAAAAGAGTCAGTTTTCTTTAAGCATGTAGCCCCTCTTGAGTTCACAATACTGCAGTGAAAGATCATACATCAAAGAAGACATAAGCAGTACAAATTAGACTTGATGGATGTAAAACAAACAAAAAAGAAGAAGTCATAAAGTTATCTGAGAAAGAAAGGAGTGTTACATCTGAGAGGTGAATATGTTCAAAACACGTTATATAAAATTCTCAAAGAATTAATAGAAAAGCTTTAAAAATAGAATGAATATAGTCAAAGTATATGCCCTACTTGAATGAAAAATGGTTATGTTTAATGAACATACACTAAAAAATTAAAATATGTATGGAGTTATGATAAACTCTAAGAGTATCCTAGCTACAGAAGATGAAATATGTAAATGGCATCTAAGCCATTGTGCAGAAGGGGCGATAGGCACCCACCATATAGTAGCTCTGCCTCAGAGCTTGTATAATGACATGTAGTAAGTCATAAACTTCTTTTCTCTAATGTCTCAGATCATCCATTCTTGGACTGGTCTCTGTGAATCATACCCAAGTGATTCCAATCCTTGGAATCTCATTCTTAAACCATGAAGATATCTAGTGTCTAAATTCCTATCCATAGCATGCTGATATTACCAAGATAAGTGCCCTTCATCAATAGATCCTTAGCATAGGCCAATGCATCAAATAAGATAGACTAGCTCTAATTATCATAGCTGAATATAATTGTTATTCATGGAAAAAGTGTATATGGAGTATCAGTGAAATAGGGCAGGCAAAGCACAAACATTCCAGACCTACAGACAAAGAATGAGAGACAAATACTATCTTGTAAGCAGATTATGGTGGGAAGCTACAAGTTTCACATGATGGAAAGCTGTGGGGAGTTTCACTGTGTCCCCCAAGAGTGCTATACCCATGTAAGAATACAGGTTGGAAGCATAAAGCAATCCCCCAGGAATTCGCACCTACTTTTGGATATCAACAAGTTGTATAAGTTGATCAGGAAGTTAATGAAGCATGAAAGGAGTGATAAGCTTGAATACACACATGAGTGCATACACACACACACACACACACACACACACACACACACACACACCAAGTATGACAATGACAACTACAGAAGACCACATACACACCCAATATATAAATTTGTGGCAAAGAAAAGACATACCTTAATGTAACTCAACCAAAGTGGTTTGAATATTGGAAAAAGTCATCTTATTATCTCAACCTCAGTCCTAACTTTGTCATCTTCAGCAGGATTCCTCAACCTTGAAAAGTCCCCGAATCACTGAGGTGATTGGCACATGACCACTGGAGTGAGCACCTCCTGGGGTTAAATCCCTGACACAGTGATTCCTTGCTTTGTGATACTGGCCATGTGATTTTCCATTTTTAAATTCTGTCTCTTTATAAAATGAAGACATAACCAGTTCTTCCTTATGAACAGCTCTCAGGCCAAAAGAAAATAATGCATATAAAAAAGACAGTACAAATTTGCTATCAGTAAATATGAAATCATCCATTTTCCTGTGATGAACTCACAAAGTTTGCAATGTATCATGCAATCTGCTATTGTAGACCTTCTCACTTGAGTAAGAACTCAGAAAGCTTTCACATAAAGTGCAATACTTTGGATACATTACCAGTGTTCACGAGTGTCACTGAAGGTCCAAGTCTTAGAGACTTGGTAGTACAGGTGGAAGAGTTAGGGAATGGTTGGAAACTCAAATATTAGATGAGTCTTTAGATCATGAGGGAGTGCTCTTAGAATTGGTTTTAATTGGATTTAAGTGTTCTTCATACTGCTTTTCTTGCTCCACTCATGATAGCCTTGCTCTAAAAACCTACTGAGCAGTCTATTTTCTGCTTTGAGGTGTGACACTTGATCCACATATCTCCTGTGTGCATCTCCCCATGTAGTGATTTAACTAAGACATCACCAGCACCCATTGCATTTGTTTGAATTTTGGACCTCTACAACTGAGATGTGTGAACCTCTTTTCTTTGTAAATTTAGTTTGTGCAAGATGTTTTATGAGAGTCATGAATGTTTGGCTAAAATATTAAATTATATGTGATTAACAACTTCAAGTGTTATTTCTTCTGGAAACTTTTATTAAGTCATCAAAGTCTTATCTGAAGGGTAGATTTTCTTTGGGTGAACTTGAGATCACTTCGTAGGAGTTGGCTTAGGGGAGCGATGCTCAGTGATTAAGTCTTCCAGGACAATTCACATTATCAGAGATGATAGCATTTTGAGTTGCTTTTATTAAAAATGAATATTTTACCTGGGAGAGCCTCAAACTCCTTGGTTTATGTTGCCACATGACTGTTACCTTTTTAAAGGTTGAGGACAGATGTCATCAGTTCTGATTCTATATGTAGCTTTATATGTCTTTTTAACAAAATTGAGTTTTAATTAAAAATAAATAAATCAGCAAAATAAATGATGATTGTCCCCTATGCCACCATCAGAATTATTAATGGAATTGTAAATGAAAGCTTTATGTGTTTCCAATTAATGGATACTAGCTGGCCCTGGTTAGGGAGTGTCTTCAATAAGCTACAAATCCATCTGTAGTACTTGGTAGGGGCTTTTTAATATGAAGGATGAGGATGGAGGTTACTAAGGAACCCACCTTTGTTCCAAGTTGTGTTTCTGAATGTTGTGCTGAATAACTCTCTTGACATAAGACTCTTAAGCTGATCGCAAGGGGTCTGCATTTATTTACTGTATCCACCTAGCCACACCACCATGTTTGTCCCTGTTTCTAGAGTTATAAAAGATGATTTATCTAGTAATATATTTCCATTTACTAAATAATTAACACTATTTAATAATGTTTTATTTTTAACATGACATTACTATTTTACAAAACTCCTATACTGTTTCTTATCTACATGAGCCCTTCCAACATTCCTGTGAGAGCAACACAAAAAAAGAATATACCATGTGATATATTCCCAACCAAGAAAGAACTTAGAAAAAGCAGGTGTCTTGCCCAAGGCCAATGGAGGGACACATGTGTGACAGCTGAAAAGGTCTGCAACAAGACAAAAGCTTAAGCCCTGGCTTCACTACTACCTGATAATAACATTTACCAAAACATCCTTTATACATTGACCTCAGTTTCTTCCTGTATAAAACAAAAGGAGTATGATGGCTCTGCATGAAAGGGTACATCTTGCACCATGTGTTAAATCCCTGAGGCACTCTAATCAGAGACATCTCAGATTAGAAAAGATAATGTGAGACAATTGTTTATTTTGATCCATCAGACAAGAAGACTTTGGGTGTTCTATTTCAGCATATGATTTTTCCTGGTGGCAGGTGGAGTAGTCTTTTTGTGGGAATAGCTTGAGGGTCTGACAAACTTAGCTCACTTATGTCACTCTATGTGTGATATTAAACTCTTTCCTCTATGTAGGAGAAAACAATGCTTAAAACAAATAGACCATCCACTCTTTTGAGACATGTGTCTCAAAAGCTCAAATTGTGCAGTGAAAGTGAGAAAAGTAAGGGTTTAGAGATAAAACCAGGAGTTGGCACTCTTTATCAGAAGATTTCTTTGTTTGGCTTGTTAATGAAGAAGTAGTTTTGACTGCAGACTGTGACAAAGTGGCAAGTAGAAGGCATGAATGATCCAAGAAAACAGATGAATACTTTAGAGCACTAAGTATTGCTAAACAAATCTTACAGTGATTGGGGGAGGCGGTGTATGCTGAGGATGCCATCAAGAGGCCATTTCTTTTGGGTGGAACATTGTGAAATCAGTGAACCACTCATAGCAGGAAGCTGCTGTGTCTAAGACCACTTTCATTTTTCTCCTTCCATAAACCTATTATTCAATTCTATGTGAATTGGTATATTCATTATATGATGATAAGATTATGGGTTGTATTTATGATCCTCAGTGATCCACTTTTAGTATTATTCAAAACTCCTTTTAAATAGTAAATTGGTTTTAAACACTGAAAGTATTTAGGCTGGGAGCTTTGGAATGTGCTTTATATGGGGAGGTAAAATTCATCTTTTTATCTGCATGAAGTTGTTTGATGTTTTCTGGTTTGACAATGAATTAAGACACACAGAATGGTGTCATAAAGCACTACAAACCCAGAGGATGAAAGGGGAATCTAGCAGCTTCCTCGCATTGCTCCTGAGCTCATACTGGGTAGGAAGAAAGAATTGGTTCATGTTTTAACTATTGTGCTAGAATGCTTTGTCCCTGAACTAATTAGATTTTGTCAACTTTACAAGAGTTATATTTATCTGTGAAGAGGGAACCTCAATTAAAAAACAAACAAACAAAACAAAAATGACTCCATCAGATAGGCCTGCAGACAAATCTGTGAGATATTTTCTTGATTAATTATTGGTGTGAAAGGACACAGTCCATGGTGGCTGGTGTCAACTTAGAGAAGGTTGTCCTGGGAGAGTGAAAGAGAGAAAGCAGTAAACAGCCTTACTTGACAGCTTCTGCTTTAGTTCCCACCTTCTGGTTTCTGCCTTGAGTTTCTACCCTGACTTCTCTTTATGGTGGACTGTAAGCTGTAAGATGGAATAAACCATTTACTATCTAAGTTTTGTTTGTTTGGTTTTTGTTCTTGTTGTTGTCGTCCTGTTTATAACAGCACAGAAAACAAACTAAGAAAATCCTATTTAAGAATATTAAAATTTTGGCTTTTCAATCTATGAATCTAGTACCTTAGCCCAGTCACAGTACAGAAGGAGGGAGAGGCTGACAATGGAAATGGTAAGAGTCATTACAACTATGCCCACACCTTACTAGTTATCAAGCACTTGCTCTACAGCAGGATTTATGTTAAAGGCTGACCCTTTAAATGAAATTTTCAATAGCCTCCAAAGAGATGGGAGTGCTAAAGTCCTGTTGAATATTGATCTCAAGGCTGGTTTTAGGCGAGGGGGGGGGGATATAACTGAATATACTTCCAGAACCTGGAGAAGACGTTGACAGGAAGATGTATAAAGTCAGCCAACATCTTATCAGATATGCATTGCCTCTTCAGGCTGGCAGAAATTCTTCAGCTTTCAAACATATGACTTCAGCACTATTCCAGTCAATAAAAATAGGAGAAAACCAGAATCTGGAAATTAGATTTCCCTTTAATCAAAAGAGGCAAAAAAAAAAAAAAAAGGGCTTTCTTCCCAATCCATAAGTTAGGATGTAGCCATGGATCCTGAAAACCTGGTTGCAATATGATACCAACAAGTAGTCATGTCACTGGTACATCTATTTCTATGGATCACACAGAGATAAAATTTTAGAGGCAGGTGCAAATAAGGAGATTGAAATAACTTGAAATCCATTTAAAGCATAATGATCAGGCAGAGTGTTGGGAAAATATCCCCAGATCCTTATTTAGCAGGAGCCACCATACCTTAGAGGAGGAGCTACTTGGTACTGACTTGGTAAAGATGCCCCAGTCCTATCCTGTGATGTCCTAAGCTAGCTCCTAGACCACTTCACCATCTGACTTGTGGACTTATTAAGAGAGATGAACCTGTAAGATGAAAGACGGAGTCTTAGGAGTGAGAAAGACTCACTGTGGGTACTATTCTCTGTAATTTAAGCAGATATTGGTAACCCAAGCCTGTATTTTATCAACCATCTCCACCTGAATTACTTCCCATCACACAAGTCACCACGGGCCCACATTTCTTTGGCAAGGTCATTTCAGATATAATTTCAACAAGTGGCAATGAAATAAGATGGAATTTTTTTATGTCCAGGTAGGTCAGTGACAATGGATGTGTGAAAGCTGGCCATGACACCCTTATTTCACAAGACAATATATTAACAGAGTCCTATACAATGAACATGAGTGAGTAGACAGTGTCTTTATAACAGAAAGCTGCAGGGATATTTTGCAGGTTTTGAAGATGGAACAAGGAACCATGAACCAAGGAAATCAGGATGCCACTAGAAACTGGAAAGAGCAAGGCTTAAATTCCTTACTCATAGGTACATCAAAATGAACCCAGTTCTACTGATCATTTAATTTTATCCTTGATCCATTTTTAAATGTGTACCTGCAGAAACCTTAGATAACAAAGACTGTATGTTTTTAAGCCATTACACTTTTGATAACTAACTGGAATAAAAAGAAAGTAGACCACCTGATGATTTTGTATTCTTAAGGCACATGGAAGTCTCTTTCATATTTACCTGATTCTTTCTCACAACAGGCTCATTAGATAGTATAGTTTGTTGACATTTTGCTTGTTTTACAAATCAACCCTAGGTATACAAGATTGCAGAACAGCAATGACTGCACAGTGACCTAAGGACCTAACTGTGAACTACAAAACACCAAATCTGGTGATTTCCAGGTGAAAGGGGTCCACACTGTGTGGGGCATGGGTGATTCTGGTGCAGGCCATCCAGCTTATCTACAGAAAAGTACCTGAGTCCCTGCAGGTGTGTGCATAGTCTCCAAAATCTATCTATTCACCTGCTAGCAGTCCACACCTGTACTCTGGGTATAAGACTGAACTAAAGACTCTAAAACACCAGTGTCTAGGTTTTCTAGGCCAGACCACACCCATCTATCTGGGACACAAATGGATCTGACCTCAGGTCAAATGGCTAATCTACAGAATGTTTGTGGGTCCAGAGTTATGGGTGTAGGCTCCAAGGACTATCTACATGTCTGGCAGGGTGCACAACATCTGAGCTCTGTGTCTCAGTTGGAGCTTTGGGCAAAAAAAAAAAAAAAAAAAACAACCCACCATCATCTGCATCTTCTAGTCCAGAGGAGACCTCAAAGTCTGGAACATGAGTTGATCTGACCTCAGGTCACCCAGCTAATCTATGGGAAATTCCTGGGTCCAAGCAATCAAGGGCAAGGGTTCCAAGGACTAACACACAGCATCTGAACTCTGTGTGTCACAGAGAGCTGTGGGCTACAAAACACCAGTGTTTGAATCTCCCTGCCAAAAAGAGACTCAAGGGTATCGAGTAAAGCTAGATCTGACCTCAGGTCCCCCAGCTGGTACATGTAAAGTTCCAAGGTCTGATTTCAGGTCACATGCCTGATTCACCAAAAGAGTTCTCTGATCTCCACAGGTGAAGGGTCTCACCTATAAGCTGTTCTCAATATCTAGTGAAGGTCAACAGAAACAATCACCCAATGCCAGTGACATGTAGATGGCTAAAGGCCAGCATAAAAACACAAACAACAAAAACAAAAATATTATGGTATCTCCAGATCCAATTATCTCAAAACAATCACCCCAGGAAACGCTAACACATCTTAAACCAAAGGATTTGGCCTCAAATATATTTTATTAAAGATAATAATGAAAGAAATGAATAAAATCCATCAACAAATATAGGAAAATACAGTCAAGTAGATTGAGGCCCATAGACCATTAAAGAGGCCTATTGAGAGGAAATGAAGAAATCACTGAGAAAAAATTTAGGGAAAAAAAGCAATCAGGTAAAGTAAATCAATAAAATAGTTAAATATCTGAAAATAAAAATGGAAACAATAATAAAAGCACAAATTGAGTAAAGCCTGGAATAAAAGAATTTAGAGAAGAGAATTAGAAATACAGAAGTAAGTATGTCCAACAGAATGCAAGAGCTGAAGGAAAGAATCTCTGGTATAGAAGATACAATGGAAGAATTTGATGCAACCATCAATGAAAATGTCAAATCTAAAAAAATGTCTAACATAAAACATGTAAGAAATCAAGGACACAATGAAAAGACTAAACCTAAGGATAATAGGAATTGAGGAAAGAGAAGATGCCTGGCTCCAAGGCCTAGGAAATATTTTCAACAAAATCATAGAAGAAAATCATAGAAGAAAATTTCCTGAATTTAAGGAGAGGCCAAAAGAGGCCTACAGGACATCAAATAGGTAGACCAGAAAATAAAAATCTCCAGGCACAGATTAATCAAAACACTAACTGTACAGAACAAAGAAAAAATATGAAAAGAGGTAAGGGAAAAGGACAATGGCAAACCTATCAGAATCAACCTAACTTTTTGGCAGAGACCTTAAAAATCAGAAAGACCTAGGCAGATGTCTTGGAAATCCTAAAAGATCATAGATACCAGTACAGACTACCATACCTAGCAAAAATTTCAATAACCATACATATATAACAAGATATTTCATGACAAAAACAAATTTAAACAGTACCTATCCACAAATACAGCACTACAGAAGATACTAGAAGAACAAGTCCAATCCAAGGAGGCTAACTACTCCCAGAAAAACACAAGAAGTAGATAATGTTACTTTAACAAAACAAAACTAGACAAACATACAAACACACTACCACAACCAACATCAAAATAAAAGTCCCTAACAGTCACCAGTCATTATGTTCTGTCAACATCAATTGTCTCAATTCTCCAATAAAGAGACACAGACTAATAGAATGGATGTGTAAATAGGACTCAACTTTCTGCTGCATACAAGAAACACACCATACCTCATCCACAAAGATAGACATTATCTGAGAATAAAGGGCTGAAAGAAGATCTTCCAAGTAAATGGTCACAAGGTTATACCAGAAAAGAAAATTGTTCCACCATACTAACCAAAGCATTAAACATACAGAAAAAATAGATAATATTAAAATTTGAAAATCTAAATGAAATTGACAATTTTCTTGATAGATAACAACTACCAAAATTGTATCAAGATCAGGTAAACAAATTAAATAGTCCTATACCTCAAAATAGTGGCAATCATCAAAGGTATGCCAACAACAACAACAACAACAACAACAACAACAACAACAACAACAACAAAAAGCCTAGGGCTGGATGGATTCAGTTCAGCATATAATTCTACCAGACCTTCAACAAAGAGGTAGTACCAATTCTCTTCAAACTATTCCACAAAATAGAATCACAGAGACATTTACCAAATTTATTCTATAAGGGCACAATCACCTTGATACACAAAGACCCCCAAAAGAAAGATAATTTCAGACCATTTTCCTTTATTAACATAGATACAAATATGCACAATAAAATTCTGAAAAACCAGATCCAAGAAAACATCAAAATTATTATTCACTATGACCAAGTATGCTTCATGCCAGGCATGCCAGCAGGGTTCAATATATGGAAATCTATCAATGTAATCCATCAAAAAACCAAACAAACAGCAAAATAAAAACAAAAACAAAAATAAACTTAAAGGAAAAGGCCACACAATCATCTCATTAGATGCTGAAAAAGCATTTGACAAAATCCAACACCTTTCATATTTAATGTCTTGGAGAAATCAAGGATACAAGGCACATATGTAAACATACATAAGCATATAGCCAACATCAAACTAAATGGAAAGTAACTTAAATCAATTACATGGAAATAAGGGATAAGATAAAACTGCCCACTCTGTCCATGCCTCTTTAATATAGCACTTGAAGTTCTAGATAGAGCATTAAGACAACTAAAGTCAATCAAGAGGATACAAATTCCAATTATTACTATTCAGGGGCAATATGATAGAATATTGAAGTGACCCCAAAAATCTTATCAAGGAACTCCTACAGTTAATAAAGACCCTCAGGAAAGTGGCTGGATAAAAAAATCCACTAAAAAAAAATTGGTAGCTGTGCTGTATACAAAGGACAAATGAGCTAAAAAAGAAATTAGGGAAACTAGAACTGCCACAATAGCCACAAATAATATAAAGTATCTTCATGTAACTCTAACCAAGTAAGTAAAAGACTTGTATGAAGAGACTTCAAGTCTATGAAGAAAGAAATTGAAGGAAATATCAGAAGATGGAAAGATCTCCTATGCTCAGGGGTTAGATCAAAATAGTAAAAATGGCCAGCTTACCAAAAGCAATCTACAGATTCAATGCAATTACTATCAAAATACTTTAAAGATCTTGCAAGATCAATTCTCAACTTCATATGAAAAAAAAACATAATACTTAAAACGACTCTGTGAAATAAAAGATCTTCTAGAGGAATCTTCATCCCAGACCTCAAGCTGTACTATAGAGCAACAGTAATAAAAACAGCATTGTACTGGTATAGATATATGGTGGTTGATCAGTGAAATTGAACTGAAAGGCCAGAAATAAACCTACATACTTTTTGACACTTTTTGACCAAGAAAACAAGTCCATATAATCAATAAAAGATAGCATATTCAACAACAAATAGTGCTTGACTAACTGGACTACTAGATGGAGAAAATGCAAATAGATCCATATTTATCACTCAAGTCCAAGCGGGTTAAAGACCTCAACATAAAATCAGACACACTAAAACTGTTAGAAGAAAAAGTAGGGATAGGATTTAAATTCATTAGCACAGGAAACAACTTCCTGAACAGAACACCAATAGCTTCGGCTCTAAGATTAGTAAATGGGACCTCATGAAACCAAAAAGCTTCTGAAAGTCAAAGGACATTGTCAACAGAACAAACTGAGAACCTATAGATGGAAAACAGCTTCACCAATCCTCCATCTGACAAAGAGCTAATATCCAAAATATATAAAGAACTCAAGAATTAAAACACCAATAAGCCAAATAACCTAATTAAGAAATGGGGTACAGAGCTAAACAGAGATTTCTCAACAAAGAAATACTGAATGGCATAGAAACACTTCAAAGAAATGCTCAATATCCCTAGTCATCAAGGAAATGCAAATCAAAACAACTCTGAGATTCCATCTTATACCCATCAGAATGGCTAAGAGAAAAAATTCAAGAGATACCACATGCTGGTGAGAATGTGGAGAGAGAGGAACACTCTTTTATTGCTGGTGGGAATGCAAACTGGTACAACCACCTTGGAAATCTATCTGGCGCTATCTCAGAAAACTGGGACTAGGGCTTCCTCAAGACCCAGCTATTCCACTCCTTGGAATATACCTAGAAGATGCTCCAGCACACAACAAAAACATATGCTCAACCATGTTCATAGCAGGCTTATTCATAATAGCCAGAACATGGAAACAGCATAAATGTCCCTCAGTAGAAGAATAGATAAAGAAACTGGTACATTTACACTATGGAATACTACTCAGCTATTAAAAACAAGGAAATCCCAAAATTTCTGGACAAATGCATGGAAATAGAAAAGATCAGATTGAGTGAGTTAACTCAGAAGCAGAAAGACTCAAGTGGTATATACTCACTGATAATTGGACACTAACCCAAGGGACATGTCACATGAAAGTCTTCACTTACCAGGAAATTAGGATAGATAGGAGGACATCCTATCGGAACTCTAGGTGATAGAAATATGGTAGAATTGGGAAATAGAAGGATCCAGAGGGTCCTAGAAACCTACAAGAAGAACATTATATGGGCATATACCCAATAGATGCTCCACCATACAACAGGGACATTTGCTCAACTATTTTTATAGCAGCAGCTTTATTTGTAATAGTCAGAATCTAGAAATAACCTAGATGTCCTTCAACCAAAGAATGTACCAAGAAACTGTGGTGCATTTATACAATGGAATACCACTCAGCTATCAAAAATGAGGAAATCTTGAGATTTTTTAGAAAATGGATTCAACTAAAAATGATCATCCTGAGTGAGATAACCCAGGCTAGAAAAATATGTATGCTATATGCTCAAGTACAAGTGAATAGTAGGTCAACATTGAAGTCCTCAGAGTGATGCCACACAATAGGTGGGAGAGATACTGGTACATGCAGCCGAACTCTTTGTGAAGAGTTGCCAGTTGTTTGGAAGAGTTAGAAGATGCAAAGATGGGGCAGGGGAAGTGATCATAGGAGTTATCAGGAACTCCAAAAGGAGACTATTAAGGCTGTCAGATCTGGACATAGGGGAGGCCTGCACAAACTGATGCATGAACCAAGGATACTGTAAGCAGAGGGCCTAAGCCCCCTCTTCACATGTAGCTAATGAACAGCTCATTCTCCATATGGGGAAAAGGGAAGCAGTAGTCAGGCTCTGAAAAGAACTCTGGTGCCAGTGGTTTGGTCACTGCCTCTTAGGGGAGAGGCCCTATGAAAACACAGAGGGAGGGGATGCAAGCTACCCTGATGAGACCTGATAGACTGAGTTCAGACACTGGGGAACAGATGGCATGAATCAAATGGACCTAACAGATATCTACAGAACTTTTCACCCAAACACAAGAGTATACCTTCATAGCACCTCACAGAACCTTCTCAAAAATTTAACATGTAGTAAGTCTCAAAGTAAGAATCAACAGATACAAGGAGCTTGACATAACCCCTTGTATCTTATCAGACAACCATGGACTAAATCTGTACCTCAACAACAACATAAATAACAAAATGCCTATAGACACCTGGGAACTGAGCAACTCTCTACTCAATGATAACTGGGTCAGAGAAGAAATAAAGAAAGAAATTAGTGGTGTCCTAAAATTCAATGAAAATGTAGGTACAACATACTAAAATATATGGACACAATGAAAGAAGTGCTAAGAGGAAAGTAAATAGCACTAAGTGCCTTCATGAAGATATTGTAAACATAGCATACAAGCAACTTAATGCCACATCTGTAAGCCCTAGGGGAAGAAAAGCAGGCACACCTAAGAGGAGCAGATGTCTAGAAATAATCAAACCCATGGTTGAAATCAATAAATTAGAAACAATGAGAATAATTCAAAGAATTAATGAAAAAAAAAAGAGCCAATTATTTTAGAAAACCAGCAAGATAGACAAACCGCTAGCCAAACTAACTAAAAGGCAGAGAAGCACTATTCAAATCAACAAGATCAAATATAAAAAAGGGAAATATAACAACAGACACTGGAGAAATCCAGATAATTATTAGGTCTTACATCAAAATCCTATATGCAACAAAATTTGAAAATCTAAATGAAATTAAAATTTTTCTGGATAGATTCTACTTACCAAAGTTAAGATCTGGTAAACAAATAATATGATCATATATTTCCTGCATCAAAAAAAGCAGTCATCAAAATTCTCACAACCAAATAATACCATGGCCAGGTGATTTCCACACAGAATTCTACCAGACTTTGACAAAAAGAGCTAATACAAATACTCTTCAAATTATTCCACAAGATAGAAATGGAAGGATCATTACCAAACTCATTTTATGAGGCCACAATCATTTTGATACCTAAAGCACAAAAAGTGCAAAGAAACTGAATTACAGACCAATTTCTCTTATGAATATTGATACAAAAATACTCAATAAAATATTTGTAAGCTGAATTAAAGAATACATCAAAGATATCATTCACCATAACTATGTAGGCTTCATCCTAGCCATGCAGGGGTGGGTCAATATATGGAAATCCATCAATATAAACCACCATATAAACAAACTGAAAGGAAAATACCCCATATGTTTATCTCCTTATGCCAAAAAAATCATTTGACACAATAAAAAAAAACCTGTTCATGTTTAATCTCTTGGAGATATCAGTGATACAAGGCACATATATAAACATAATAAATATTATATATAGTAAGCCAATACCAGCATCAAATTAAATAGAGAGAAACTAAAAAAAATATTCTACTAAAACCAGGGACTACACAAGGCTGCCCACTCTCTCTATCTCTTTAAAGTAGTACTTGATGTTCTAGCTAGAGTAATAAGGCAACAAAAGGAGATCACATGGATCCACATTAGAAAATAAGAATGAAGTCAAAGTATTGCTATTGACAAATGATAAGATAATATACATAAGTTACTACCAAAATTCCATCAGAAAACTCCCAAGCTGATAAACTCCATCAGCAAATTGGTCATATACAAGATTAATTTTTAAATAAATCACTAGCCCTCCTATAAAAATGACAAATGAACTGTGAAGGAAATTAGAGAAACTCCACCCTTCACAATAGCCACAAATAATATAAAATATATTGGTGTCACTCTAAGCAAGCAAGTGAAAGAGCTTTACGAATACACTTCAAGTCTCTGAAGAAAGAAATTGAAGAATATATGAGAAGCTGGAAAGATCTCCCATACTTGTGGATCAGAAGGATAAACATTACAAGAGGGGCCATTTTACCAAAAGCAATTTACATGTTCAATGCAATCCCTATCAAATTAACTATACAATTCTTTACAGACCAGGAAAGATGAATTTTCAACTCCATATGAAAAAAATAAGAAAAACTAACACAATGCTGCACAATAAATGATCTTCCAGAGGAATACCAATTCCTGATCTCAAGCTGTAGTATAGAGCAACAGTAATAATAAAAACTGTGGGACTAACACATAAATAGACTGCTTGATCAGTGGAATCTAATTGAAAACCCAGAAATAAACCCACACAACTATGGACACTTGATTTTTGATAAAGAAGCCAAATCTATACAATAGAATAATGATAGCAACTTCAACAAATGTTGCTGGTCTAGCTGGATGTCTACATGTAGATAAATGCAAGTACATCCATATATACCACCATGCATAAAACTCAAGACACACTTAAAGAAATGTTTAAAGTCCTTAGTCATCAGGAAAATGCAAAACAATTCTGATATTCCACCTTATACCAATCATAATGGTTATGAACAAAAAGTCAAGCTACAGAACATGTTGGCGAGGATGTGGGAAAAGAGTAATACTCTTCCATTGCTGATGGGAGTGCAGACTTATACAACCACTTTGGAAATAAATCTGATGCTTTTTCAACAAAATTGGGAATAGTGCTACCTCAAGACCCAGCTATGGATTTCAAGATGGCAGTGCCAAACATGCACTGTATCTGAGTGCATTACACTAGGGTCCTTACTGAGATCCACAGACTGCAAGACCTGGAGATCACTAGGTGAGATGGGTCCACATAGTGCAGACCACAGGCAGGTCTGGCCTCTGGTCATCCAATGGCCCACGGAGGATGGGAAGCCAGTCCCCAGAGCCTGGACTGGAACTTGCCTGCAAACTGCTAACTGTATTCTTGCTCTACAGCATGAACTCAGTATATGGGACTGAACTCCAGGTAGTAAAGCATCAGAGCTCCTGACCTGGGGAAATTTCAGGGAAATGAGTTGATCTGTCCTCAGACCCACCCACCCACCCACCCTAGACCAGTCCAAAGAAAGTCAAGGTGCCACACAGGGCTCTAGTCAGCTGTGGACATGTTATCCAGCCAAAGTAGTGCTGTCTAAATGGGATCAGACAGGAACTTAGCTATCAGGCCCAGCAGACTGTCCCTGAACAATTGCACAGAACTGACCCAGCCTAGCCAAGCTCCATAACCTAGCAGGACTGGCCACGCTCTTGGGAGAGGCTGGGCAGGCCTTAGTGGAAAGGGCAGGAAACTATCCAGCTGGCCCAACCCAGCAGGACTGAGCTGCATCAGGTGCACGGTCTGAACCAGAGATGGCAGGAACTGAGCTACATGCCCAAGTGGACTGTCCCTGCACAATAGGTCAAAAATGACCCAGCCCAGCAAGGATCCATAGCATAGCAGGGCCTCCCATGCTCTCAGGAGAGGCTGGGCAGGACTGAGTGGATAGAACAGAAATCTAGCCAACCAAAAACAATCAGAAGGCAATAGCTGCTCTCTCCCTGGTGTGCGGAACTTAGGCACCACTGCATGGATGGATCAGGCAGAAACCAAAACAACTACTAGAAGCAGCAGAGGTTCAGACACTCTAGGGTGATCTGAGCCTAGGACCTAAACCACCAAGGCCTGAGGGAAGGGTATTCAAAGCCCAGTTAAAGACAGGATAAGTGGCTCTACATACACTACCTTGAACTGATCATGGGGCTGCAGAGCACCAGCACTTATGATGCAGTGGGGAGCCCAGAGTGTGGCACAAAGTCTCCTGGAACCAAAACTAGGTCACCTGCCTGTTTCAGTGAAGAGTTTGCTGATCCCCACAGGCAAGGACACTTGACCTATAATCACTCACCAACAATCAACTCTCAAGGAGCAATGAAAGACACCAGAAACTACCTTCCATCCCAGCTATCTCAAAGAAAGCAATCCTGAGAACCCAAACCCAATTGAAATACAAGAAAATGACCTCAAATCCTTTGTAATGAAGATAATAATAGAAGAAATGAACAAAATATGTAAACAAATGCAGGAAGATGAAGCAAAACAGGTTGAAGACGTAAAAGAGGCCTATAAAGAAGCACTGAAAGAAATTCAGGAAAATACAAACAACTAGATGAAAGAAATCAATAAAACAGTCCAAGATCTTAAAGCCTATAAAGAGGCAATGGAAGATACTCAGGAATATACGAAAAATCAGATGAAGGAAATTAATAAAACAATTCAAGATCTGAAGCTGAAAATGCAGACAATGATAAAGACACAGAAAGAAGAAAATGGGAATGAGAGAACTTAGAAAAGGAAGTAAGGAACACAGGGGTGAGCTTCTCTAATAGAATCCAAGACATGGGGGAAGGAATCTAGGGACTAGACGATACAATTGTAGGTCTTGAAGCAACCATCTAAGAAAATGCTTAATCTAAAAAATTCCTGACAAAAAACATCCAAGAAATCAAAGACACCAGTAAAAAATGAAACCTGGGGATAATAAGCATTGAGGAAAAAGAAGACACCCAACTCCAAGGTGCAGAAAATATTTTCAACAAAATCATAGAAGAAAATTTCCCTAATTTAAAGAAGGAGATGCATATAAACATACAAAAGGCCTACGGAACACCAAATACAATAGACCAGAAAAGAAAATCTTCTCAACACATAATAATCAAAACACAAAATATACAGAACAAAGAAAAATATTAAAAGCAGCAAAGGAAAAGCGCCAAGTAACATATAATGGCAAACCTATCAGAATTACACCAGACTTCTCAGTAGAGACCATAAAAATCCAGAAAGGCTTGGACAGAGGTTCTGAAAACCTTAAGAGACCACGGATGCCAGGCCAGACTACTATACCCAGCAAAACTATAAATAACTACTGATGAAAAAAACAAGATATTCCATGAAAAACACAAATTCAAACAGTACATATCAACAAATCTGGCCTTACAGAAGTTACTAGAAGGAAAATTCCATCTGAAAGTGACAAGCTAAGCTAAAATTACATGGGAAATATGGAAAAACAAAAAACCCAGAATAGTAAAAACAATCCTATACAATAAAAGATCCTCCATAGGAATTTCCTTACCCAATCCCAAGCTGTACTATAGAGCAACAATAATTAAAATAGCATGATACTGGCATAGCACTAGGATGATTTATCAATGGAATCTAATCAAAGACCAAGAAATGAATCCACACACATACAGACACTTGATTTTTTCACAAAGAAGCCAAATCTATTCAATGGAAAAAAGATAACATTCTCAACAAATGGTGCTTCTCTAACTGGATGTCTACATGTAGAAAAATTCAAGTAGACCCTTATTTATCATGATGGACAAATACCAAGTCTAAGTACATAAAAGACTTCAACACTAAATCTGTTAGAAGAAAAAGTAGGGAAGAACCTGGGACTCATTGGCACAAGAGACAGTTTCTGAACAGAATTCCAACAACCCAGGCCTTAAGGTCAACAATTAATAAATGGGTCCTCATGAGACTGAGAAGCTTCTGTAAGGCAGAAGACACCTTCAACAGAACAAACCAACAGCCTATAGACTGGGAAAAGATCTTCACCAAAGCAACATCTAACAAATGTCTAATATCCAAAATAAACAAAGAGCTCAAGAAATTAAACACCACCAAACCAAATAACCCAATTAAGATATGAGCCTCAGAATTAAACAGAGAATTCTCAACAGAGGAATACTAATGACTGAGAAACACTTAAAGAAATGTTCAACATTCTTAGCCACCAGAGAAATGTAAATCAAAATGACTGTGAGATTCTATCTTATACCCATCAGAATGGCTAACATCAAAAACTCAAGTCACAATACATGCTGGTGAGAATGTGGAGAAAGGGGAACACTCCTTCATTACTGGTGAGAGTGCAAACTTGTACAACCACTTTGGAAATCAATCTAGCACTTTCTCAGAAAACTAGAAATAGGACTTCCTCAAGACCCAGCTATTCCACTCCTTGGAATATACCCAGAAGATGCTTCACCACACAACAAGGTCATATGCTCAATCATGTTCATAGCAGTCTTATTTGTAATAGCCAGAACCTGGAAACAACCTAAATGTCCCTCAGTCAAAGAATGGATAAAGAAACTGTGGTATATTTACACTATGGAATACTACTCAGCTATTAAAAAATGGAAATCCAGAAATGTGTGAACAAATGGATGGAACTAGAAAGGGTCACACTGAGTGAGTTAACCCAGACCCAGAAAGCCTCACATAGTATATACTCACTTATAATAGGATACTATCCCAAATGGGGTGTTCCATGAAAGTCTTCACTTACCAGGCATTGGGATAGGTGCAGGGAGTTCCAATTGGGACTCTAGGTGAAAGAAGTATGGGAAAATGGGGAAATAGAAGAATCCAGAGGGTCCTAGAACCCCACAAGAAGAACATCATGACAGTTGGATCTGGACCCAGAGGAGTATTCTCAAACTACTGCACCAAACAAGAACAATACACACAGTAAACATTGTATATACTCACTTATATTTGGACACTAGCCCAAAAGGAATGTCCCATGAAAGTCTTCACTTACCAAGAGATTAGGATAGATGCGGGGTCTTCCTATTTTAACTCTAGGTGAGAGAAGTATGGGAGAGTGGGGGAAATAAAAGGATCCAGAGGGTCCTAGAAAGCTACAAGAATAACATCATAAAGGGCAGATCTCGACCCAGGGGGGTTTGTTCAAACTACTACACCAATCAAGGACAATACATGCAATTAAGCATTTAACACCTATTCTAATCTAGCTAATGGACAAGACATTCTCCACAGATGTGTGGAAAGCAGGGACTTACTCTGATATGAACTCTGGTGCCCCATATTTGATCACTTCCCCTTGGTGGGGAGGCCTGGTGGCACTCAGAGAAAGAATAAGCAGGCTACCAAGATTAGACTTGATAGGCTGTGACCATATGGTGGGACCCCTTCTGTCATAGACCTAGGAGAGAGGAGTAGGGTGAAAGAAGGAGAGAGGGACCAACAGTAAGATACAAGTGTCAGGATAACAATTGAGATACAATCTGAATAAATTAAATTAAAAAAAAGAAAACAAGACTCAGCTATACCATTCTTGGATATATACCTGAAAGATGCTCCACCATACAACAAGGACATTTGCACAGCTATGTTCATAGAAACATTCATAATAGCCAGAATCTGAAAACAACCTAGATGTCCCTCAACCAAAGAATGGATAAATAAACTGTGTACATTTGCACATTCAGCTATTAAAAACAAGGCAATTTTGAAATTTAAAGGCAAATGGATGGCACTATAAGTGATCATGCTGA
Source organism: Acomys minous (assembly GCF_964271855.1). Taxonomy (NCBI): domain Eukaryota; kingdom Metazoa; phylum Chordata; class Mammalia; order Rodentia; family Muridae; genus Acomys; species Acomys minous. The sequence continues at coordinate 81,091,205 of NC_140484.1, read as the reverse complement.
GTGAGATAATCCAGACCCAGAAAAATATGCATGGTATATACTCATTGATAAATGGATATTAGCCCAAAATAGATCTCCTTTGAGAGACTCTGCTCAGTGGGCAATCTGGACAGATACTGCATTTCTAAGCTGGACCCTGGGCAGAATGCTGAGAATTACAGAGAAGAGTCAGGGGATAGAAGTCCAGGAGAGAGCAGGAATTCCACAGGGAGACAATCAAGGCCTCTGGATCTGGACATAGAGGGTCCTGTACAAACTGATGAACTTAGGAAGGACAATGCATTCAGAGAACCAAGACCTCTTGTTCAGATTTAGCTGCTGATTCTCCACATTGCGAGGGGCCTTCTGCTGAACCTCCAACATGCACTCTGGTGCTCACAATTTGTTCACTGCCCCTTGGCAAGACAGATATTCAGGCACACAGTGGAAGGGGATGTATGCTACCCAGATGAGACCTAATGGGCTGTGGCCAGACAGTGCGTCAGGATGTCTATCCCTCCATCAGAGGTCTAGGGAAGGGGAATATGGTAGAAGAGGGAGGGAAGGTGGGAAAGGGAAAATAAGAGTGAGGGGATAACAATTGCGATGTGATGTGAATAAATCATTATAAATAAAATATACATGAAAAACAAGTGGTTATTAGCCCAACATGTATCTCCTCCAAGGGTCTCTGTTCAGCAGGGGATCAGGACAGATGCTGGAGCTCACTACTAGACTCCAGGTGGAGTGCAGAGAGTAGTATGGAAGAATGAGAGGACAGAAGGACCCAGAGGGTTCTGGAGCCCCACAAGGAGACCACCATGGGCAGCAGATCTGGTCCAGAGGGGGTGCCTGCACAAATTTCTGCATCAAGGATAGTGCATGCAGTATACCTAGACCCCCTGTTCAGATATAGCCAATGGATATAGCTCATTCTCCATGTTCGTGGGGAGAGATCGACTGTTTCTGACATGAACTTTGTTGCCCCCTAATTGATCATTTCCCTGTGTTTTAGAGGCCCAGTGGGCACACAGAGTAAAGGAAGCAGGCTATCCAAATGAGATCTCATAGTCTGTGGTCATATGGTGGATAAGGAGAACTCTTCTGTCAGAGATCTAGGGTAGAGGAAAGAGGCTGAAGAGGGAAGGAGAGGGGGATGTGAAGATACAAGTGAGGTGATAACAATTGGAATGTAATCTGAATAAATGATAATAAATTACAATTTAAAAACATTAACCCCGTAAATACGGAAAAAAACTAAAGCTGTGAAGCATTCCATACCTTTTCCTGATCACATAACATTGTGTATGGCCAGTGTGGTGCTCAGACACTGTTGATACTGTACTGAATCTGAAATAGTGACCAGATAAACATCTGCTCTTGAGATCCCAACTTCCCCACTTGGAATGACAAACCCTCAAAATTAGACAGAGATATGTTTTTTACATACACATCTGGGAGCCAGGCAAGAGAAGATAGCTACCCTAAATCTCCCAACTTAACAAAGGATGGAACTTTTCACGTGTTCACTTAGCAGTATGTGATCCATAAGCACAGTTCTGCATGATATGGCTAAATAATGAGTATAATTGATTTCACCCTTCTACCTCAGATTTTCCTTAAATAAACATTATACAAAGAAAAGCCAAGAGCCAGGTTTTTTAACCCTCCCAGCACTCAAGAAGCAGAGGTATGGAGATTTGTGTGAGTTTGAGTCCAGCCTGGTCTATGTATCAATTTTCTGTCAGTCATAGGTATATAGTGATGTTCTGTAAATCTACAAAACCCAAAACAGAAGAAAGTCGACACTGCTGGGAGTTGGTGAGGATGCAGATGGCAGGTGACAAGGGAGTTTCTAACTCACACCCTCCCCAACTTGAAGCCCTTTATTATGAACAAATACTGGAATGTGTTTTGGACCACTGTAGGCATGGAAAACTCTATAGCTCCCAGAGCATTTGTTCATATCTATTTCAATAACATCCCAGAACAACACACTTGAGGCTAGGCAGACTCAATGAATCCTTCACTTTTTCTAAAACAGGAAAACCATAGTTCAACATTATGAGAACCCCCCTAAACTCACATCTTTTCCAGCTTCTTTTCCTACAGGGTGAGAAGGCAGACACCCTCTTAGTGTCCTTGAAGTACCCGATGAGTAATTTATGACTGGATTATTGTAAACTAGATCTGGAGACATGTTTGCTTAAGAGTGGGTGATTAACCATCCCCTTCTTCATTTTGTGCTGTGTGTGCATCTTTTCAGAATGTGTGCACCCTCATCAAGGTAGCACACATTAGTTTAGCCTGCCATGTAGAAGAAAACAGCATAACAAAACTGATAGTGAGATTACAAATGATTTGTTTTCCATTTATTGATACAGGGCATTTCCCAAGGAAGAGGGTAGAAAAAACTCTCTTGTCATTCAAAAGACACCCAATCTCAACCAATGAGCCAAACAGTTGATATTCATTTGTGGACTTTTTTTCTTTTTTGCATCTCAGAGGCAGTACCTTTCCATGTGGCAAAAAGGATGGAATATTGCAAACTAATGCCCCAAAATTAGCAAAGGGACATATTTTGCTTTCATTTTTTGTTTTTGTTTGCAGTGTGTGTGTGTGTGTGTGTGTGTGTGTGTGTGTGTGCAGCACACATGCACATGCACGCATGTATGTTTTAGTTAGTTGATAACACCTAGAAATTCAATATTAAAGAGTAGGGACAGGGAGGTAGGGAGAAGGGGGGACCAGGAGGAGAAGGGGAAGGGCCTACAATCTGGATGTAAAGTGAATAAATAAAATTTAAAAAGAAAATATCTCAACACCAAGCTAAATCTCCTCCTCTGCCTCATCCACCACAGTCAATTCCAGTTTCCCAGCCTACAGCACCAGCTCAACTGTGTGGTGCCCACTCTCCCACTACTTGACCTCCTCTGCCATTTCACTTAAACTCTTAGGGCAAAATATAATGTGCTGTGAGGGAAAGTCAATTCCCAAACCTCCTTAGATCCACATAACAGGACTCCCACAGGACTCCAAGGTATATCTCCACTCTCTAGTATCCCTTTTAAAGTTCATCAAAGCCTTGGAAAATAAAATTGTGCATTAGGAGGGGGAAACCAAAATCTTAATGTTATGGAGTGGAGGGCATACAAAAAGCAAACAATGTATATTTTATTTTATACAAGATCTATCTCCCAGTTCCTAGATAATGTGAGATTATGTATTTATAGACCAATTTATAGAATTTGTACAGTGTTACATTGATCCATATAATGTTAGAGTATACTTTGTGTAATCTGATGGGCATATTAATTAAACAAAAATATTGAGGCCTATTTTCTTATATTTTGTGGCTTTATCATTTCCCTATTGGTTCAAATATCACCCCACAACATGCACACGCACACACACACACACACACACACACACACACACACACACACACACAACTTCATACCCATAAACTTCAGATAAGCTGACTTCTTAGCAGATGCCTTGACCTGAGGCAGCTTCTATGTGGGGAGCTGGTTCTTTTTCTCCAAGGCTTGAATGTTGCTCACTTTAAGATAACACAGACTTCTCAAATCTCCTTAATATACAATGATGCTGACAGCAGGATTAGAGAGCTTTCCTGTCTCTTCTTTGTCTCCTGGCATCCTGGGTAAATAAAACACTAAAGTATGAGATTATATGAGGACAATTATGGTGTCCTCCTACCACAGTGTTATGGTAGGAAAGCATTTTGAAGTACTCAAATTCATACACATCTGGGGGGAAAAAGAATGGGAACATGTGGACTTCTTTAAATGGGGAGCTTGCTCTAGACAAAGTGGGGAAAGGTAATCTTTTTGAGTCCTCTGTCTCATGTGTTCACAGCCTAGGAAAACATCTCTAGGACAGTCTCAGGGATGTGACCTTCCCACCCACATATCAGTCACAGGCCCAACCAAGAGGTTTCAGAAGTTTTTTCTTGTTTTGTCAAAGAAGGGTGACTCTTAATTATCAGATAATTGATAGTATCTCTACACTAAAATCAAAACAGAATGTAGTGGGCAGTGACTTTTTGTTTAGTGGGAATCTGTATTATATTATTCAAACTGAGGAAAAAGATGTTGTCCTAAAAATTGTGGTGAAACAATATTGGTGGGCAGACATATCATAGAATATCATACATGAATTGACTAATTTCTACATTCTCATCATGATGGCAGCAAAAATAATCATTTCATGCTATCAAGCATCTAAAACTTGCTTGTAAATGGATACCAGTGAATAGGGTTCCCAGATTCCAGATGAGGCACACTCTGCAAAACATGAAGTCTGAGCCCTGCTGTTGACTTATACACATTTAAACATGACCTCACCTTGAAATTTGTTCTTGTACTAGCCTCTGAATGCCACCTTTCCAAGTCTCTTCTCAGGCTCACAGGCTACTTCAACACACTTGCCTAATGTGCAGAGATAGCTTTTTAATTTAAAATTTTAATAGGAGACATAAAAAGAAAAAATGCACTTCAAGTCCTTCTAAAGAATATTCAGACACAAAAGAGCACCTGGGTAGTTTATGACTAAGACTTTGGATATCTACCAAAGAATTGTAATACACTAACAATAGATACCTACACAGCCATGATCGTTAGGACATTATTCACATAAGCTCAGTTATAGAATCTGTCCAGGAGCCCATCAATGCATGAAAGGATAAAGATAATGTAGGATGCTTATTGAGTTTTCTTTTTCATCTAAAAAGAAGTATGAAATATGTCATTGTAGGAAAATGAATAAAGCTGGAGGTTATCAAAGTAAGCAAAATTAATTAATATCAGAAACTATGCACTGTATAATCCTTTCTAAGGTGGACTCCATGGGAGGAGTTGACATCAGAGTATAGAAGAAGCTATTCCCAATGTGAAAAAGGAAAACTGGGAGGGGAGGTAAGAAAGGGTAATATAAGGAAAAAATGATCAAAGTACATTATATGAATAAAAATGGAAGATCAAACTCTTTACTTTGTACAACTGATGCATACAAATCAAGAAAGAAACAGGAATCTGGGATATCATAATCAGACCTGAGTTCAGGCTCCTTCTATCTTGCAGCTCTGGGCAAGTTAATAAACCTCCCACTGATTTGTATCCTTTAAATTTTGGTAATAAGTGACTGTGTCCACTTAGCAATGTAATCATAAACATTGCCAACATGTACATGTTAACATGAACATGGAAACTTGCACCTTGTTTGGCCATAGTAATAAGGCTATGGGGGATCATCATCATTGTCACCTTTGTTACACCAGCCTTCTCCATGTCACTGTACAGCCACTCATTCTTTATCCTCTGCTCTACTCAAGCAAGGGAAAGAAACCTCATACACCTTCTTTTAAAGGAGAGGAGAATTATGTTATGGTCACTTGTCTGGTACTGGGTGACATCAAGTTCCAGTCTTAAGCATCATACTTCAGGAAGACTCATAACACAGAAACTAGACTCTCACCACCTGAAGATGCTATTACTTCCTGCTACCAGATGCTAAGATTCTTCTCCATAAGTTTTGTCTCTGCTTAGTCTATTTCTCATACCATGGCTGCTGCACAGTAGCGCCCCCCCACCGCCCCCCCCTCTCTCTCAAATGGATTTTTGTACAGATAAAAAGTTTAATGGAAAATCAAGGTTTTACTCTCCAAATTGGAATTGGATATTTCGAATATTTCTTCAGAGGTGTATAATGAGATTCTTTGCTGTTATTGGTACTAAAGCACTGGCTTTCTGAAGAAAGCATGAGTGTGACAAGAGATCAGAAATCTCTGGATATGGTCACCTACCTCTTCTTGTGTCCAAGCATCTCAGGGAGAAGTCTCATGTTGATGACAGTCTTGGGTGTATGAAAAGACATGTGCATTTTACCAGGATGTGTAGTTCTTGGCAAAACACTTCTCAACTTTAATGAGAAATATTTTCTGAGGGTGTCCCAAAGTTTTAAAAAATATAATACATTGAGATATTGGAACTTTTGTATGGTCACTCAAGCTAATAAAATTAAAATTTGTCAGTTAATTCATGAATCAATAGCTAAATGATCTAAGAAAATGATGTGGGATATGAAAGCATTTTTGTTAAAAGAATTTCTAACAATAGCCAAATAGAAATTTTGAAAATAGAAATCATAAAAAAAAAGAAAAAAAATAGAAATCACAATGAATCAAGCAAAATCTCCTGGAATGATTTGACAATGGACCACATCAAGCAGAATAAAAGAACAGCATATCTTCAAGACAAGCTGATGACTTATCACTTCTGATAATAAAAGAAATAAGAATTAATACAATATATAAAGCTGATGGGTACAAAAGGTCAAAATTATGCAAATAGAAACATATGAAGGATGCAAAGTCCTGACTAAAGGAATAGAAAATTGTTTAGCAAAGGCTATCAGAAAACTGTCTCAAATCCTGGAAACTAAAATACAGAAAGTATCTATAACAACCAGAAAAGAACCTCTGAGTGTTATCACACAGGTAATCTGCATAATGTGCTAATTAAGGAAGAATATCAGATACTTTGAGGGAGAAGCAGTGACTACATAAAAAAAGAAAGGGAAACAATCCAGAGGAGCATAGGAAATGGAAGATCATGCTGAAGACTAGAATATATCCATGTGTGATTTCAGTGAAGCACTAATAGGGTGGGAAAAAAACACAGCTTACTTAGAACAATAAAAGAACACAGCTAAGTGGCAAAAATTAGTGTGTATTTTTATCAGTCATAATTATGACTGTAAATAATCTTAATTCCCTAACTAAAGACATAGATGGTACGATTGTTATATTAAGAAAACAAAATAGAACAATTTCTGCCTCCAAGAAACACACCTTGCTAAAGGGGAAGAAACATAATGACTGAAAGTGGCAGGATAGAAAGTCCTACAAGTGAGGGGCATCTGAAAGAAATCAAGAATGGATGTCATGTATCATACTCATATTCCACAAAGGAGATTGCAGTAAAATTCAGTCAGAAGAGATAAAGACTCATGACACAATGTGAAGTGGAATAATATATCCAAATGTAGTAAATATATGATATGTATGTATTGAATATTTAGTGATAAGTACCACAGTAAATAGAAGAGATTATAGACCCAGCTTCAGTAAAAGTAGATTTTAGTATACTACCCTGATCAATGGACAGATCACACACACACATACACACACAAACACGCGCGCGCACACACACACACACACACACACACACACACACACACACACACACACATACACATTCCCAAAGAAACTACAAATATATACTGTGCCATAAATCAAACAGGCTTAACATTCTAATGTATAATCCATTGAACAGCTGAAAAATCCATAATATCTTAAGAGTCTATTAATGAGAACACAAAGTAGATGACATTTTAGGCATAAGTCTTAAAAGATTCACAAAATTTAAATAACACCTGCTTTTATCAGATTACAATGCAATAAAACTTGGATTGGACAATAAAGTGAACTACACAAAATACACAAACAAATGAGGTTTAGCAATAATATCCTTGAATTCTCTGCCAGCTATGGAAGAAATCTCAGAGTTGTGGGAGTAAATCTTACCAGAGTCAAATAAAAATTAAATATTTTTTACCAGAATCTGAGATACTCTGCAAGGGCAGTGCTAAGATGTAACTTTCCAATTAAGTTAATGGAAATACAAAAACCTTCATTTGTGGCTTGGAATACAAGAAGAAATCTCAGCTTTGCTTGGGGCCAGAAGTTGAAAGAGATGGAAACTCGGCTCTTATGCATAGATAGAGGATGTGACTTGGTACCACATGGCATGGACACTAGAAAGGGATGACTGGCATTAAAGTTAAGCTGGGGACCACTGTTAGGGAGGGTCAGGTAGACTAAAGGTCAGTGGAAAGATGAATGTGGCCATGATATACATGTGGAAATGTCATAATGCAACCAGATAGTGTATACAATGAATGCACACTCACAGAGAAAAAAAAAGAAGGAGGAGTAAAAATCTGAATTAAAACTCAAATCTCCTGTTCTGTGGTCAACAGTCTCCTTGTGTTCCCTTCCTTAAATTCTCAACCATATGTCAACAGATCCAATGTTATGAGGAAAATCAAATGTCTGGTCTTTTAATTTTACTCTCTGGTGTTCATACTTAATGACGCTGTCTCAATATGTATGTACTAAAACTGAATGCACAGATCTGTGTAGTCCTCCAACCAGCCCCTTCTCCTCTCTGGACTGTAACAACCAGTCTCAACTTCTGACAGTCCTCTCCTGTCTTATCCACCACTGGAGTTCACACAGTGTTCTCTTCTGACTTTCTGTTCCATCATGTACAGGCTGAGCCACAGACAAGAACTTCTGTAATATTTCTGCTTACAGCACTCAAGAAATAGCATACTTTTCAGACTATAACATGCACCTGACCATAAGACACATCCAGGTTTTAGAGCATAAAATCAAGAAAATCAGTAAAAACAGCAATCAGATGACAAGGCACACCCTAATTCCCCCACAAACACATTATTTTTTGGAAAAGTCTTATGGTCAGAAAAATACAGTATATGCATCATTTGGGGCATAAAGTTGTACAAAATAAGTATATATTTCAAACATTTACTTACAATAAATAATGAATTAATTTAAAAATAATCCTTTGGAATGGATGTTTACTATCTATCAAAGACAAAAACAAATTTTCATAATAGTGAAAAATATGTGCTTATTATTTTTAACTTAAAATGGATTTGAGCTGAATGGTTTATCCTTTAGCACATAAAGCATCTTAAATGTTTTTCAAAGTTGATCAATATTGCAGTTTTATAGCTACATCAATGTTGATATTGCTGCTTAGCCTAAGTACATACTACAAAATAGTAGGTTCAATGCTGATTCAGAAATTGTTGAAAATGTTGTCCCACACTAAAATTCTCTTAATAATTTGAAGTGAAATTAAAATCTTAAACCCATGTCACTTGACAATGTGAGCAAGGGTCTGTGTGGTGGCCACAGGTCACGGAGTTTGAAAGATGAGGTCCTCAATGCATTCTGAGGATGATTATGTCCCAGAGCTACACAGAAATGTTCATCCCCGAGAGTGGCCTGATTGGGAGGAAATGCTTAGCACAATGTATTAGAAATACCCAAACTGAGATAATCCAAGATGGTGTTTACTATACTCTGTGTCTGGTCCTCTGCACAACATTGACTGCACAGCCACAAAAGGACCATACTGAGAGCTCCAAAACACCCTGTCATGTGAATCTTTCATGACGTCCTATTTATTAATTGTTGATCTTATAGCCTGAGCTACTAATGTTCTATTCAGGAAGTTGTCTCCTATGCCAATGAATTCAAGGCTCTTCTCCCCTTTTTCCTCTAACAGATCTAGTGTGACTGGTTTTATGTTCATGTCTTTAAGCCAGTTGGACTTTAGTTTTATGCAGGATGATAAGTAAAGGTCTAATTGCATTTTTTTTCTATAACTAGACACCCAGTTAGACCAGCACCATTTGTTGAAGATGTTATCTTATCTCCATTGTATATATTTGTCTTCTTTGTCAAAAACCAAGTGTCCATAGGTGTGTGGGTTTATTTCTGGGTCTTTGATTCAATACCATTGACCCTCCTGCATGTTTCTGTTCCACTACCATGCCATTTTTATTACTGTTGCTGTATAGTACAGCTTGAGATCAGGGATGGGAATATCTCTAGAAGATCTTTTATTGGATAGGATTATCTTAGCTATTCAGGTTATTTTGCATTTCCAAATGAAGTTGTCAATTGTTCTTTCAGGGTCTATAAAGTATTGTGTTGTCATTTTAGGAACTATATTGAGTCAGTAGATTTCTTTTGGTAAGATGGTAACTTTTACTATGTTAATCCTACCAATCCATGAGCATATCCAGAGATATCTTCTGACATCTTCCTCAATTTCTTTTTTCAGAGACTTGAATTTTTTTTCACACAGGTATTTTACTTGTTGGGTTCCCTAAACTGAAGAATGGACAAAGAAACTGTAGTATATTTATACAATGGAATACTGCTCAGCTATTAAAAACAAGGAAATCTTGAAATTTGCAGTCAAGTAGATGGCACTATAATTGACCATCCTGAGTGATAGAACCCAGACCCAGAAATACATACATGGTATATACTCACTTATAAGTGGATAATAGCCACATAATACAAGATAACCACACTAAAATACCCAGAGCTAAAGAAACTAAATAACAAGAAGGACTCTTGGGATAATGCTTAATTCTCATTCAGAATGGCAAATAGAATAGACTCAGTTGAAGAGAAGGAACAGGATGGACACCTATCATTGAGGTCTTTTAAAAGACTCCACCCTGCAGAAGATCCAAACAGATACTGACACTCACAGCAAAACTCTGAGGTGGCATGCAGGGAGTCTTATGAAAGAGTTGCGGAATAGAAGGACCTGGAAATGTCAGGAGATCCACAAAGAGACCAAGTAGCCAACAAATCTGGGCAGAGGAGGGGCATGCTGGACTGACTGATGTACCAACCAATGACCATGAATGGTGAGGACCTAGATCCTCTGTTCAGTAGATAGGCAGAACAGTGTTCTTGTGGGTCCCATAATATGGGAGTAGAGACTACGTCTAACGTGGAGTCTGGTTCCTACACATTGGTCACTTTCCCCTGGAGGGAAGGTTTTGCTGCACCATAGAGGAAGAAGATACAGGAAGGCCCGCTGAGACTTGATAGGTTGAGATTAGATGTTAGGGGAAGATGGCTCCCCTTTCCTAAGGACTAGGAGAAGGAGGAAGAGGAGGAGCTCTGAGGAGGAATGGTGTGACCAGGAGGCGATGAGGAAAGGGGCTATAATCAGGATGTAAAGTGAACAAATTAGACATTTTTTAAAAATTAGAAAGAAAAAATAACATTTGTGGCTATTTCTAATGGTCAGTTGTAACTCTTTCCATTACACCTTTAGGAGGCTTATTTTCAATTTTAAAATTATAAACAGCTTCAGACATTTCTGAAGAACTGTTTCTACATGATCTTTCCAAATGCTATGTTTCTATAGTAAGTCCTTCATTTTTCTATATAAATAAGTTATGAATTCAATTTTGAAATGACATTCTTTTTTTTTTCTTTATTAATTTATTCTTGTTACATCTCAATGGTTATCCCATCCCTTGTATCCTCCCATTCTTCCCTCCCTCCCATTTTCCCCTTATTCCCCTCCCCTATGACTGTTCCTGAGGGGGATTACCTCCCCCTGTATATGTTCATAGGGTATCAAGTCTCTTCTTGGTAACCTGCTGTCCTTCCTCTGAGTGCCACCAGGTCTCCCCCTCCAGGGGACATGGTCAAAGGTGAGGCACCAGAGTATGTGAGAAAGTAATAACCCACTCTCCACTCTACTGTGGAGAGTGTTCTGTCCATTGTTTCTTTTTTAAAACCTAACAAACAGCACAATTTCAGAATCCATAAGTCATTACAAAAAAGTAAAGTCCAATTACCACTCAATAAAAAGTATAACTTCATCTTTTATTTTAAAAAATCAGTTTGAGCCTGAGACCCACCTTATTTCAGCGTACTGTGTAAGCTTTGGAAATCGGACCCAAGAGCTTAGAAGGGATTTGAAATTAGGGGACTATTAAGGCCAAGGTTTCTAAAGAAGTTACTGAATGGATAGTACCACAAAGCAGATATCTATCTCTGATGATAAGTTTTTTAACTGTGAGTCCTTCTCAATGGATCATAATGTGCATAGAGGTAATACGACCATTGCCATGCTCTTTAACTTTTATGTTCCAACATGTCTACCCAAACACCAATACCAGGTTTCTACAATACTCTTTCATTCATTCATGAACAACTCATTCAGTATAAGGGAAATAATTTCCCCTCTCCTATGCCTTTCCAAAGGGACACTGGGACCCCCCTGTCCTTTACTGAGCAGTTGGCTCCTGATTGCCTCATAACTCTGAGAACTGAAGAGTTACAGATGATCCACTACATGACTGACCCCATGATTAGAAAAGAGAGAAGCCCCAAACCCCAAATTATTCTTTATATAAGACTTTGGCTTCTAAAGTAATTAGGTGGAGAATTTAGGAAGGGGGCAAGTCCAAGCCTTTGGGAGATTTCTCAAGATGAGGTGATGTTCAAAACCATCTTTCACCAAACCTGAACTCCAGCATCTTCTCAATTATGTAGAATGGCATATGATACAGGTCCTCATTTCTCACTATTTATTTGAATTCGTTACTGTCTTATTTCCACACTCACTCCCTTTAGACAGCATATTTTTGACAAAAGAGCCAAATACACACAATCAGAATTGGGTAATTTCTTCAATTACAAAAAATAAAAGAAAATAAATGATGCTGGGAAAACTGGTTGCTTTGATGCAGAAGGATGGCTTTTGACTAATGTTTCTCACAGCTGCAAAAATCAATGAAAAATGTATTACAGAGCCACAATTAAGACCAGAGACTTGAAACTACCAGAAGAAAGCATAAATGCTTCCGGGCAATGGCCTTGGGTGGGGTTTATTGGTTATGACCCTAATACACAGGGGCAACACCAGAAATAGACTAATCAGACTTTAAAAGATCTTCACAGCAAAGGATAAGAACAACGAAGAAAATTAAAACAGAAAAGGGGAAAATATTTGTAAAGTATAGGTCCACTAAGAGGTTAATTTCATGAACATAAGAGGAACTTAATTCTATAGCAAAAATGAAGAGATTGAAAAATAAATCAGACTCTAAAACAGACTAAAGATTTGTACAGACATTTCCCAAAACAGAATGTGTGAGTGGCCAATGTATATGTGGGGAAAATGTTCAATTTAACTAATCATTTAGAGGAATGCAAAACGAGAACAAAATATATATCCTCTCTCTCTCTCTCTCTCTCTCTCTCTCTCTCTCTCTCTCTCTCTCTCTCTCTCTCACACACACACACACACACACACACACACACACATACACACGCATGCACACACACACAAAGGGGGGGCAAGAATAGCTACTGTCAAAATGACCAACAAGAAATCCTAGCAAGGATGTAGAGAAAGAAAAATTATTTTTTACAACTACTTATATACTTTTATTTTATAGGTATGGGTGGATTATCTGCATGTATGTGTGTGTACCATATGTTTGCAGCACCTATGAAGGCCCAAAGTACACATTGGATTCCCTGGAACCAGAGTTAAAAGTGGCTATGACTAGGTCCTCTGGAAGAATAGTAAGTGCTTGTAACAACTGAGCCATATCTCTAGTCTCATGAAATATGGATTCTGTAACACCTTTCCTTGTTATATAGAAAAAGGTCTTATAGGTCTTGAAATCAGGGAAGTGGTGTTTCCTCCCTATAGAGGCTGCTCATTACTGCTCCATCAATGGAAATAACTATAAGTCAGTGTGCCCATGAGGGTACAGTTCCCCACTGTCTCCTGGTCCTAAAGCTACTGACCCTTTGCAGTTTTCTTGGAATAAGGAATATCTATGGTGAAAATTGTGGGAATGTTGGGGTTGAGCAAACATCTCATACAGGATGAAAAGACAAAATGGAGGGCCAGAGTCCACAGTTCTCTTGAAATGTATGCCCTCAATGACCTCAGAGTCTCCCACTAGGCGCTACCTCTGTAAGCCTCCACCTCTAGGCACAAGCCTTGACCACATGTGCCTTTTGGAGACATAAATCCCCACAAGGTAGAGTGGGGCATGATGGATGGTGGAGAAGAGACATGGAGCTATTGAGATAATAGTGGCTTATAATAAAAATAACATTTAAAAATTAGTAAGTAAGAGTAGGTATCATTGTTTTCAAGCAAAGAGTTCTTCCATTTAGAAACTACATGTGTCACTTAGGAATAGTCTCTCTTGCTAGCCTGAGAGACCCAGCAAAATAAACACAGTATTTGGAGATGTGCACATTTTGGAAAGCACATGGACCTACTTAATAGTTCTGTTTCTCAAACTTTCTTACTGAGTTCTTACATTGGTCCAATGACACTACCCAGAGAAGATGATACCTGTGCAATTTGCAAGTAAAGAAAAATGAGAAACCATAAAAAAAACATAAGCAAAATAACAAACATATACAGAGACATTTGTCAAAATATCACAGAGCAAGTGAGCTGGATGCTTCATGTGATGACCCTACTAAAAGACAAGAAGCATCCTAAATGTCCCTCAGTGGATAAATAAATAAAGGTGATATGTATACATAGTGGAGTACTATTTGGTCATGAAAATGGTAATTCAGGACAACATGGAATGGAATTGGAGGACATTATATTAAACAAAATAAATCAGACAAAGAAAGACAAATGCTATGTAATGTCACTTGAATGTGGAGCCTAAAGAAAAATAACCTCACTGAAACAAACAGTACAAGGGAGTGGAAAGATAGCTCAGCCTCTTCCAGAGAACCCATGTTTAATCCTCAGCATGCACATGGACTCAAATAACCACCTGCAACTTCAGTTCCAAATTATCTGATGCCCTCTTCTGGCCTCTTCTGGTCTGCGTGTGGTGCACATGCAAGCAAGCACTCATACAAACAAACAAATAATAAAAAAATAAAGCTAAAGGTGCATAGGTAAGGATGAAGAGAAATGGGGAAGTAGCAGATGTTTAATCATGGATTTCAGTTAAATTGAATGTGTAAAATTTTTGTGATTTATTGCAGAACATAATGATTACAATGATGATGTATATTTCAAATTTCTGAAAGAATATATGTTTCAATGGTCTTATCACACAAAAAATATAAGTTGTCAAGATGATGGAAATATTTAAAAGACTGATTAAATCTTTCTATAATTTCTATATAAAACCAGGCAACACATTTTATACCATAAATGAACAAATTATATAGAAATTAAAAAGAAATAAATTTTCCTAAAGTTAACAGAAATGATAGGTCTGGAGAGATGGCTCAGTGGTTAAGAGCACACGCTGCTCTTGCAAAGGAACAAAGTCTGGATCCCAATGTTCACTTTTGGTGGCTCACAACCACTTGTAACTCTTCCTCCATGGGATCAGAGTGCAAAGAAGTTAGAAAGCATGGCCCAATCAGCCATTTCCAATGCATTGTTTGGTTCAGGCATCCATTCTTCAGGTTCTCAGAGGCAGAATAACTAAAGAGAGTGTCGGTCCTGTCTGCACAAAGCTCTCATTGAAGAGGTGGGACAGAAGGTCAGAGGACAGACAAAATTATAGAATGTTTCTCTTGTTTTGTTTTCTTGGTGCATGGAACGGAACCCATATCGTTTCACATGTTAAGAAACTGTTCTGCCACTACACGATGTCTCTCATGTCTAACCTATGGATTAAGACTGAAGAAAGAATTTGAAGCAGTGGATTATGCAGATGCAAAGTGAGAAGACAGGACTTGTGAGGGGCTGGCGAGATCAGCGGTTAAAAGTACTGACTGCTCTTCCAAAGGTCCTGAGTTCAATTCCCAGCAATGACACGGTGGCTCACAACCATCTTTAATGGAATCTGATGCCCTCTTTTAGCCTGCAAGTATACATACAGGCAGAGCACTGTATACATAATAATAAATAAATATTTTTTAAAAAATAAAGAAAGAAAGGACTGGTGAGAGCACCCATTAGGAAAGGATAAATATTTGGCCACTCCAAGGACAAGGACATGAACCTGATCTGAATAATATGAAGGAGTTAAGGAAGAAAAAGTTCTCCCAGTATTGTTGGAGGTGGCAGTGCCTCAGGATGTTATGTTTTACAAAGAGAAAAGAGATTTTTTTTCCATATGAAGTTGAGAATTGGTCTTTCTATGTCTGTAAAAAAAATGTGTAGTTATTTTGATAGGAATTGCATTGAATCTGTAGATTGCTTTTGGTAAGATAGCCATTTTTACTATGTTGATACTCCAAATCCACAAGCACGGGAGATCTTTCTATCTTCTGATATCTTCTTCAATTTAATTCTTCACAGATTTGTAATTTTTTCATATAAACCTTTCACTTGCTTGCCTACAGTTACACCAAAAGCTTTGTTTTTTCTGGAGATTGTGAAGGGAGTATTTCCCTAATTTCTTTCTCAGTCCATTTGCCATTTGCATACAGGAAGGCTACTGACTTCTTAAATTGATTTTTCATCCAGCCACTTTGCTGAAGGTGTTTATCAGCTGTAGGAATTACTTGGTAGAATTTTTGGGATCACTTATGTATACTATCACATCATCCGCAAATAGTGATACTTTGAGTTCTTCTTTTCCAATTTGTATCCTCTTGATTTCCTTTAGTTGTCTTAGTGTTCTAGCTAGGACTTCAAGTAGTATATTGAAGAGATACAGAGAGAGTGGACAGCCTTGTCTTATTCCTGATTTCTGTGGAATTTATTTAAGTTTCTCTCCATTTCATTTGATGTTGGCTATAGGCTTACTGTATATTGCCTTTACTATGTTTAGGTATATGCCTTGTATCTGAAATCTTCTAAGACTTTTAACAAAGGAAAAATATAGCACCTTCAACAAATGATGCTAATCTAACTGTATGTCTACATGTAGAAAAATGCAAATAGACCTTATGAATCATCCTGCACAAAACTAAAGTCCAATTGGCTTAAAGACTTCAACATAAAACCAAACACACTAAATCTGTTAGAAAAGCAGTGGTGAAGAGCCTTGAACTCATTGGCACAGGAGATAAATTCCTGAACAGAACACAAATAGCTCAGGCTCTAAGATAAAAAAATTAATAACTGGGACCTCATGAAACTGAAAAGCTTCTGTAATGCAAAGGACATTGTCAACAGAACAAAGTGACAGCCTACATTGGGAAAAGATGTTCACCAATCCTACATCCAAAACAAGGGCTAATGTTCAAAATATTTAAGAACTAAAGAAATTAACCCCACCAAACCAAATAATCCAAATTAAACAATGGGGTTCAGAGCTAAATAGAGAATTCTCAACAGAAGAATATCCAATATCCAAGAAACATTTAAATAAATGCACAAAGTCCTTATTCATCAGAGAAATGAAAATCAAAACAACTCAGATTCCATCTTATACCTGTCAGAATGGCTAAGATCAAAAACTCAAGTGACAGCACATGCCGGCAAGGATGTGGAGAAAGAGGAAAACTCCTCTATTGCTGGTAGAGGAGTTCAGACTTTAGAATTGAATCTGGTCATTTCTCAGAAAATTAGGAATTGGTGCTACCTCAAGAACCAGCTATACAGCTTTTGGGCATATACGCAAAAGATGTTCTACCATATAGCAAGGACACTTGCTCAACTATGTTCCCAGCAGAATTATTTGTAATAGCCAGAATTTAGAAGTAACATAAATGTCCCTCAACTGAAGGATGGATTAAAAAAAAAAAAACTATGGTCCATTTACACAGTGGAATACTATTGAACTGCTAAAAACAAGTAAGTCTTGAAATTTGCAGACAAATGGATGGAACTAGAAAAGATCATCCTGAGTGAGGTAACCCAGACCCAGAAAGACACCCATGATATATACTCATGAATAAGTAGGTATTATCCCAGCATAGATCTCCTCACATGCCAGGAATCAAGCTAAGCACTGGGTGCTATTTAGTTCTTACCTTAAGCCCTATGTCAACTTTCTAATGGAACTACAGTTGGTTGTCTCCATTTTCCTAGGAAAATGCTACTCAAAAAATGTGAGTGAAAATCCTAGGGATACACCAGGTAGTTAAAAAATGAAAAGATGAATGGGAACACATGAGTGTCCTGTCTTCATTTAGACCTCTGATTTGGACTTTGTTGCAGAAATGAGAACACAGATTCAATCTTACACATCCTGTCACCTGATCTTGAATCACTTTGCTAATATTTCTAAGTAAATGTTTGAATTTTGAAATAATCTTAGCACTCATTTGAAATCTCTTCTTCCCTAAACTCAATATGTTGACAGCTTTGGGGAAGCACTAAATGTAGTAATAACAAATTAGAGCACCTCTTTTGTCATTGAATGCTTCAATTAAAATGTTAATTATATTTTATTTTTCTCCCCTACAGAACAACAGGGACTAGAAAAGAAGATTCTAAGTAACATGAAGAACCTCAGAAATAAACTCCCAACCCAAGAGTACAGGCAACACATTTTCTCATACTGATTACTTAGGCAAGTCAACACTGAACTGGAACACTACTGTGTAGCTGAAATGAAATTGTTGTCTTTGCCATAGAAGAAGCAACTGCTGAGCCACTTTATAACAATGATAATAACTGCTAAAAGTAATGGGGGAGCCCACCCCATCTCCTTGAGCAGTTACCTTCTGTGCACCTGTTCTGAGATTCTCCTAGAAGGAAAGCCAATGCTTAATCCATCTTTACAGAATTGCTTCAAAGTCATCATGCCATCTTTATGATATAATATCCCAAATAGGGAGATTGAGAGCCAATACAATCAAGAGGCTTGGTTCTGGTTACATAGCATAATGATAATAATAATAATAATAATAATAATAATAATAATAATAATAATAATAATAATAATAAAAACAACTTCATATGTCCTGATCTGGCCTAAGTAAGACAGTAGGCAGGTTCTGATTTTTCAAACTTTTCTAAAACAAAAACAGTGTATGGAGGCAGAGTGAACAATACTATCTTATTGGCACTGGTCTACAAGATCATCTACTCCTGTGCAGCAGCGTCACACCCAAATTCTGACTTGCCTTCCTTGCTACCTCAAGTAAATGGCTAGTGTGGTACTGAACTCAAGTGATACAACCACAGTGATCTAGTTCTTCTTTCTGGCTGAAACCTGGTGTTATCAATACTTCCCACCACTAGTTCTACAAATACCTTCCTCATACTAAATACTTTTCTAAAGACAGTTTACTTTGCTTTTCTCCAAGTTTCCAATCAGCAGGGTGGTGCCTCAGTGGAGATGGTCAGGCAAACAAGAAGCTATGAAAGTGGGTTATTGTGGATTAACTGGGTTTTGTGTGACTTCATGAGGCTTTCATAGGAAAATGAAACTCAAAACTACAGGAGACTCTACTACACTTAGTCAGAATTAGTAGAATAAAGAAGAAAAAAAAAACAGATCCAGAGAGAAGACTTGTTATGTGAGGACTTGAATTCAGAAACCAGCACATGTACATAAAAACAGGACATGGCCATGCATGCACTTATAACCTCAGCTTGTTGATGGTGGAATCAAGAGGTTGTCTAGGGCTTCCTGACTGTCAGTGGATGAGCTGTCTCAAGGGTATAAGATACAGGATGATAGAGTAAGTGTAGGGCAGACATCTTTTCTGAAGTGATTAAACTTTCTATCTTAGAGGGAAATTCTTTAGGACATAGATGCAAAAGGGAGGTGAACCAACAGAATATTTAAGACAGGATATTTACAAGGAGGTGAAACAACAGAATATTCCAAAGGGAGAAAAAACAGTTCATCCTGCAGGGAAACTCCTTAAGATGGGAATAAAAATTCAAAATTACTCAGGAAGTCCCTGAAACTGACCAGATTTACTCTGGTTCTCAGAGTTCTCTCTCTCTCTCTCTCTCTCTCTCTCTCTCTCTCTCTCTCTCTCTCTCTGTCTCAATATATATATATAAACTCTCAGTCAAGCAAAGAAGCCTGGAAGAGACAGAAACCAGATGAACTGACTAGAAGAAACAAAGACCAGCTGAGCCACAGGAAAAAGATACCCTTCAGCCTGTTGAGTTGCCTACAGGCTGTCAAGTGTACTCCAGGTTTCCAGATTTAGTGAGCTGTTACCCATGCTTGAGTGGGCATTGGTGATACAGCTGTCTTTGAGTCATTTCTGGTCCTGTGAGCAACCGCTTACACATACTATGTAAGTAACCCCCTCCAAAAAAAAATCTTCATTGGTTCATCAAGTTGGACTTTGGTGGTATCCATATTTTCAACTGCCATCAATTCCCTATTCAGTGAGCATATCTCTATTCACATCTCCCTAGGAATAGTGGATCACAACAGCAGGATAACTGATATCCTCCTCTTGCCTGAGAATGCACATGTACTCCACACACACACACACACACACACACACACACACACTCACCTACATACACAACATGCATACATGCATACATGTGTGTGCATGCACAAAGACATCACAGACAAACCACAAACTTACAACACACACACACACACACACACATATATATATGTATATATATACATGCACAAACAATAACACATACCATAAATACATATACACTTATATGATTTCATGTATATGCACACATAATTTATACACATACACAATCAGATAAAACAGAAAGCAACAATGCTTATAAAGATGCACAGAGAAAGGAATCCTCAGTTTCTTTGGAAGGAATGTAACGTACCTCAACCAGTATGGAAATCTGAATGGCTGTTTCTTATAAATGTGAAAATAGTGATCCAGTTGTACTACTTGTGAGTATGCACCCAAAGAAAATAAAGTCAGCTGACAGTAGGATACTTGCACAGCTGTGCTTGTTATGGCAATAAGCACTATACTCAAAACATAGAATCAAAAAGTCCATCAAAAAGTAAGTGGATAAGAAACTATGCTATGTATACATGATAGAACTTCCTTAAGTCATGAAGACAAACAAAGTGGCTCATGTGCAGAGAGTAGATGGAAATGGAGATCATCATGTTCAATAATAAGCCAGACTCAGAAAAACAAACAGCTCGTGTTTCTTTCATACACAGAAGCTTCTCTTAAAGCAAGAAAACTACAAAGGTGGGATCTTAGTTACTCTTCTACTGCTGTGACAAAGCCCCAGCACCAAGGCAACTTATAAAATAAAGTACTTAATGGGAGCTTACAGTTGCAGTGGGTTAGATCATGGCAGAGAGTGTGGCAGCTGGCAGGCTGGGCACTTGAGCTTACATTTCATTAACAAGTATGAGGCAGAGAGAGCTA
Source organism: Acomys minous (assembly GCF_964271855.1). NCBI lineage: Eukaryota > Metazoa > Chordata > Mammalia > Rodentia > Muridae > Acomys > Acomys minous. The sequence continues at coordinate 81,070,318 of NC_140484.1, read as the reverse complement.
ACTGGTAATAGAATGGCTTTTGATATCTCAAATCCCCCAGTGACACATCTCCTTCAATAAGGTCACACATTGTGGGTTCTTTCCTCCAAAAGGCTGGGATGAAAATCTGGTCACAGAGATTTCTCCAGACTTCTGGAAGTTAGCTGAAGAAGACCTTCTGGGAATGGAGAGATAGCAGGGCAGCCATGATCAGTGGGGGTTGAGGCAATAGAAATCTGTGTCCCTTCCATAAAGGAAGGGAGCCTCTAGCCTCTGAAAGACCAGATCGCACTTGATTAAAATAAAGACAGTCAAGAGTCAAAGAACTAGATTGTAATTCACTAAGCATAATGATAAAAGAAAGACGAGGGAGAGAGCTCCAGGGGAGAAATGGAGAGTGTGCTGGCAAACCTTCCAGCCCCTGGGTGTTTAGACTAAGCCTACTTGAATAACAGAAGACACTCCCAGGACACTTCCTGGGGCTTGTCTCCAGGGTATCTTTGATATGTTTTTCTTCAAAGAGCCAGCTTTTGACAACTTTTGTGTGGGTTAGGGTCGGCAAATAGCCATCTTTTTTAAAACACATTTGGGTCTGGTGGGTTGTTATCAGCAGGGAGGTCTGCTCACCTATGTCACAGCATGAAGCTTACAAAAGGGACCTTCTCCTCCGCCTACACTTGAGGGCCCACAACACCTCTTAATCATTCTCAAACAGTTCCATTAACTGCATCAAGAATTCAAATATATGAGCCAACAGGGGCCATTCTCATTCAAACTGCCACAGATGGCTACATGGGAATAGGAAGGAGAACATAGAAGATGGGGTTGAGGGACAACAGTGAACGACAGTAAAGGATTTGAGGTGATGAAAGAACATTGCATACATATCTGGAAACATCACAGCAAAATTTATTATTTTGTGCAATGAATCTACTCTTTAAAAATATCCAGGCACAAGGCTGAAATTGAGTGGTACAAACATATGAAAACCCAGGCTTGGCCTTTCTGCACTACTACAGCTTCAAGAGTCAGATAAGATCCAACATATGTACATATGCACACACATGTTGACATTACACATGACAGAGTGTATCAGGGTAACCAGGATTTACAGATGCCTATGTGTTTGTGGCCATACTGAGGTGATTACTTCCTTAATTTTCTTTCATGTGCTTAATTTCCTTTCATGTGCTTAATTTCCTACATGTGCTTCCTCTCTTCCTCCAAATAGTCTCCTTCTGCTTTCATGTCACATACACACACACACACACACACACACACACACACACACACACACACACTCAGAAACACACACACTCAGACACACATTCACACACACACTCAGACACACACACACAAATAGACATAGTATAGGTTCTACATGTAAGAGAGAAAACACAATATTTGCCTTTTATTTTTTCCCTTCCATTCTCTTCTTTTGCTCCCCCAGCATAATGCAGCAATTTTTGCTGGAAGACCAGTGATTGAAAATCAGACTCCATTAGCAATTAGTCTGAATGGTGTATCCCATGATTGGTTGGCTGATAGGTAATTACAGGTCTGGAAAGAAGAATTTAATCAGAATATTTGAAGTGAATAGTTGAAAAGCTCACTTGGAAAGGTGGATGTAGAATTTTCTAAGTACCCACAACTGCCTCCCACCTGTATTTCTGGTCCAGGCCTTGAAGATAGGTTTGGGAAGCAAAGGTACCATCTCAATTGGCATGGCTTGAGAAGGATACACTTTCTCCTTAAACAGTTTATTCTATCCCTGCTGCTTGCAAATTAGTAAGCTAATTTATAAGGATTGGTAGATAAATTAAAAATAAAATCCCCTACATTACAGTAGGCAAGATGAACATTGAAAAAATAATATTTTACACAGTTTACTTTTTATATATTTATTTTATATTTATTTGTTTTGTTTTATGTATATGACTGTTTTGCTTTCAGGTATGTTTGTGTGCCACATGAGTGTCTGGTGCCTATAGAGCATCACATACCCTGGGCCTGGAGTTATAGACCTTATAAACTGCCATGCAGGATTGGGAATATAACCCCACCCTCTGCAGAACAGCATGTGCTCTTAATTGGTAAGCTATCTCTTCAGCACTCACTTTTCAGCATTTTGTCTGTATGTTTTGTTTATTTGAGATACTATCTCACTACATAGCCCAAACCACCACTGTTTCAAACAAGGACCAATATTACAATCATGCCCCACCAAATATGGCTAGTATTTAATTTTTCTTTACATTAATTTAATGTGTGTGTGTGTGTGTGTGTGTGTGTGTGTAAGAGACAATGCCAGAGATAGAGGACACAGACACACACACACACACACACACACACACACACACACACACACACACACATGCGGGGGGGGTGAAGGAGAGGAAGGGAGGGAGGGAGGGAGCACGTGAGCACTCATACAAGCCAAGGTCGGAGAACAATTTGAGATTCCAGTCTTTCACTTATAGTTTTGAAAATTCAAACTCCAGTCGTTGTGTTTGGTGGCATGCTCCTTTACAAATGGAGCCATCCTCCTTGCCTTACTAGTTTTGTTTTTAACTCCTTGTGAGTGAGAATAGCAAAGAAAATAGAGCTGGGAGTGTCTTCTGAAGAAGCCTCTTAGATGAGACTCACTGTTTGCCACATAGATTGATCAATATGTTGTTCCTTTGAAAAAAAGGACCCCTGGGGAATATGCTCAACCATGTTCATAGCTGACTTATTCATAATAGCCAGATCATGGAAACAGTCTATGTGTCCCTCAGTAGAAAAATGGATAAAGAAACTGTGGTACATTTACACTATGGAATACTACTCAGCTATTAAAAACAAGGAATTTCCAAAATTTGTGGACAAATGGATTGAACTAGAAATTATCATAATGAGTGAGTTCACCCAGAAGCAAAAAGAGTTAAATGGTATATACTCATTTATATGGAGACACTAGTCCAACAGGTACGTCCCCATGAAAAACTTTACCTACCAGGAAAGTGGGTCACATCCTATTGAGACTTTAGGTGTGAGAAGCCTGGGAGAATGAGGAAGTAGAAGGATCCAGAGGGTCCTGGAAAACTACAGGAGGTTCTGGGCCCTGGGGTCCTCCTCAAACTATGGCACCAGCCAAGGAAAATATAGGCAGTAAACTTCGAACACCTACCCAGACTAGCCGATGGACAGGACATTCTCCACCGTTAAGTGGAGAAGGAGATCTGACTTTCACACAAACTCTGGTGCCCCATATTTGACCATGTCCCTTGGATGGGGACGCCTGGTGGCACTCAGAGGAAGGATAATAGGTCACCAAGAAGAGACTCGATACTCTATGAGCATATACAGGGGGAGGAGGTCCTCCTCAGACACAGACATAGGGGAGGGGAGTAGGGGGGGAAGCGGCATGGAGGGAGGAATGTGAAGATACAAGGGATGGGCTAACAACTGAGATGTAATATGAATAAATTAATAATAAAAAATAAGTATAAAAAAAGGACCCCTGGGGCTGTAGAGATGGCCAGAAGGTTAAGGACACCAGCCGCTTTTGTAGAGAACACATCATTGGCAATACACTACTACTTGTAACTCCTGTGCCAGGGTCTCTGATTCCCCCTTCTGCTCTCTAAAGTCATCAACCACCCATATGGTAAATGAAGATGCATGTAATCAAACACTCCTTCCTACATATAAAATAAAATTAAATAAGTCTTTCAATAAAGAAGATATATGGAAAGAAAATATGCATGGTGAAAATTACCAAGTAAAAATTCCCAATTGGAAAATACTTCAATATGGTATGATCCCTACTATGTGGTATCTTGCAAAGGAAAGATCATAGTAAAATGATTAGTAGATGTCAGGGCTTAGGGGTTAGGATAGAAGAACTGGTAGAGCAAAGAGAGATTTTTAGATTTTCTTTAGATGTCACCATACATTTTTAAAAATCCATAGAAAACACAATCCCCAAGTGGATCCCAAAGCAAACTGTGGACTTTGGGTGATAATGATATGTCAGTGTTGGTTTATCAACTACAACAAATACATTGCTAGGTGTGGGGTGCAGATAATGGAGGCTGTGTGTGGGTAGTGCTATGCTTTCTTTCCAATTTTACAATGAATCTAAAACTGCTCTTTAAAACAGAGTTTTTAATTTTAAAGGTGAGCCACAGAATTACTTTAACTCATACCCAATGATGATGGTTGGGTTAGCCTAGAGGGTGTTATGTCTCTGTTAATATATTTTCCTCCAAAGCCTGGGATCTTAGACGAGAAAAGATGTTTAAATAAGAGCCTGTGTACAGAAGTGAAGAGATTAAATAGCACCTTAGCTTTGCCTTGAATTTGGTTCACAGGTGCTTTTCTTTCTCTCTCTCTTGCAGTGATATAATGTTCTTTCACCTATTTATACTATCAAAGACTCTTGCATCAGTTTCTGATTCTGTCTAGTAAAGAGCATTGCTGTTTGACCATGAAATGTCTTTGTGAAGGGTTCATGTGCTGGCAGCTTGGTCTCCAGCTGGTACATACAATCCCTGGGAAGTGATTGACACTTGCAGGTATTAACTTCATCAGCAAGCTAGTTCATAAACGAGTCATCCTGGAGGGGTTATTAGAAGAGGGGGGCTGATTAGAGAAAATAAGTCATCCAATGTATCTGTAAGAGACATTAAATACTACTAGTCTTTTTGTTCAGCATTATATGACAAAGAATTCAAATCTTTTTAACCCCAGCACCTTGTGAGACTTTTGTGCAAATCTTATCTGCCCCACCTTGAAAAACCTTTCCGCAAATGTTTTAATATGCTTATCTAGTAAAACTTTTGTTTACATAAGGGCTTCCCTGCATTCTCAGTGCTTCAACAACTGAAGTGCCCTCCCCACTCTTCTTTACCTTCATTTCTTTTGCTCTAATTCTCTTAGAATTAGCCAGTCTTGAAGAACTGTGAAGATGGATTCCAGTCAGTGGAGAAAAGACACAGTTGCCACCTGCATTAGAATAAAAAAAGTACGCGGACTTCCTGTCTCTTTGTGCTTGCTAGCCAGGTTTCCGTCTTTGCAAAAAGCACTGCCTTGCCTAACTACTTTCACTTAGCTCATTTTGTGAGACATGGCAATTATTCTTTGTTTCTAACTTGTCTTTGTAGGGTATCAGTTGCTCAAATCTCTTCCTATGCCACCACTGTATTAGTCTATTATGAGATGAGTGGTTTAGCTCCAACACAGGCTTCAGACCCAGAACAACAGACCAGCTGATCAGTCTAAAATTATAAGCCCAAATAAACTTTCTTCCCTGAAGTTGTTTTCTTAAATATTTTGTTATAGAGACAAAAATTGTAATACAGAAAGCCATCTAGATGGAGCCCTGGGGGAATGTTGTAAATCTCAACCATTAGCTCGAGTCTAAAAACAACTTCTGTTTGACCACAGAACAGTCTACAATCCAGAGGCATCCTGGACTCTGCAGGGTCCAGAGTTTTCATCATTCAGCGCTCTCAGCAAGGCCAACAGCACCAGCCTATACAGGACACAACCCTTCCACAACCGCACTACTGAAAACAAGACACATTTCCTACGTAAAAGCTTTCAAAGCCAGCTACATCTTTCTTTTGATTACCCTTTATCTGTATTCTGTTTACGCTTCACTACTTTAAGCTTTTTTTTTTTCCACTCTGGATCTCTAACTTAACATTATGGTATGGAGCCTGATGCTTTTGAATCAAACAGATTTTTTTTTCTTATGGTGGGGAAAATGTAGTTTTATTTATACTAAAGATAAATTCTAACAGCTTTAATTTCTTGGGGGCGATGGAGTGTGAAATGTTATATACAGCAGAGTAAGAGACGGAAAAGGCACCAAGAGTCTCGTAGTCCTCACTCTGAGCCTGACATGGAAGAACTACTTTTCTCTCTATCGACCTCCCAAGATGGATCAGAATTCCCTACTCCCCCTGAACACTGTCATTTTGGCTGCTTGCCCAGGATTTCCTGGCAAGCATCACTTTCTCATTGTCTAATTGTTTCTAGAACTTACATGGTAAAAATAATTTAACCAACATCTGGGAACAATGGTAATGGTTTATATTGTTGACAAAGTATGATCATTGCTCATTTTGAGTTAGATATTTAATGCTAAAAGTGTTCAGAGGAGAGTGTCTAGCCCCTATGCTTCCGGGACCAGTGTCAGTCCTCCACAGATAGAGAAACAACTGCTGCAATAAATACCAAGTAGGGTCAGAAAGGTCTGGCTTCTTTGCAGGTATGAGGGAGTAGGTTACAAGAGGAACAAAAAGTTATATGACACAAGTTTTGTCTTCAAGTTACATGATTATCTATTGAGTTTGCTCTGCTACTGAAAGCAACATATCCATCTTCCAATATCCTAAACTAACAACCTACAGCTGAGGGAGGCAGTCCAGAGGACCCCATTACTTCCATTTGAGGTGCTTTTATTACTTTGCACCTTGATGGGCAAATTCCAGTGAGAAACATCCTATCTCAAGCTCAAAGTCTAGCATCTCTGCTGAAGTGTGCCCCAGTCTGCTCTTTCTCAGTCTGCAAAGCTGAACCCTAATTGCTCTCCCAAGCACAAGCCCTATCTCAGATGACAATGCAGAGATTTGCAAGAGCTAGAATGCTGTTTGTGTGGAGCTACATGTTTGTCCAAGATGAACAAAACTAAGGCTTATATAAAAACATATGTGTGAAGGGGCTATCGAGTTGGTTCTGAGACTAAGCAACTTGGTTTTCTTGCAGAGAAGCCAGGTTCAGTTCCCAGTACACATGGTGCCTCATAACCAAAGTAACTATAGTCCCAGGTGATTTGACGCCCTCTTCTGACTTCTTTGGGTACTAATACACATAGTATACACATACATGCAGGCAACCACTCCCATTCATAAAATAAATCATGATTCTGGAGAGATAACTCAGCAGTTAAACCAAGGTGTGATTCCAAACGCACCTTACAATGTCTGTAACTCTAGCTCCAGGGCAGCTAATAACTTGCTACAGATTCTAAGGCTCTGCATACCTAAACATGCAGACAAAACACAGAAAATAAGGTGAAAATAAATTTAAAGTAAATCTATTTGTGAATATTTTTCATAGTTTTATTTGTGCTCATCACTGAAAAACTAGAAACAACTGGAATATTCTACAACTGCCAAATTATAAGCAACTGAGAATACACACACACACACACACACACACACACACACACACACACACACACACACACACACAGTAGAATGCAATTTGAGATTTAAAAAAGAAAAAGAGTGACATCCTGCACAGGGAGCCACAAAACAGAAATTTGGAATCATTTTGGGCTCTAGTGGAGCCAGTTTCCAAAGTTACGTACAACAGAGTTCCATTCACTGAATGAGCAAAACGGAGCAAATGAAAGATGACAAATAGAACAAATATAGATAGTAAACCATAGGTTCATGGAGATACCATCTCTAATCATTGGAGCAAGGATGCCTGCCATGCTTTGGGTATGGTATGAGGAGGTGACTCAAGGATGTGTGCTCTAACATCTCACATCTTAGGGTGCCAATGTGAAGACAGAGTAGAACTTTAAAGAGACAGTGCTTAGTGAAAAATAATTAGGTCCTGGAAGAGTAATCTCAATGGAAGTTAATATGTGCACTAGGACTCAGGAGGCAGAGACAAGTGAATTTCTGTGCATTTGATGCCAACCTGGTCTACACAGCAAATTCCAGGTCTACCAGGGTTACATAGTAAGACGTTATCTAAAAAAAAATGTAATATGGCTTCTAAGAGACCACCATCACTGCTCAGGAAAGTGGGTTGTTATTTAAAAGCAAAACCAAACAAATAAAAAAATCAATATAACATTGAGGAAATGGTAAGGAAAAAAAGTTGCACAGTGTTGATATAAATGACTATAGCCACTATGAAAACTAAGTTTGAGTAATCCTTAAAATCTTTTTAACTAAAGCTAAATGTAACTTAAAATGCTGTTGTGCCACCTCTAAGTATATTACTAAAGGAGAAGTCAGTGTACCAGAGAGATACCCTACATCTACATAGCCAGGACTTGGAATTAGCCTTGATATTCACCAACAGTTAAGTTGATTTCTAAGTGCCTGGTTTCTATGCACAGTAAAGCCTTTCTCTCAGTCATAAATAAGAAGGATGAAATTGTACCATGCCATTTGCATGAAAATGGGTGGAGCCAAAATTAGTTAGAAACATACATGCAAATATGACATTTTCTCTCTCATGTCTGGAAACAAACAAACAAACAAAAAGATATAGGCAATGGGTTTCTACAATTAAGGAGAAAAGGAAAAGAGGCAAGAGGGGGCTGGAGAGAAGCCGTATGATCAAAGATTTGCATTGGCAGTTGTAGAAATATCTCATGCAAACTGTTAGCTTGACAAATTAATAAATATTAAGTAAATATGACTTATAAAAGAATCAGCATGACCCATGATTCCTCTCCCTTTGTGTGTCATCCTGTAATATCTTCTGCACAAATTCCACCACAGTGATACTATCTGCCACAGGCCCTCATTAGAGCCAAACAGATGTCAGTTCCATGCCTTTGAACTTCAATTAACATGAACTAAGTGAACTTCTTCCTTTTATCAACTACTGAGCTCAAGGCATATTGTTGTAGCCACAGAAAATAAATAAATACAGTGACCTACTTAGCAGATTACATTAGTATGTATAATTAAGCAATCACTTGTAAAAAAGTAAGAAAAATAAAGCCATATCTATATATTTGTAATCATTACATTATGGAATTGGTAACATGTTTTAATAAATAAAACCAAGAAATGCTAAAAATAAAATGTATAGAGAAACTTAAACTATGATAAACTTAGATATTCTAAATTTAGCACCAAAAGGAGTCATAAATTTATGTATTTGAAACAATTTTTAGAAACATAGTTTGTACTAAAGAAAAGAAAAACAACAAAAAATACCTATACCAAAGTAGAAGCAATATTCAAAACCAGGAAATTTTACCAACTCATATTATACATAAGAGATTAATATTATACCATGGTACTTAAACTAAATTAATTGGAAAAGGTCAGCCACATAATAGAAAGGCACTGTGCAGCCATTTCTTTTGTATTTCCTGGATAGGAGAAAAGTGGCTCATGGGAATAAAAGGAGATCATAAGACATAGTAAATAAAAAACTCACAAGGCCTAGGAAGAATGTGCAACATTTACAAAGTCCTTTCATAAGTTTATATAAAAAAATAATGTCTGCTGAGAAGAAGAGACTCTCTGAGGTGTCTGCCTGAAAGCTATGCAGAGAACTCTGAGGGAGTAGCTCTCATGAGTCATCAACCACACTGGGTTAGGATTTCTGGTGATGTAGCTGCTCTTGTGTCAGTCATGATCCTACAAATGACTTCAATAAACTCACTGGTTCATTTAGTTAGACTTAGGTAGAATCATTTCACTGGGCTGTCACTGGTGCTCCATTTCAGGTGAATAGATGTTTGTTCATGGGTCGCCATGAAAAGTCACATGATAATACCCACAAAGAGTTTGTAATCAACTGGAAAAATCAAGCACACAGTAGAAAATGGTCAAAAGAAATGAATGGCAGAAAACAAATACAAATGGCTGCTGGGCATATCTGTCGGTGTGATGAAATTTCCCATGTTCTATGGAAAATTGATCAAAGAAATGGTGAAAATGTTGAGAATCCATGCATGAATCAAGAACTAGCAACTACAGGAAGCCACTTCCACATAGAGAGGGCAACAAAGAGACTAGAAGTCAAAGCCACAGAGAAGGAACAAGAACTCAGTAGGACCACAGGAGGAAACAGGGAAGGGACTGGGCTACTGAAGTGAATAGTTTCCAAAGCAGAAAGATTTAGCAAGAGAGATGAACACCTTCCTTTCCTACCTGGTCCTCTTCTTTTGTTCTACCACTGCCTACTCATGACCATAGTTAGAGAGAAGCTTTTGACAAGGCAACCTGGGAAATGAGCTCACTAGACTCCAAAAATAAGTGAAAGGAAGGCCAAGTAAACAGGACAGGACACCAGTTCCCATTTCTGAGTAATGTGACATCTACATTAAGTGAAAGGCCAGGGACGCTTTGAGGGAAGCTGGGGGAGGAGCTTGCAGAATCTTCTGCATTAAAGCTGTCTGCTGTTGCCTGTAAACAGAAGTCCAGAGACAAATGAGTTACACCTTAAATTTATGCCTAGGAGTTTTAGCCACAATATGTAGATCTTCAGACTGACTCAGTCATCCAAAGCACAGACAAAGAGATTCCCAGCAGACCTCTCAGGCCCCCAACACTCAGTGGAAGGATGGTTGTGGGGGGACGGAATACTGGGGAAAGAGAGGGACAGCAGGGGATGGACTTCTTAAGAAGTCCAACTTCGAAGCTCTTCCTTCCAGCTGATATCTGATTTTCCTTCCACTCCATATGGCTTTAGTTCACAACTTTTAAATATCCGGGTCCCTTATGGGAAATGTGTTTCTGAAAGATAGTGCAAAAATAGAAATGAAAACAGAATTTGCTACTCAGTTAACATGGCAGATGATTCCACACCATATTTTTAGGTGAATCAAAACTGCTGAGGCTCCAGGAAGTTTGCTCCAGGCTGCCAGTAGGCATCTGAATGGAAAACAGGGATATTTTCCAATTGAAAATCCGGGGGAAAGGACATCATCCTACATGCTCCCACAAGAGCTGCTGAGACTCTAACCTGCTGGGCTGTTCCTGCCCCCTTTCGGCTGCTTGAGCATTTTCTTTTGGCGCTGGGAACCTGCCCTGTTTAATTTGATTTATTTAATGCTTCATGAGAGAACTCTGATTTTTCTCTAAGGTGATGTCAGGCTCTACACAAGTACCTGGCAGAGAGGCAGCCTGGGGCCAGGGTAGTCATGCAGCTGTCATGAGCTGTCTCCAGATGCTGTGCAAGTACATCCCTGTGGTTTTGGTTAACTCGCACTGGAAGCAATAGAGGAGAAAATCCCACAGGCTACACACTCTGGTTCTCCAGCTATCAGGTATCCCTTCAGCTTAGCCATTAGAAATAGGAGCCAAATAGTTCTTCCCAGTTTCACAGCAGTGGCAAAGTATGTACTTCCTCAACTCCATCTTTGTAGACAAGTTCCAAAGTTCCATCTTTATTGTAGACAGTATCACAGTATGAAAGTTCCCTGAAGATGAAAATTCCCTACAGATATAAATCACAAGTCTCCAGTAAAGAATAAAATGAGAAAGTAGTTGATGTTCAGTTAAATATGAGTGTCATGGTCCAGGATAGCAGACACGGGTTATCCTGAATGAGACATTCCAATATGGATGAGGAAAAAATGAACACTTAGAGACATATAAAAATAAGCATACATAAATATATTCAAAATAAATGTATTAGTGGGGGCTTTGGGAGGTGGGTGTTCTAGCTTGTTTTCTATTGTGATAAAACTAACCGAGTACAACATGAGGAGGAAAGAGCTAATTTCATCTTAGACTAACAGGTCATAATTCATCACTGAAAGAAATCAGGACAGGAACTTGAGGCAGAAACTAAAACAGAGACTACTGCTTACTGGCTTACTTACCCTGGCTTTTTAAGCTACGTGTTATTGTTGCTGTTGTTGTTTTGTTCTGTTCTGTTTTGTAGACCAGAATTACTTGCCTAGAAATGGCACAGTCCACAGTGGGCTGAGATCACCCACATAAATTGTCCATCAAGAGAAGGACCCCATAGACATGCCCACGGGCGAATTTGTGGGAGGCAGCTCAAGTGGGGTTCCCTCTTCTCAGGTGGCTCTAGTTTGTGTTAAAAATTAGATAGCACAATAAGCTATAGCAAAGTAAAGGAATCTTTTGTGCAGATTTCAGATTCTACCTGGTACCATTCTCAGATCTAGAGTTAATGACTAATAGAGGTCTGTTAAGGTTATTGACACTAAGAGGTTTACCTGAGTCACAAGAAAGTTTGTAACTTAGTTTTGCTTTATGATTCTATGATAAAATACCCCAACAAAAAGTGTCTTGGGGGAAAAAAGTTTATTTTAGCACAATTCCAGGTTACAATTCATCATAGCCAGGAAGTTCAAAGATCTTGAAGCAGCTGATGTTCATGTCGAATACACAGTCACGAGCAGAGAACAAGCAATTAATATATCCATAGTAGTATTCATCTGCTCATCTTTCATTTGCACTCTTACCCAATTCACAATAATTCAGCCCAGAGAAGAGTGTTATTCGTACGGGATGGGTCAAGATTGTGTCACAATAACAATTAAACTCACCCATTTTAGATAAGATCATTGTTAATGTGAATGGCTGATAAAGAGTCTAGGATTTCTCAAACATGCCTGTAGACTTATCATATCCTCATCTGCATAGTCACCATCAAGGTCTCCAGATTACAAGTATCTAATACAGATGTGGCTTCTCTAGAGAACTTTAGCATCACACTTACAGCCTATCCAAGACAGAACAGTCAAGGATCATTGTAAATCTGCTGCCACAACTGCTCACTCCCCCCTCCCATGGTGCCTCAAACGTGCTCTGGGTTTACCCTCCCCTCTAACATTTCTCAACAATCCTTACATTTCACCCACACAAAGATTTCCTATTAGGGCCCTTTCTCTTGAATTTGAGGTATGCAACATTGTGAGAGGTGAACAAAAACAGAGCTTATCTCTGGCAAGCTCTCTAAGGCCCGCTGTAAACCAAAACACTCATGCCAAACTCCACAGCTTACCCAGAAGTGACACATGGGTCAGGTGAGAGAGCATGCGTTCATTGTGTTTACCAGGGGCTGCAGCCACATACACATTCCTTTATGTGTCCTATCGCACAGGTGCAATTTTGACTGCCTCTCTTACCTTCAAGATTTCTATGCCTAATTTCCAGACTTCATATCAATTTTGGTTAAGTTACTGTCTATTGAAATTAGCTGGATTCAGTGGTTATTTCTTTAACATGAACACAACATTTTATTTTAGGTAAAAATTGATTCAGTAGTAAAAAGATATTTAATCATTTTTTCACATTTCCTTTTTATTATTAATATTAATTATATATAATAAGTTTTGCTATGAAATTTTATGTGCACATAATGTATTATAACCATGTTCATCCCTCATTATCCTTTTTGTCTTAAATTTTTCAATAATGTATTTATACGTGTTTGGGTGTTTAACCTGCATATGTGTCTGTTTACCACATGTGTACAGTGCCTGCAGAGAACAGAGAAGTCATCAACTTTCATGAAACTGTAGTTACTAATGGCTATGAGTCACCACTTGGGAGCCAAGAATCCAGCCTGAGTCCTCTGCCAGAGCACCTAGGACTTTTAAGTATTGACCTATCTCCACAGCTCTTCATGATCCTGTTTTATCATCCTCTTATTCCATGTATCTTCCGTAGCTCTAGTAGTCCCCATTTTTTATTTCTTTTCTATCTTTATAAAACATTCAATATTTGAATTTGTAAGTCAAAAATTCAGTATTTGAATTTATGGATATAATTTACTTTGCTTAAATAATGTTCTCTAGTTCTACCCATTTTCCACAAGCAACCTAATTGCATTATTGCTATGGGTGAATAGTGTGTGTGTGTGTGTGTGTGAGCGTGTGTGTGTGTGTGTGTGTGTGTATGCACATGTGCGTGAACCACATTTTTTCTCCATTTCTTTACTGACAAACTCCAAGGCTGATTCCATAACAGCCATTGTGGATACCAAAAACATAGGAATGCAGGAATTTATAGAAAGCCGATTTTGACATTGATTTTGGATGGCTGGGAACATGCCTAGAAGTAGTTTAAATGGATCATTGACTCACTTTTATCTTGTATGTCCACTATGCCTTGAGGTGTATCTATATGTCACCTTCTTTTTGAAGCTTTTCTTTATCCTGCCATCTATTCTGGGCTCCACATTCAAATAATGCAGTAATCATATCAAGGCTCTCCTCTCATATAATTTTGCTTAGCTATTGTTCAAAAAATCATTTTTATTTTGGAAGACACAGTTTAGAACTCCCCCCAAAGTCTCAGAACATATCTTAAGGCTGGTTTTCTTTTTTCATCAAACTGTATAATGAGGCAGGCTAGAAAGCCAGGGGTAATTATGAAGATATTAAACAGGGAAGATGGCCCTCACCCTAGAGTCTGATTAAAGCAACTCTTCAGCTGAGAATCAAGAATTCTATTAGACCAAGTGATGGTTCAAATAGGTAAAATGCTTGTCATACAAGAATAAGGATCTTGGTTCACACCCCAGCAACCATGTAAAACATCAGATGTGGCAGCACATATCTGTAATCTTAGAACTAAAGAGATAGAACTGAAACAGGCAGACCTCACTGGCTAGCCAGCCTAGCTGAGTTGATTATGCTCTGGGCTCAGCAAGAGACCCTGTCCCAAAAAGTAAGGCAGAGAGTGATAAAGTAAGACATTGACCTCTAGCCTCCACAAGCATGCATGTACATATGTAAATGCATGCATAGACACATGTACATACATATATGAATATGCACACATACAACAAAATACACACAACACACACACACACACACACACACACACACACACACAAGATTAAAAACTGTTTCCTCACAATTAACATTTGCTGTAAAAGTTTCTGATACAGATACAATGTTCTTTTTGTATAGTAATATTTTCAAATGTTAGAATAGCAATCTTGCTTGAATCTTGCTTAGAGCCTGAATGTCTATGACCTTGAGTATGGCCTTATTCCCTTTCTAGATATTTTCTGGGAATCTCACAAGGAAAACTATATATGTCTGTTTACAGTAAAAGCATCCAAATTTCTCTCATGCATAACCCTTGTGAGTCATGGTTTCACCTTATCAGCTGTGATCCCACTCAGTGTACAGTGGGACCTATATTTTTGTTTCATTAAAAGTTAAATGATTTTTTGGGGGGGAACTAGAGAGATGACTCAGATGTTAAGAGCACTTTCTGTTCTTATAGAGGACCTCAACTGGGTTCCAACATCCATAAGGCAGCTAGTATCCATCTGTAATTCCAGATCCCAGAGA
The DNA here is from genome assembly GCF_964271855.1 of Acomys minous. Classification (NCBI taxonomy): domain Eukaryota; kingdom Metazoa; phylum Chordata; class Mammalia; order Rodentia; family Muridae; genus Acomys; species Acomys minous. Next base: position 81,055,296 of record NC_140484.1, on the reverse strand, counting down.
TCTGGTACCCTCTTCTGGGCCAAGCTGGCATTGAACATGCAGTACACTTATACACGTGTAAGTGAACACTCATCCACATAAAGTTGTATTAGATATAATGTATTATATTTTAATACATCTTATTATATTAAAATTATCTTTCTAATTTTTTTAATTAAAGTGTTTCTTAATCCTTTGCTACCAAAATTATATACATGATGGTTATTATAAAGACAACTAAAGATCAAGTTACTCTCTTGCAAAAGCCATATCACATGTGGATATGTCTTATTGTTTTTCTATCCTTTCTCCCTATTAATCCACATGCTTTGGAAATCTCATATGAAGCCTCAATGGTTCTTTCCAATGTCATGCCTTCCTACATTTCTCCCCTTCACAAAATGCCTGAACCCCTGTCTTCTATGCTAGGCAGACATCAGAAAAGAAGCATCAGGACTCACTCTTACCTCAGGATGGAAACTGATAACTCTTACGGTGGGTTAGGTTTAAGGATACAATATTTAGTCTTGCAACAGGATCTCTGCTGTCATGCTTTTCTTTCTCTCCCACTCCTGAATGAGAATTTCCATAAATAAGCTGTGTCTTCAAAGGCTGACCGACTTATCAGAACTGGAGTGATGTGAAGCAGTTGTAATGTTGCAGGTCCAGAGCCTAATTACAGTTTATCTGGGGCTACCTTTAGTCTCGTAAATAGCCATTCTGCATCTGTTTCTCTGGGGGACCTAATGTCCCATGTCTAGCAGATAAACGTCTTTTGTAGTGTATTAGCTTAGCGGACCACTAGATTGCATTAACCCTAAGAACGCTATCAGATATCAACTGAGGTTCCTCCATTTTGCTATTATCTGCCTCTCTGATATCCCCAGTAAAGTGCTTGAACGGTGTCTGCACTTACAACTTCATTCATTCTTTTACTGTTAAATCCTCACAAAACTGCTTCCGTATTAGAACATGGAATCTGAGTTAACCTAAACCTGTGTTCTTGAGTCATAGCTACTCATATCTGGCTCTAGGATAAACTATTTCTTATCCTCTTTGGGGTGAGGGTTTTGTTCTTGCACTGACACACTCCAGCTGCTTAGGTAGTCCCCCAGGGCTCTGCAGACCCAGATACTAACTTCTTCCCAGGAGTGGCTCTAAGGCCTGAATATTTGTTCCAGTAAAAATGCTAGTGCTAGTTTCAGGGAGGAACTATTCTTGGGCTGAGCACTGGCTGCAATGGGATGTCTGCTAATGACACTTCACAGCCCTGGAAGTAGACTTTCATCAAATATCTTGACACTCTACATTTTGTGTGGTCCCTTCATAGGCCTTCTAAAACAGGTGTTACAAGTGAAGAAAATAAAGCCAGGCATGCTACTGCTTTGATCCACATGAAACAGTCAAGAAGTGGCAAACTCAAGGGCAGGTACCCTGTATACTAATGCTAGGCTTTTCACTTATTGAATAAAGAATCTCATGGAAAGTACGGCAGAATCTGCATGACAGGCCTGAGAGAAGTGAAGACACCAGAAGTGTCTCTCCATAAATCAGAGTGTTGAAACAATGGACTACAGAAAAATTATAATTTCCCCAGGAATCTCATGCTGGAGGAAGGAAAAGACACGAAACAAAGGGAAATATTTGCAGGAAGAGAATTCACATATCAGTGTACCTCACAAATGAGACTAAAGCTGAGTTGATCATGAATGAGGGGGCTGTTGAGTTACTTGACTCTCGCTTTCTATTTAACCTCTACTCTCATGTCAGGCCTTCAAAGATGGACTGGAGTGCTGGGTGTCTGCTGTCACTGTACCTCTTTGTCCACACTGAATAACTCTCCTGCCACATTTTACTATTAATTTGGCTCTTTTAATTGCCTTGTTGAGGATGAATGGCTGAATCTGCCTTTATTGGGACACAGGCTATATCCCACTCAAGTTTGGTAACATCTGTGCTAAAAATATTAAGCAAAGAGGAGAAAACACCATGCAGAAAAATGAAGAAGCATTTATTTGGTCTTTGGAGACCGGATAAGAATTTATCACTGGAAGGCAAAAAAATGTGAGTTCCACTGGCAACATCCCAGTTCCACATCCCAGTTCTTTTACCCAGGCTATGTATCTGTTTGGGTACAGTCTGATCCGGCTGAGTGGTATGTAAATCCAGAGTAAATATCACTCTGCTTCAAGGTCAGATCCATGGATAATGCTTTTCTCAGTGACATAAACACTCTGTAGTTTACAGTATGTATTAATAAAAAAAAATTCATCTACTCTTCACAGCAATCACTATTGAGGTGTCACTGTTCCCTCTAGGCATAGCCTGAGCCTTGCCATCAGGAAGCAGAGCTGTGATGGTGATCTATAGAAGATCTGAGGTCATTGGAATAAGCAGAGTCTTACCGGGGATATCCTGGCCTCTGCTAATGTCAGTGAAGGTGTCAACATCCTTCTTGAAATGAAGAAGGAAGCTCACCAGATACTCACTTGAGATTCTAGCCTCTTTTCCTTCCTACAATAGCTGCATGTTGTGTTCTTAGGAGGCACTAGAGAAGGTAGATGAAAAGCTGACTGAAGGGGCTAGAGAGATGGCTCAGTGGTTAAGAGTGCCGCCTGCTCTTCCAGGGGTCCTGAGTTCAATTCCCAGCAAGCACATGGTGGCTCAAAACTGTCTATAATGTGATCTGATGCCCTCTTCTGCAGATAAAGCACTCATATACAATAAATAAATAAATATTTTTTTAAAAAAAGAAAAAGAAAAGCTGACTGAAAGTGAGACTTTGGCTTCTGTAACTAACACTAATAGATTCCTTAGATTCCTAGTACCCTCTCTAGATGACATGACAAGTCACATGATAATTATAAAGTAGTCTCACTGAAAGAGAACCCAGGCCCTCCAGGTAACGAAGCCTGAAGAGGCTTCATGCAAAACAATAACATATCCAACTCCCCTGACACTTATGGTTTAGAGGCAGCCTAACTACTGTCATGACACAAATGAAACAAGCCCTCTCCTCTACTCAGATAAATAATAACCCATGTCATATAGAAAAAGTCATAGTAGCATATTCCTCTACTTGAGTCATGTACCTTACGTTACACTTTAACTAAGCCTGCTTCCTCAATACAAGACCTCCTCTTACCTTGAAACCATGAGAAAGACACTTTGCTTTGTCATGCAGGGGTCCCATAGTGCTGCTGCTGTACAGTCTCATTGTCATTTGATGATCCCATCTTTTTTCTCCCTAAAACCTAACATTCATAATTAATTTTAAGGGAATCTTTTTGAATTAGGGCTTTCCCATTCTTTTATTTCCCAGGGAACATCTTAATTAAAATAGCTGAGTATCTCTCATTGTTGCCATACAAGTACCTTATCCTGAGTGGGTAAAGGGGCAGAAGTGTTTCCTGGAACACCAGGAAACATGGTGTTCATGCATGGGAAGCTTCTGAAGAATGGTGAAGTCTGTAGAAGCAGAGAGAGCAGAGTTCAGTCCCACATTCAGAAACTTTCTCTGGTATCTGAGAGTAAAAATGAAGACGAGTCTGATGCCAGAAAGAAGGAGGACTGTGTCTTCTGAGTCACCTTGGGTCAATCATGCCTCTTCCCCTTGCATTGCTGATTCTGGTTCTGCAGTATGGATCCACCTTCTCCACAGCTAGCCCATGCTCTACTGCAGGACTACAGCCTACCTACTGTCCCCACGTGAATTCCAGCAGCAGCTCAGGCCATAATACTTCTTTACCATTCAGCTACTTGACAAGCAGTGCACACCCACCTGCTCTGTTACCTGCAGTGGCAGCCCCATACATTCCAACTTGTGGAGTAGGGCAGATCGTGGGAGGCAAGTGTATGTCTTGTAGCAGTGTCCGTTATGCCAAGGGAGACCTGGCACATCCACCAGTTTTCTGTGGGCTATGCTTGGGATGGGAAGTAAAATGATCTAGACATTGGTTCAGGAAAAGCTTTCTGAAAATGCTTTAGCTTTATGTGGGAATACATATAGACTCCATTTTCTGCTGTATTTTATATCTTAGCTGTGTTTGGAAATATTTTGATCTTGGAAACATCAAAATAAATAATGGCATTTGAAAAAGAGGAAGGAAGGAAATGAAGAAAAGAAGTATAATAGAAAATTGTGGAACTGCCATTTTACACCCATCAGGATGTATGATAAAATATTCAAGTGACAGCGCATGGTTGCAAGGATGTGCAACAAGGGGAAAGCTCTTCTATTGCTGGTGGGTGTGCAAACTTGTACAACCACTTTGGAAATCAATCTTGCACTTTCTCAGAAAATTGGAAATAGTTCTACCTCAAGTTCTAGCTATACCACTCCTGGGAATATACCCAAAATATGCTCCACCATACCACAAGGACACTTGCTCAGCTATGTTCATAGCAGCGTTATTTATAATAGCCAGAAACTAGAAATAACTTAGATGCCCCTAAACTGAAGAATGGATAAATACAATGCAGGACATTTATACAATGGAATACTGTTCAGCTATTAAAAACAAAGATATCATGCAATTTGTATACAAGTGGATAGAACTAGAAAATAACTTCCAGAGTGAGGTAACACAGACCCAGAAAGACATGCATGGTACATACTCATTTATATGTATATATTAGCCATTAAGTACAGGATAACTATGCTACAATCCACAGATCCAAAGAAGCTAAATAACTAGAAAGGCCCAAGGAAGGAGGCTTGAATCTCACTCAGAAGGGGACATAAAGTAGACATCTTGAAGTAGATAGAGGGAGAAAAATAAATGGGAGAGAGAGTAGGGAGGATAATGAGGTGTGGAGAGGGAGGTACTAGGAGAAAATAGAAATTGGAGTAGGGCATCTCTGCCACAGGGCAGGGTTCCAGGAGTCTAGGGGGATGACCCTAGCTGAGACTCCTAACAGTGGGGGATATGGAACCTGAAGTGGACAGCTTCTATAGCCAAGAGGGACTTCCAGTGGAGAGAGGACAATAGCTCCCACACAAAATCTTCAACCCAAAATTTGTCCTCCGTACAAGAAGGGTAGGGATAAAGATGGAGCAAAGTTTGAGGGAGTGGCCAATCCATGCCTAGCCCAACTTGAGAACCACCCAATGGGAAAGAGCCAATCTCTGACACTATTCATGATCCTCTGCAGGTAGGAACCTAACATAATTGTCTTCATAGAGGCTTCACCCATCTGATACAAACAGATGCAGAGACCCACAGGCAAACAATAACTGTAGCTTGGGGAGTCTTGTGGAAGAGTTGGGGGAGAAGGACTAAAGGAGTCAGAGGAGTCAAGAACACTACAAAAAGAGCTAGAGTAAACTTACCTGGCCCATGGGGGCTCACAGAGACTGAACCACCAACCAAAGAGTATGCATGATCTGGACCTAGGCCCCCTGCAGTGTGGCAGATGTGTAGCTTGTTCTTCATGTGGATCCCCTAACAATTGGAATGGGGGGGCTGTCTCTGACTCTGCTGTCTGCCTTTGGATCTCCTTCTTCTAGCTAGGATGCTTTGCTTGGCCACAGTGGGAGATGTCAAGCTAGGATGCCTTGCTTGGCCACAGTGGGAGATGTGCTTAGTCCTGCTGTGATTTGATGTTCCAGGGTGGGTTGGTACCCATGGAGGGTTGGACTCCCAAAAAGGGGAGGCATAATGGGAGGAGTGGTGTGATGGTGGAACTGGGAGGAGAGGAGGGGAGGAGTGGGGCTGCAAACAGTCTGTAAAGTAAAGAAAGAATGAAAGAGAGAAGAAAGAAAGAAAGAAAGATAGATAGATAGATAGATAGATAGATAGATAGATAGATAGATAGATGGTGGAACTGAGGAGATTGCTCAGTGGGTAAGAGCACTTGCTACTCTCACAGAGGACACGGGTTTGATTCCCAACACTCACATAAAGGGTCACTACTATTTATAACTCGAATCTCAGGGAGATAAAATACCCCTTTCTGATCTCCTTGTGCACTGGGCATATACATGGTACACATGCACACATACACAATCAAACACTCATATACAGAAAGCAAAAATAAATCTTTTAAAAATGAGTGTGCTAATGAATATCATGTAGACTATGAAGAAGGAAAAACAACTGATATCTCCAGGAACTTTTTTTTTCAGAAACAATGTGCTATAGTATGAGAGAAGATTAAAGCCAACATCCAAACCAGTAATTATAACTATGATTTTAATGATCTTGAGTGGAGATTAGTCCAGACTATCTAAGACAAAGAGGAATTGAAAAGAATTCTTCTGAGGAAAATGACATATAAGATTAGAGACACAGTATCTTCCCCCAGTTACAACTTTAGGGGGATATGAGTGTCCAGAAATGTACAAGAATTCAAGAGCAGATAATTTGTGCCAAATGAGACCCTGCTTCTCTTTCTTTGTGTGACACCAGGCCAGGCTTCCCCACCAAAGGGAAGTGATCAAATTGGGAGCACCAGAGTTCATGTCAGAGGCAGTGCCTGCTCTCCCCACAACCACAGAGAATGAATGATTTGTCCATAGGTTAGATATGAACTAGAGTCTAGGTTTACTGCATGCACTATCTATGATTGGTATACAGTTTCTGCAGGCCCCCCCTGAGTCCTGATCCCCTGCTGGGTGTAGTCTTTCAGAGGACATCTATATTGGGCTAATATCCATGTATAAGTGAGTATATACAATATGTGTCTTTCTGGGTCTGTGTTACCTCACTCAGGATGATCACTTCTAGTTCCATCCACTTGCCTACAAATTTCAAGATTTCCTTGTTTTCAATAGCTGAGTAGTATGTTATTGTGTAAATGTATCACAGTTTCTTTATCCATTCTTTAGTTGAGGGACATCTAGATTGTTTCCAGATTCTGGCTATTATTAATAAGGCTGCTATGAATACAGTTGAGCGAATTTTCTTGTATGGTGGAGCATGTTTTGGGTATATGCCCACAAGTGGTATAGCTAGGTCTTTAAGTAGCACTATTCCAAGTTTTCTGAGAAAGTGTCAGATTGATTTCCAAAGTGGATGAACAAGTTTGTTCTCCCACCAGCAATGGAAAACTGTTCCTCTTTCTCCACATCCTTGCCAGCATGTGCTATCACTTGAGTTTTTGATCTTGACCAGTCTGATGTGTATAAGATGGAATCTCAGAGTAGTTTTGACTTGCATTTCCCTAATGACTAAGGATGTTCAGCATTTCTTTAAGTGTTTCTCAGCCACTTTCTAGTCCTCTGTTGAGAATTCTCTGTTTAGCTCTGAACCTCATTTCTTAGTCGGGGTAATTTGGTTTTGTTGTGTTTAGTTTCTTGAGTTCTGTATATATTTTGAATATTAGCCCTTCAACAACAACAGAAATAACAAAAAAAAACCCCTACATCTACACATGGAAACTGAACAACTCTTTACTTAGTGATAACTGGGTCAGGGAAGAAATAAAGGATGAAATTAAGGACTTCCTAAAATTCAATGAAAATGAAGGTACAACATCCCCAAATTTACGGGACCCATTGAAAATAGTGCTAGGAAGAAAGTTCATAGCACGAAGCACCTTCATAAAGAGACTGGAAACATTTCATATAGGCAAGTTAATGACACATCTGGAAGCTCTAGGGAGACGAAAATGAAGCAGAAACACCAAAGAGAAATAGATACCTGGAAATAATTAAACTCAGTACTAAAAATCAATAAATTAGAAACAAAGAGAACAATTCAAAAAATCAACCAAACCAAGAGTTGGTTCTTTGAGAAAATCAACAAGATAGACAAACCCTTAGCCAAACTAACTAAAAGGCAAAGGGAGAGTTCCCAAATCAACCAAATTAAAAATGAAATGCAAAACATAATGACAGATACAGAGGAAATCCAAAGAATCATTAGGTTTTACTTCAAATGCCGATATGCCACAAAATTTGAAAATCAAAATGAAATGGACAAATTTCCTGTAACATAGAAAGAAATAGTCCTAAACCTTCTCCTGAAACCAGTATCACCCAGATGCCAAAACTGACACAAAAGAAAAACTGTAGAGAATTGTACCTAATGAAAATATACATAAAAATTCTCTACAAAATACATGAAAAGATAATTCAGCAACACATTATAAGGATTTGCATTATAGGCAAGTTTATTTCAATACAGGATGCAAGATTGGGTCAGCAAACATAATACTGCATAAAGACAGAATCAAAATAAAAATTACCATAATTATCTTAATAGGTGCATAAGAGTCCCATGACAAAATTCAATATCTCTCAAGGTTAAAAAGCCTGAAGGATGTTCTGGAGAAATTGTTCAGTGGCTAGGAGAACTCATTATTCTTGCAGAGGATCCACAATAGAATCCCAGCACTCATGGTGGCTTATAGCTATCTGTATCTCCAGCTCCAGAGGATCTGATATACTCTATTGGCTTGTACTGGCCAATACATGTGTACATGTAATACACTCTGCCCATGCATATATATACACAGACAGTGAGGGGGAGAGAGAAATACATGTAAATAATACAAAGTGGTGCATTAGTTACCTTTCTATTGCTGTGAGAAAGTGTCAAGAGTTTATTTGGGTTTACAGTTTCAGATGTATAAAAACCCATCATGCTGGCACAACATGGAAGCTTGTAGAAGCTAAGAGGCTTCATTTCTACTCACACGCAGGAAGAACAGAAAGATACCTGGAAGTAGGATGAGGTTATAAACTCTCCAAGCTCACCCCATTGACATAATTCCTCCATGAAGGCTGCACCTCTTAACCCCCCCCTCAAAACAGTGCTACCAACTGGAGACTAAGTGTTCACATACTTGAGTCTGGGGACACATTTCTCATTCAATCCCCCACAATACTGAAAGTGAAAATTCCCAAATGAAGTCCCACGGCTTCAAAAGTGCTTTGCCACCCATGCAGAAGTTCATTAAGATTTGTAGACTTTACATCTGGGGAAATACTTGTTTGACACTCTTAGATATGCTAAGCAATTTCAGTATAATGGAATATATAATCAACTCCTTCAAATTAAGGAATGTTCCTATACTTCAACTATATTCCATGAGAAAAATACAGAAAAATGATCCCATTCACAATAGCTTAAAAATCAAGCAATCAATAGTAAAAAAACCTTGACCTAAGCCTCCCCAAGGTGAAAAACATCTACAAAGAAAATTATAAAGCATCAAAGAAAGAAAATGAAAACACTAGAAAATGGGAAAACCTTCCATGCTCATAGATAGTCAGACTCAACACTCATCGTCTATAGATGATCTGTGTGCTCAGTGCAATCCTCATCGAAATGCCAATTTGAGGAAAAATTTTAAACGTAACATGGAGCTATGAAAAACAGAGTCCTACTCAGGTCAAGTTTGTTGTCTTAAAAAACACAATCAAGGGCTGGAGAGATGGCTCAGTGGTTAAGAGCGCTGACTGCAGAACACTGACTGCTCTTCCAGAGGATCAGGGTTCAATTCCCAGCAACCACATGGCAGCTCACAACTGTCTGTAACTTCAAGATCTGATACCCTCACACAGACATACATGCAGACAAAACACCAATGCACATAAAATGAAAATAAATAAATTATTTAAAAAACACGATCAAAAACAATTTGCAGAGGAGAGAGTTTATTTCAGTTTATGGTCCTTCATCACTCGAGGGAAGCCAGGGTAGGAACTTACAGCAGGAACCTGGAGGCAGGAACTGATGCAAGACCATTGAAAGCCACTGGCTGCTGGGTTAGTCTACATGGCTCACTCAGTGTACTTTTCTATACAAACCACGACTGTCTTTTATGGATAGTACCACCCACAGTGATCTGTTTTCATATGCATTCATCACTAATCAAGAAAATGCTCTACTGTCTTGGCTGCTGTCCAATCTCATGAAGGCATTCCCTAAATTTAGGTGACTCTAATTTGTGTCAAACTCTCCCTCTCCCTCTCTCTCTCTCTCTCTCTCTCTCTCTCTCTCTCTCTCTCTCTCTCTCTCCAATGGTTTAGAGAACAGAGCCAGACGTAAGCCTGCACAACTGCAATCATCTGATGCTTAACAAATGTGTAAAAATGTTGAAGACCAGATAGTTATAGGTTTCCTTTTGCAAAATTCAGTAAAGAATGAAGCAAAAACCTTAGTAGAAGATCTGAAAATCTAAAACTGCTAAAGGAAAACACAGGGAGGGAACTTCAAGATATAGGCATATAGGCAGAGATATTCTTAGTAGCCTACGAGATGATACCAAGAAACAGCAAATTAGATGATGTCTTAGTTTAGATACTTTTCTATTGCTATGACAAAACACTGCAACCAAGACAACTTATAAAAACACAATGTTTAATCTAGGCTTATGGTTTCAGAAGGTTAAAGTCCATGATAGCAGAACAGAAGCATGGCAGCAGAAACAACTGGGAGCTCACATGTTGATCCGCAAGTAGCAGGCAGAGATAGGGGGAGACACTGTGGTAATACTTTTTGAAACCTCAGTGTCACACATTTTCCAACAAAGGCACCCTCCCAATTCTTCACAAACAGTTCTACCTACTGGAGACCAAGTATTCAAGCATATGGACCTGTGGGGGCCATTCTCATTCAAACCATCACAGATCATATCATATTCAAGAGCCTCTAGGGTTGCAGCGATGGCTTGGTGGTTAAACATATACAGTGCTTTGGCAGAGGCTCTGAATTTGGTCTGTACCACCCATGTCAGGTGACTCAAAACTTCCTGTAACTCCAGCTTTGGAGGAATCTGATATCATCTCCTGGTCTCACTCATGTGTTCATACACGTGCACACTTATAATTTAAAACAATAATAATTATAACAAATCTTGAAAATTCCCACACAACAAAGGAAAAATAACTAGTGTGAAGAGATTCCTCCTCACCTACATAATAATCCCATCTCTGCTGGACAGAATCTATCAATATGCTTTTTCCTTTCTTGTATTTCCCCTTCATAACTAAAGTTGGGGTTTCTCTTTGACCTCTTCCATTATCACTGACACTACTTTCTCATTTTTCTGCTACCAGGACACTCCACGATGGCCAATCTGACATTTTCCTCCTATCGTCTCCTCACTTGTCTTTTCTTCTCTCCATGGTTCTAAGCAAGCAGGTTCTCTATTTGGACATGTCTTCAAAATGTCTGTTGAATCTTAGCATCTCTAAAGAGTGGCTCCTGATCTCAACATCACAAAGAAATTATAACTCAGAAGCTTTCATGTCCTGTAGTATACTCAACAGCCAGTCCATCCTTGCATTGTAATGGTGTGTGATCTTACAAATTTGTGTCTCTATCCCCTATACTATCCTGGAAGATCCGCATTCAGGGTCCTTCCAGGGAACTGGGGCTGTAACCCAGAGTTTTGTGCATGCTAAAAAGAGGTCTCCTGCTGAGCTGTGGCACTGGTGGATTCCAAGAAAGCTTACACTGAGCTACACCTCCAGCTCTCTTTTTGCTTTTTATTTTAAGAAAATTTCTTGGGCCTGGAGAGATGGCTCAGAGGTTAAGACCACTGATTGCTCTTACAGAGGTCCTGAGTTTAATTTCCAGCAGCCACATGGTGGCTAATGACCATTTATAATGTGATCCTATGCCCTCTTCTGGTGTGCAGGTATACATGCAGGCAGAGTACTGTATACATAATAAATAAATAAATCTTTTTTTTTTTTTTAGTTTTTCACTATATTTCTCAAGCTGGCCGTGAACTTATGGCCCTTCTGCCTCTGATTCCTTAGGAACTTGAGTCTTTGTTGAGTGACTTCTCCATTTTTTTTAAGTGTGTACATTCCCATAGAATGCAAGATACCAGCCACAACATGGAAAATTTCCTTTCCAGATCTCTAGGTCCTAAACCACATCTGTAGCATCCTGACAACTAGTTCAGGACAGATGGCAGTTCATCTGCAATAGATAACTCCTGTGGAGACAGCAAGATGACTCATTCAGAGCAATAACCTTGTAATTCTTCTCCTAGGCCACCAGCCAGGCTCCTTTCCACAGTAATGCAATGTGAAATATGTTGGCCCTTTAATTTTTTGTGTTCCAACCTCCATGTTGATGCATTGCTATGGAGTCTTCCCTGTGCACAGTACACCATGTGTTTGAGGCCCTAATTTATAAGGAATATTTTAGAATGATCAATTTGCAATTTCCACAATGGGAGAAAGTGAGGTCTTCTTGGCAGTGGGCACCGCTCCTTCTCAAAGGCAATTATCCTTTGTGCATAGATCCTGTCTACCGTGTGCAAGCAGCCCATCATAAATCTCTCCATTTTTATTATTCTACTTACAATATACTGACTAGTGTACTTTATTCATAAATAGCAATGATTTTGCTTTGAGGCCAGATCATGGACTGGGATAAAATAGTTATGAATAATGTTGAAAGCAAAATTGCTAGAATAACAGATGTCAGAGCGACCCAATTTTTTCTCCTTCCATTTCTCCTTAATTGGCAAGGCAGATAACAGTCAGCTGCTTCTCTCAGGTTCAACATCTCATGCTTACTTTCTCCCCTCATAATTTACAGCTCCTTTGTTACTTTCTTCTAAATGGGGTCAGGCTTGACTTCTGCAATCAACCTTTGGCTTGGCATAAATCACATCAATTTTCCTGCTTCTGATTGTGTGTGTGTATGTAGTGTTTGCCTGTGTGTGTATGTGTATGTGTGTGTGTGTAAATTGTGGTAACTGAATTTTCTATTGTTGTCTGTAATATGTATTTATGTCAGACATACAAGGTAAAGACAAGATTGGATCTCAGGCAGGACATTTTAGAAACCAGACTTCACAGAAAAAAATGGATCTTGCCCAGAACCCAATATATCTCAGAATAACTCTGACAACAGTACAGAGGACTTAAGGTGCTGAAAGTAACTTTACTCAGAATTTTTCATATGGAACAGGAACTATTTCAAGACTATCATGTGCATAATGATTGGGTGGTCTCCTGCTGAGCTGAGCCACCAGCCCTTTTCTGCTTTAGTCTGTGTAAGCTCCCTATCACTGAGGTGTGTACCCAGTTATCTATTTATTTTTTGTTGGGAATAGTGTCTCATTAAGTGGCATAGGCTGACCCTGAACTAGTAATTTTTCTGCCTTGTACTCCAAAGCATCTGAGATTATTAGCCAAGATTATCCATGCCATAAAGTCACTATATATTGTTAAATAATTCAGCCTATCCTTAGTATAAATGATGGTTGGAGTCACAAAAATGGCTCTGCAGTCTATCAGAGAAGGGGCTAAAATATGTCTTAGACTAGTCTCTCAAACAGGATAAATTGCACTTCCTCTGACAAGATCTTGTTAATCCTGTAAAGTCTTTAAGATCTACAGCTATTTGGCAGATTTATCCCTGGTGTGGTCCTTATGTCTCAAAGAAGCTACATCATGACCACCCATCACAACCTCTGCATCTGCATCTGGGGTTCCAGGTCAAAGTGCCTATAGACAGATGTCTTTTACTTCTGAACACTCTGAGAAGTTGTAACAGGTCATACTAGCCAGCATTTGTCCTTCCTTTTTTTTTAACCACCAAGCTTCTTCCTGCCTCCTGGGTCCCCACCTCTCTAGTAAGGACAATACGATGGAAATGGCCAATAAAATGTTTTTTAAAAAAGAACAGTAAAGCCAGAATTACTTAAAGTATTCAAGTTCCTAGCTAAGTGACCTTCAGAAAATGACTTCAGTTACTCAAAGAACATGGAATGACTCTGTGTGTGTGTGTGTGTGTGTGTGTGTGTGTGTGTGTGTGTGTGATAACCACTAACACACATAATAATTTTGCTATGACATGACTGGCGTATGGCATATGTTCAATAAACACAAAACAAAGCAAATGTGGAGAGGGTAACTTTCTTTTCTTTTTACAAGAGATAAACCACCGAAGACATTGTCAAATACTCCCAGGCAGAAACTCAGTGTTTGCTTTTGATCTTTGGAATATTGGGAGACTCCAGCTTGGGTTATTACAGGTGGTCATGTATATATCTTTTATCTTTTGATTCTGTTGTAAATATACCTGAATCTTGGCTTGAGCACAGTCATACATTTATTTGACAACATATCATACACAACCTCTTGATGTGTGGAGTGGGTTTTTTAATATGTGTGTGTGTGTGTGTGTGTGTGTGTGTGTGTGTGTGTGTGTGTCCATTGTAGGAAGAAGTTAAATTAGTGGCCACAGAACACTGGATTATCTTTCAGAGGACCTGCGTTCAATTTTCAGCACCCATATGGCAATTCACAACTATCTGTAACTCTAGTTCCAAGAAATCTGATGGCCTCTTAAGGCCTTTGAGGGCAACAGGAATATATGCAGTACACAAATATATTTGCAGATAAAATATATAAAACATGTACATTTTTAAAAACTAAATTGACTGCATATACATGGTCCACATTCTTCCAGGCAGACAAATACTCATTCACATAAAATAAAAAGAAATAAATCTTTTTAAAATACTGTTTTTAAATATTAAAATATTCTCAGGATCAATGACATACTGATTTACATTACTCTTTCCTCTCAATTGTGGTTCAGAAGAGACACTGTTTGTCAGTTTCAACTCATTTGGTATTGCAATGCAGAATTTTAAACAATATATTTCTATTTCGAAGATTTTTCTGTTTGATGTCCCACTCTGAAAGTCAGATTAGCCCTCACTCATACTACAAAAGTTTAAGAGTGCCTCTGCCCCCACCCAATGCATTATTCAGGCTAGTGAGAACCTGAATGGTTATGTACGAATTGTAAACATAGAAGCCATGTGACTAGGGGAGCTTTCTTTTTATTATTATTATAATTTATTCACATTACATCCCTATTGTAATCCCCTGGCTCTTCTCTTCTCTTCCTGTTGCCACCCTCCCTCCTGCCTCCCATCAGCCCTATTTCCATCCCCTAGGCCTCTTATAGGTAGGTTCCTCCTCCTTGGACCACAGCCTATTCATGTCTCATCTGGATAGCCTGCATCTCTTTCCTTTCCTCTGTGTTCCCACAGGGCCTCTCTGTCAAAAAGCAGTGACCAAATCTCCAGCACCAGAGTTCCTGTCAGTGCCAGTCCCCAATTTCCCCAACCCCCGCTGTTGGCTCTGTTTATTAACAATTAAACTTTATTATACAACCCAACTAGCATATACAAGAAGGAAAAAAAGGTTAAAGGGACAGAAGATTAAAACCTCCTGGAATCCGTTCGGCAGGACGGGTCCTTAGGTGTCTCAGTCCCACGAGCTGGTCCGGTCCCTTCCTCTCTCTCCACGCCTTCTCCTTCCTCCTCTCTACCTCTTGTTTTTTCTCCTCACCACCTTCCCAGTCACATGCAAAGGGCGGTCTCCTCCTCCCTTCGAGGGTCAATTAGGAAAACAATAGCCACGGTGGGGTTCCCAGGTAGGCTTCCTGAATTCCAAGCCCAGGAAGGCTCCAAACAGTCTCTCACAAGGTATTCATGGTGTGCCCCAAGGGTAAAGCCCGCCAAGACTGCTTCCACCTGTGACAAAGCTTAATCTTTCCCACACCCCGCAACCACCCATTCTATTCCCCACACAGAGATTAAGCTATATCTGAACAGGGGGCCTAGATTCTCTGCTTGCAATGTCCTTAGTTGGTGCATCAGTTTGTGCAGGTCCCCTGGGTCCAGATCTGCCAGCACTAGTAGTCTCCTAAGTGGAGCTCCTGACAACCCCCCCACCCCGTCCTTCCATCCCCTAACTCTTCCCAAGCTAAACAGAGAATTCTCAACAGAGGAATATAAAATGGCTGAGAAACACTTTTAAAAATGATCAGCATCCTTAGTTATCAAGGAAACACAAATCGAAACATCTCTGTGATTCTATTTTACACCCATCAGAATGGCTAAAATCAAAAACTCAAGTGACAGCACATGCTGGAGAGAATGTGAAAAAAAGGGAACACTCCTCCATTGCCGGTGGGAGTGCAAACTTGTACAACCACTTTGGAAATCAACCTGGTGCTTTCTCAGAAATTTAGGAATACAGCTACCTAAAGACCCAGCTATACCCACTCCTGGGCATAGAACTGGGAAGATGCTCCACCAAACAACAAGGACTAGTCCATCTTTCATGTGCAACCTTTTTTCTTCAGTTTTCCTGAAAGCTGCATTGAGACCATTTCTCCCCAAGTTTCCACGTATGCAAAGAGTCCCACTGGAGGTGCAGTTCTTGATGGGCAAGCACTTTACCCCTATGCTCACCTCCAGCTCTTCTGCTATTTCCTTGTCATTTGCATGAGGATAACCCCCTGCTTAATAGCTGCTTCTGTCTTCAATTGCCTGTTTGTCCTTCAGATCAGCCAACCTCCACCCCTTTTCTTTTCTTCTTTTTCAAGTCAGGTCCCATGCATTACCTAAACTCATCAACATATAAAAAGAAAACTTTCAGTTTGCCTCAGAATTGCAGAGAATTCTTCCAGGCAGAGAAGATGACCCCCTACAGCAGACAGGAAGCGGGTGGATTTCAACATTCTTTTCAAAGACTTGCTAACTACCTCCCACTAGGCGCACCTCCTAAAGGCTCTTAGTACATTAAGAGTTAAACTGTGACATCTTGTTCTTGGATCTATGGTTTATCAATTACTGATTCTTTCTCTCACTTAGATTTTGTTAAGGAACATTCATTAGCTTCCTGAGAAATGGAAGGAGAGTTGGCTATCTTGTTAAGAAACAGAATTCTATATCCAGATTGTTTTTGTGTTTTGTTGTTGTTGTTGTTGTTGGTTTGGTTTAGATTTTGTTGTTTTTAAGGCAGTTTCACTATACTGTCCAGGCTGGCCTAGAACTCTTTATGCAGACCATTGTAGAAATCTGCCTGTCACTGCCTCTTGAGTGCTGTGATCAAAGGTGTACACCACCATGCCAAGCCTTCATGACCAAAGGCCTTTTCCATAGGCAATGAATGATACATATTATTGGTTTATCTCCTTTTATAGTCTTATGTTTTTGCCCCATTATTTTTTTAATTGAAACTTTTATGTGGATATGTTACACAGGGTCCACACATCTCTGTACTCCAATTCATAGTAAATAGTATTTTATTCTTTGCAGGAAAATATGGGGGTCCTTATCAGTAGTCACGGAGATTCTTGACCAGCACATGCTGATGTACATAGGACATGTAAATAGCAAAAATGCAAGATTTAATTTATCTTTATTGCTCTACTTATTTTTTAAGACAGTGTCTCACTATGTCAACCCAAGCCTCTTCACACTTATAACAACCTTCCTGTCTTTGCCCCTCAAATGCTGGGATCGTGAGTTTGTTCCACCACATTCAGCTGATATGCATTTTTATCCATTAAAAATGTTAGAATCACAGAATTAAGGACAAGTTCATACCATGTTTCTCCTTCTGATTGCAGTTGTTACTCTATGTAAAAATCAAGGTTCTGTGAATATTTGTATTTGCAACAAAACAATAAATTATTCCCTTAAAAATAAATAAAATGTAACAATCTAAAAATGTAAATATCTTAAGATCTTTGAACTATAAGGATAAATGAAACAAAACACAAAGCCTTGGCTTTGCAAGTCACACAAAAATAGAGAGAGCCCCTTCCTTCATGTCTCTTTGCTGCCATGAAATAATCAAATGAATGCCACGCTCTGAGCCATGTAGGGACCTGGTATCTCAAAATAACAGCAACAACAAAATACTGGAAACTCAGAGACTTCAGCTCTCTCTCTCCAGTATACGTCTAGAATCAGATCTTTCCTGTGTGCCTTATTTTCCCTTCTATTTATTACCTTTCATTAATTTTTGTCTTTGCCACAGGACAACTTATAAATATACTAACAACCATACCTGTGCATGCATCTCATTTTGTGTAATATGAGTACATTCCCTGACTTCTTTCTACTACACTCAGAGTTCTTCTGCCAAATCCTAGTGTTTTGGTTCTCTTATCTCCTCTCTTATTGTTTTGTTTAAGAATTGCTCCCATTATTATCATGGGGTGATATGGGCTGGATGAGTGATTAGAAGGCAAAAGCAATGCATTGTTTGGTTCACCATCTTGAGTGGTATTTTTTGTTTGTTTGTTCCTTTGATTAATTGATTAGGTTTTTGGATTTGACAAGGGGTCTTAGCTTGTCTTCTAGTGTTGTGAAAAAGACTGTGACCAAAAGCAAGTTGGAGAGGAAAAGGTTTGCTTGGCTTATACTTCCTTGTCACAGTACACCAAATAACAATTATTGAGATTGTAAGGGCAAAATTAGTGCCATATTCTATATGTAATTTATGTTCTACATTTAATGCCATGGTCTGTGAGAAAGTTGTCCTCCAGGTGATTCCACTACTTCCTACACTCTGGGAAAGACCACGCACTGCCATAAACCAAACCTGCCAGCACTCTCCAGAAGATACAATTAACACCCAATGATCCCTGGAGATCCAGCCTCCTGGACCCAACCTGCTGGAAGGTCTACATTCCTGAGACTCACAACTTTCCCTCGAGATTCTGTTCCTACCCAGCCTGCCTAAAGGACAGCCCATTCATGAGACTCACGACCCCCACTTATGGTTTTGACCTTGCTTCCCTGTGACCCCCACCCATAATTACAGTTTTTCCTTATAAACCCATTGCCCTTAAAGCTCTGTTATCATTCTCTTATCCTGCTGCGTCAGGAAGGATGATGATTCGAAGCTCTGAGCCCATAATACAGGACCATCTGTTACATCGGTATCAAGTCCTGGTGGTTTTTTGGGGGTCTTGCTTATTGCCATGCTCTTATAGCTTACTCAGCTTGACTTTTTTATACAGCTCAGGACCATCTTCCCAAGGGTGGCACTAGCTACAGAAAGCTGAGCCTTTCCAAATCAATCATGGATCAAGACAATGCTCTACAAACTTGTCAATAGTCCAATCTCATGGAGACATTTTCTCAATTGAAGTTTCCTCTTCCCAGATGACTTTTGCTTGTATCAAATAGCCAGAAAAACAAACAAACAAACAAAAAAACTTGTAATGTTTCCCAGGATGTTCATCTTTAACCACAAATACATACATTATTGAATACATGTAAATACACATCAGATTACACTATTTAATGAGTTAGGGAATTCTAATCCTATTTATAATATTCATACACCCTAGTCACTGTAATGATGTGAACAAGTAACACTTGCTGGATTCTCTGTATAAGCCCAACAATACTCTATGCATGAATTATCTTTTTTATTTTTTAGTATATCTGAGATAGTTATTATCATTATCATTTTTTCACTCTAACAAAGAAACAAAAGGTCATAGAGAATAATAATTTCCTCAAAGAAACATAGCTAAGAAGGAACAGGTTGACATTTGAGTCTAGGTGACTGCACCCAAAGTTAAAACTTAACATTTTACCACACTGACTACAGCATAACATCACAAACAACAGATAGCATCTCCTGACATCCTCAGCTAGGACCTACAGTGCTAAAACAATGCCGTCTGGTGCTTAAAAGTAAAAAAAAAAAATTATATATCAGAGAAAATTCTGTCAAAACCTAAAACACATAGAATGAAGGAAAAAGAAGTTAAAAAGCCTTTGCATAAAATGAGTCATTACTGACTGTCCCAAGGCCAAACATCTGGCCTCATCTGAGTGAAAAGCTGGTAAATAATATGCATGTGTTTTGAGATGTATCCACCTGTTTATCTGGTCACTAATGGATTTGTTCATTGACTCATCTCCAGAACAAGTATTTATTTTAACTGCCATGGCCATAGTATGGTAAGTGTTATTCAATTGCTTTCATGTCTCTCAACCTAAGCTGAGAACACAAAAACAGAGATAGGATGCCTCTCTGGCTCAGAGAGATGTTTCTTTCAGTATCCTTTGAATAAGAACAAAGGTAAACCCCAACTTAATGATAAACAACTCTGCTGTTTCTTTCTTTCTCTTTTTTTAATTTAAATTTTTATTCACTTTACATCCCAATTATAGACCCTTCCTTCATCTCCTTCTAATCCCACCATCCCTTCCTCTTCCCCCCATAGCCCTCTCCTAGTCCTCGGAGAAGAGGAGTGCTTCTCCCACTAACTGACCTCAGCTTATCATATCTCATCAGGACTTCCTGCATCCTCTTCCTGTGTGGCCTGGTAAGGCACTCTGCAAGGGGGAACTGATCAAAGAAAGGTAATAGAGTCCATTGCATGGACAGCCCCCGATCCCTTTGCTAGGAGCCCATATGGAGACTGAGCTGCCTATAGGCTGCAACTGAACAAGGGGCCAGGGTTTTCTCCACTCATGGTCCTTGTTTGGTGCACCAGTCTTCACTGGCCCCCCTGGGCCCAGATTTGTTGGCTCTGTTGGTCTTCTTGTGGAGCTCCTGTCCCATTTATACCCCAATTCTTCCATAAGACTCCCTGATCTGTTCAAAGTTTGGCTGGAAGGCACAGCTTCTGTTTTGATCCCCTGCTGGGTGGAGTCTTTCAGAGATAATCTATGGTAGGCTCCCATTATGTTCCCTCTCTTCAGCTGCTTCCAGTCTCTATTCTATTTGCCTTCTGAGTGAGATTTAGGTATAGCCCTTAAGGGTCCCCCTTTTTATTTAGCTTATTTAGGTCTGTGGATTGTAATATGGTTATCCTGTGTTATATGCCTAACATCTACTTATAAGTAAATATATAACATGTGTATCCTTCTGATTCTGGGTTACTTCTCTCAGGATGATCTTTTCCAGCTCCATCCATTTGCCTGCAAATTTCTTGGTGTCTTTGTTTTTGATAGCTGAATGATATTCTGTTATGTAGATATACCACAGTTTCTTTATCCATTCTTCCATTGAGGACATCTGAGTTGTTTCCAGTTTTTGGCTATTACACATAACTCCACTATGGACATAGTTAAGCAAATGTCCTTGTTGTATGGTGGAGCATCTTTTCAGTATATGGCCAGGAGTGGTCCATAGCTGTAAAAGAAACATTTATAAAGTTTAAATCACACATCAATCCCCATACATTAATAGTGGGAACCTTCAATACCCCACTATCAGCAATGGGCAGATCAACAAAAGAGAAACTAAACAGAGAAATGATGACACTAACAGATGTCATTAATCAAATGGACCAAACAGACATCTATGGAAAGTTTCAATCAAACACAAAAGAATATACCTTCTTCTTAGTACCTAATGGAACCTTCTCCAAAATTTACCGTATAGTTGGTCAGAAAGCAAACCTCAATAGATACAAGAAGATTGAAATAATCCCTTGTATTCTATTAGACCATTGTGGACTAAAGCTGGACCACAACAACAACAACAACAAAAATAACAAAAAACCTACACCACTTGTAAACTGAAAAAGTCTCTACTCAATAATAATTGAGTCAGAGGAGAAATAAATATACTATACAAATTAGCAAGATCAGATATAAAATGGGGGACATAACAACAGACACTGAGAAAATCAAAAGAATCTTTAGGTCTTAATTCATAAAACCTATGTGCCATAAAATTTGAAAATATAAGTGAAATGGACAACTTTCTTGACAGATTCCACTTACTAAAGTTGAACCAAGATCAGGTAAACAAATTACATAGTCTTATATTCTCAAAGGAAATAGATGCTGTCATCAAAAGTCTCCCAAACAAAAAAGCCCAGGACCAGATGGAGTCAGCACAGAGTTCTACCAGACCTTCAAAGAAGAGCTAATATCAATATTCTTCAAATTATTCCTCAAAATTGAAACAGAAGGAACATTACCAAACTTATTCTTTGAGGCCACAACCACTTTGATACTTAAACCACACAAAGATCCAACAAATATAATTTCAGACCAATTATTCTTCTGAACATTGATGCAAAATACTCAATAAAATACTCACAGACTGAATCCAAGAACACATCAAAATATCAATTACCATGACCAAGTAGGCTTTATACCAGACATGCAGGGGTGGTTCAATATATAGAAATCCATCAATGTAATCCACTATATAAACAAACTAGAAGAAAAAAATATGATCATCTCCTTAGATGCTTAAAAAGCATTTGACAAGATCCAATACCTGTACATATTAAAAGTCTTGGAGAGATAAGAGATACAAGGCACATACCTAAATATAGTAAAGGCAATATACAATAAGCCTATAGCCAACATCAAACTAAACAGAAAGAAATTTTAAGCAATTCCATTGAAATCAGGAACAAAACAAGGCTTTCCACTCTCTCTCTATCTCTTCAATATAGTATCTGAAGTCCTAGCTAGAGCAATAAGACTACTAAAGGAGAACAAGAGGATACAAATTGGAAACTAAGAAGTCAAAACTCAGGGCCGGGCGTGGTGGCTCACGCCTTTAATCCCAGCACTCGGGAGGCAGAGGCCGGCGGATCGCTGTGAGTTTGAGGCCAGCCTGCTCTACAAAGTGAGTCCAGGACAGCCAAGGCTACACAGAGAGACTCTGTCTCGGGGGGGGGGGGGGAAGTAAAAACTCTGGTGATTTCTAATGGGCTTAGTTTTTCTCAGCTATAGATTTTTCAAAAAGTCAAATATGTTTCTTCTTCATAGAAAAAATATCCAAGACCTCACCCTGTTGAGAACCTAACTGGAATACAAACTGATGCAGAGCTGAAAAGATGAAGCATATCACTGCAGCAGAGGATACATCTTGGAGACAGGTCTTGCTCTCTAGACAGTCATGCCACAAATTCCATCGTAAAACCCTTCCTTCATCCTCAAACCCTCACAGACTTGTGTTGTAGAGCAATGAAGTCTCACAACAGACCAGAGGAGAGGATCTCTTAAGGCACTGTTGGAATTTAGCTCACAGTTCTTCTTGTATGGCTCTTGCCCATAAATTACTCTGAAAGAGTTCAAGACAGAAATGACCATGACTGGCATTCACAGTCCATTTCACTCCTGATGACCTCCAGCTGAACATTCAGGGGAACTCAAGAAAGAGTAACCTAGGTTCTGACTCCAATGTCTTATATTTGCAATATGCAGTGGAGGGGAACTGCATACTCAGGGTGTGGGAATATGGTTATTTTTATAAACCTCCACTCAGTGCAGGCTGAGTACTCAAGCACTTGCCTGTGGGTAAAGTTTCTCTAACTGTATCTGGGAATCTGTTAAAACCAAGAAGGTTCTGCTAAGGCCTTGAGTTAGTCCCTAAGCTAGGACTTCAGGTCCCTCTTTTCTGAAGGACAACCAGAGCCATGCATTTGCATGGAATAAGACAATATGTCAAAAGGAATTTCTACACTTGCCATATTGTCATTGCTGGACATTCAGAGGAACAGCTCACCTTCAATAAGGCTACTAAGTCACATTAGCAAGGAGGTCATCACAGATGCTCATTGTGGACAGGATGGCTGGGAGAAATATTCAGTGATGACATTTCAAGATTTAAGCTAGATAAAATGAAAGCTTGTTCAGAGTCTCTAAAGAGGATGAATGTTTGTTCTGCAGTGGAACAGAACATGTTCCATATTCTGTCTGTTCTGTACCCTTTAGAACATTCAGCAACCAAAGACCTGGGAGAGAAGAGTGTAAGCTGAAGAATTCAAACTGATTGTCTCAGTAATAAGCAGATATGGGGTGTCTAAAATGTAGCAGGTAGCTGTTGAAGCACTGCAAGGAGACAGCCTCTATCTCCAGAATTTCACAGCAGTGACAGATAAGAGATGTTGTGGGTTGAATACGAAGTGTCTTCAATAGGATCAGGCATTGAAGGCTGGTTTCCCTGCTGGTGATGATCCTGAGACATGAATGAATCACAAATCATAAAGCCCCAATCTAATCAATAGATTAACCCTTTGATAGATTCATACTTTGATAGTATTGTTGGGAGGTGATAAAAAACTATGAGGTTGGAGCTGGGTGGTAAAATCAGGTCAGCGAGTATGATTGTCATTGATGGATACATATTTTGTCCCCAGGCCCTTCCTGTCACATACTCTGTTTCTGAGTCTGGGTCAGATTTGGATGGGTAAAAAAAAAATGAGATAAGCTATCTGGAAAGAAATAGAATAGGAGGGTGAGGACCAGGTAGCTGGGCTAATCATGGTGTCTTCATGGACAGATGGAGGCCTTATTTTGCTCTTAGTTTAGGGATAATTCCTAGGCCCCAGGCTCACCATTTCTGGAAATTACATAAAGAGTAAGCATTTAGGTCATGTAAAAAGGAAATGGAAACTACTTAAATGTGTGTGTGTGTGTGTGTGTGTGTGTGTGTGTGTGTGTGTGTGTGTGTTCCATGACACTGGGATTTCCATAAGAGAGAAGATGCAGGAACATGAAGTGTTTGTCTTTCTGGATCTACCATACATGGGGAACAGTTTTACCACCAGAAGCTATATGTTCCCAAGTAAAACTCCTAGGCCAGCTAGAAGTTCTCACAGTTTTTATCAAGATGATAATTCTGTGAGCTGCAATATAACTGGCCTAGAAAGAGCTATTTGGTGTATAAGAGTGACATGAATGGTATGGGGGGTAACCATTTTCTTTTTAAAAATGGATTTAAAGCCTGATCTACAGTGGAAACACAAGCCTAATACTGCAAAACTGGCTAAAATCCTGTGACTGGGAATTCCATAAGGGTGAACCTACTGCTATATTTTGTTAAGTAGACATAGTATCAAACTGCCTCTTAAGTATGTATCTCTATTCTTTAGAGCTTATAGAATACCCATAGATTAGTGCACCTCTCAGTCCTTATCAGAGAAGTATCTTTGTGAAGTGGACAGAGACTCACAACTGGTCAAAGTGTGGAAAATACTTGTCTATGAAGTTTTCAGCCATAAATGGATAATCTAACTTACAAACATCCCCTCAAGGCTCAGGGTACATTGTTGAAGAGGCAACAAAAAAATGTTAAGAGCCAAAAGTTGTGGAAGACAGAGAAAACAGTGTCTTCTGGATATAACAGAACTGAAGCATTCATGAGCTCATAACTGATGTAGCTGCTATACAAATTAGGCACAAAATTAGACCAGTCAACAATCTCGCATGAACCAAGAGCGCAAGAGAAAAACCCCTCACTGAGGAATTACTGACAGTTGTTGGCTAACAGGAAAGAGGAAGTCCACTTTCTTCAGGATTCTGGACCCTGGTAGGTCAACCATGTTCTAGTAGAAGGCTCCACAGTCATGCCTGTGAGGAGCAAAAATTGGACTCATTGGAAAAGAAATCAACACAAAATAAAAGAAGACATGAAATTGAGAAGGGGATGGAAAGAGGGACATGGGAATAGTTGGAAAAGGGAGGGGATGATTATGAATAAAATAAACTATATGCAACTGTAGGTATGTAGCATTTCTTTGAAATGCTCAAAGAATGTTTCTTTTTTTTTAATTAAGGGGGAAAAAAGCTAATGGTCAAAGCTTCCAATGCCCAGAGGAAAAATAAAAGTGAATGGAGTCTGTTTTCCCTTGAGAAGACCATGAAATGAGAGTAGATTAGACTGAGTAGCAGTGTGTGTTTGTGTGTGTGAGAGAGAGGGGGAGGAGAGAGAGAGAGAGAGAGAGAGAGAGAGAGAGAGAGAGAGAGAGAGAGAGAGAGAGAGAGAGGTGGCTATGCATGTATTGCAAAGTTGTGGGACTCTCAGAAGTTTGAGCTGCTCAAAGTTGTCCTGTGGTCCTGTGTCAGGCCAGAGCTGGACTGAAGTAGGCTTTGACCTGATTCCAGCATCCTGCTGTCTTTGATTTCTCTTTTCAGCCTTGGGAATAGAAGGAAGCACAGGAACCCTGACCTAGTGGTAGAACAGGCTGAGTCCCATGGAGGGAGCTGCTGTAGACATTCATGAACTAGTGAGGTTACAACTCCCGTTTATGAAATTCTCATTTAGGGTAACAAAATAAAAATGAAGAGATGTACATACTCCCTACTTGGTATAGGATAGTGGCAATCATTCCCTGGAACCTAAGCAAAATAGAGTGAGGGGTGGCAACTACCACCCCTCACAGAATGTTTGTGATGAAGAATATCCTAACCACTATAAACACTGGAGAATGGGGCTCCAAGGGTCTTGAGCAGGACTGTATTATCAGAGAAGTTCTCTCCATTTTCAAAATGACTCAACAGGGTTCTCAATGCCTTCACTTGTGGAAAAAGAAATTTGCCTTTACCACCTGTGCTGTTATGACCTGCTATGTGGTTATTTGGGCAGCAGAAGCCTCAAGGGATCTTGAATGTATGTTGAGCCATAAGAGTAACATGGAATGACGGTGGAAAGTTCAGTAACGGTATTTAATCCTGAAACATATGAAAAATGGGTTCATTCCCCTTGATAAATATCACTGTGCTCTCCCTGAAGGGATACACATGAATCATTTCAGAGTCCATCACAGGGGCAGTATTGAATGGGGAGCAAAGGTGCGATTTAATGAATTTAAGTTGTGGAAGATCGACAAGAATGAATGAAAGATCGGAACTTAAGGAACAGGCATGCTGTAAGCCGAGATAGGCCTTCTGCCATGTTGTTCATGCATTCCAAAGTGCATTGTCCATGTCTGGATGGAACAGCAGTGGTTGAGTGTGGCAGCCAGCCATGCTTGGATCTCAGTAACTCAGATGTACAACTGTAGTTACTGACACAGCTGAGCTGCGATGGAGTACTGGCTCCATGCTGTATCAGTTGTGTTTCTGAGAAGTCCCATAGCTTGCCAAGACTTCTGAAGACTTCCTTTATATCATAGGCATAGTAATTCTGGCCATGTTAAAGACTGATAGCATTCAATAAGACAGTATGTATAATGTATGTGGCGTATAGTAACTTTTCCCATAAAATTTATCTGTTAATTATTCTTTACTCTATATAGAGGAAAAGAACCCTTTTGTTATGTCCTTGTTTGGAACAAGCTAAAATAGCAGACTCTCCTCTAATTATCCTCAGTTTTAACTGATCATCTTGACCTCCTCTACCTCAGAGGGCCTTCTGTGGACAACATGTGAAAATACTCCAGGCATGCTGGGAATATCTATCCTTGGAGGCAGCATACAGACAAAGACCATCCTTGCTCTTCTGTCCTATAGGTATGTCCCAATCCCATCTCTTAGGAAAAACCCAAAGGAATCCACTCAGCAAGTTCTTATGAAACAGAAGAATATTGTCTTTGCACAACTATGATGTTATTTCCCTCCTGATGGACTCTTCTTCCCTCAAACACCAGGGATGGTGCCTATCCACAAAGAGAGGCGTGTATCCAGCACTGAGACCCATCTCTTCTTTCAGGTGATTTTGACTCTTATGTGAATGGTGTGACCTTTGTTCTCTGAGCCTGAGCTACTTTCATTCACACCAGGCCATGATAGAGTATTGTAAAGGCTGTGTCAGAGGAGGAGCAATGAGGATTTGTTCCTGAGTGACTGTGCCCAGTAGCACTTCAAGGGTACAGACAGATTTTCCCTGAAAATGTCACTGCCCGTATACAACACCATCAGAAGCCCTGACATTCATATTATGATATTCCATCTGGATTGTTGAATTGAATGAATTGATAAATACTTAGGAGATTAATATAGTCCACTCTATTATGTCTATAAGGGAACTTCCATAGAAGCAAGACCCACTCATAATGTGGTGGCACCAAGCCTTAGGCCAGATAGACCCTGGGTGGAATTAAAGAAAAAGGAGAAATATCTGTATTCTCTCTCTCTCTCTCTCTCTCTCTCTCTCTCTCTCTCTCTCTCTCTCTCTCTCTCTCTGTGTGTGTGTGTGTGTGTGTGTGTGTGTGTGTGTGTGTGTCTCCCTGTCTGTCTCTGTCTATCTGTGTGTCTCTCTGTCTCTGTCTTTCTCTCTGTCTCTGTCCCTGTCTCTCTCTCTCTCTCTCTCTCTCTCTCTCTCTCTCTCTCTCTCTCTCTGTCTCTCCTCTCTCCTCTCCTCTCCTCTCCTCTCATTTCTTCCTTCCCTTTCCCTTTAGTCCTGAAAAAAACCTATGCTCAAACTTCAGTATTTTACTCAAACAACCTCCCCCCTAAGATGAGTTTCTAGCACCATCATACTCAGTGTCACCTTAGTCTGCCATCTCTGCTGAAAATTGGCATTCCAAAACTCCATTTTATATACACTCTGGGCAATGTTTACTCATTCAAGTTGGGTGGTAAGTAAAATGATGATCATGGGTTTCAAATTTTTCTCTCCTGTTTTTCCTGTGTTCTCTCTGTCTCTGTGTCTCTGTCTCTGTGTCTCTGTGTCTCTGTCTCTGTCTCTGTCTCTGTCTGTCTGTCTGTCTGTCTGTCTGTCTGTCTGTCTGTCTCTCTCTCTCTCTCTCTCTCTCTCTCTCTCTCTCTCTCTCTCTCTCTGTCTCATTGTGTATATGTGTATGGCGGGGTGTTAGTGTGTGGCTTGTGTGTTTTGAAAATATGTTAAGATGGCTTAGCAGAAAAAGATGTTTGTTCTGCAACCCTAGAGACTCAAGTTCAGTCCCTAGACTCATGTCAAGGTAGGAGAGAACCAATACCATAAATTGTTCTCTGACCTCCATATGTACTCTGCAGCAAATATATCCATCCCACATATTAATATTCTGAAGACTATGTAATTTTATTACATTTGTGATGCATGACCCCCACTATGCATGGAAGAGTACATTCAATCAAAGTCTCTAAGTAGCAAGTCAAAGAGTTTGGACGGCCCTTGCCTAGAAAAGCCTGATGCTCATAGACACAAGTTCTGTCTCTAACATGGGCATTTTCCCCCAGCCTTTTGAGTTCTGCCATGGCATGGATGGCTAGATATCCCACACTGGAGTCAGCCATTTAGCAGATACCAACTATGCTACATCTCTATATTCTGTTGTGATTACTAATGACTTGATTATTAGCAATGGTTTAGTCTGTGGGTAAGACTGTCAGCAGATGCTCTGGGCAAAGTTGACCTGTGTATGAATACCAAAAGCATGGTCTCAGTAATTGCCAGTTCAGGGCAAATGTTTAGAAGTTTGAAAGGGAGCAAATTAAATTCGGGACTTCATCTATAAGGGGTTTCATATATATATTGTATGTTGAATTCATATATCTGCATATATCATGCATAATATATTTATACTATAATGTGTTATATATGATTAAATATAGCATTTTTATACCATCTCTGACCCTGTTTCCCTAATATCTTATTGTGTAGCTAGAAATATAAATATGTTAATATATTGCCTAGGGTTATACATATAAATTGACATTTATTCTTGCTGTTGCTTCATGAAGCTGTGATATAAAATTTCTCTAGCTGTCAGGCATGAAATAAAAACTAGTGAAAGCGATAAGGTTAACAAAGTAAAATTGTGGAACCATTTAAAGTGAAGGACAAGCACCCTGCTTAAAAACATTCTAAAAAATCAGAGTGTGAGTATAGTTCAGTGGTACAGTATTTGCAAAGGCTCTTGGTTCTACCTACAGCACCAATTGAAAACACTCAAATTCAGATAATTAACTGTATTGTATTGTGCAACAGCACATGAATTCCAGCTAAATAAGTGAAAATTTCTCCAAAATTCATAAGAAAGTGCTTTTAAAGATCTAAACCCCATTCTCCCATCAATGAAGAGATAAACGTTGGAAGAGATGAATACATGATGTCATTAGATAAAAGATAACAATTTTCTCTCACATACAAAGATACAAGTTCCATCTTTACATCCAACATCTCCATCATTATATAATCTAGTCTATACTGTGATGTAGAAGGGCTACCTCTCTGCTAAGATCTCTCTAAATGCAATAACTACTCTGCCAAAGTTCTTATGTGGTTGTTCAGAAAACGGCCAATCATTTCTTAAACTCTCCAGCAACAGAATCTGGGAAAACAGACTGCCATACTTTCCTTCTTCTTTAAAAACCTTAGTTGTTTATTTAGTGTGTATGCATGTTCAGTATGCACCTAAGTCTATGTGTGCCTGATTCTCAAGGAGGCCACAAGAGGGCATCTGATCCCTTGAGACTGGGGTTACAGATGGTTGTGAGACATGTGAGCAGTAGGATCAAACTTTTGTAAGGGCAGCCATCTTGTCAGACCTCAGGCAGCTGCGTGTCAATTCCATACCTTTTTGAATTGGCTCTTCCATTATGTGCATATGCTCAATAAATATTTTCTCTGTTACTTCTCTTATCTCTAAGCCACATTCTTTTCCTTCACATTGAGACTAAGCCCCCTCTGCATTAATTACTGTACTGTTACTGTGATAAAACACCATGCCCAAGGAAACTTATACAGAAAGACGTTTATTTGGGCTTATGGTTTCCGTATTATGTATAGCTTTCTCACTCGGTAAAAAAGAAAAAAAAAAGATCATTTCAAAATGGAGCAGAGGCTTAGATAATGAAAGGGCTGAATGAAAAATATTCAAAACCAGACATAGGCAAAAAGTTTCTGAAAATGTAAAGAACAAAATAACTCTCAGAATAAATAAGTGGAATTATTTGATATTAACAAGCTCTGTTTAGCAGAGAAACAACCACAAGAGTGAAGAGACATACAGATGGGAAGGACTCTTTAGCAACTATCCACCAGACAAGCAATAACACCAAGAATAGGTAAATAATAATAACAATACAATTCAACAGGAAACATACCAATCTTTCAATAAGTAGGCAGCTCTCAAAAGAAGAGACACAAATGCATAACAAAATTTGAAAGTTCAAAATCCTTAGCCACCAGAGAATTACAAATTAAACCTATTTGAGAGTCTGTCGCACCCCATTAAGAATGCTTAACATCAAGAAAACAAATGAAGGTGAAGAGATGGCTCAGTCATTAAGCGCTGACACTGCTCTTGCAGTGGACACGAGTTTTATTGCCAAGACCCACATAAAGCAACCCACAGCAGCTGCTGACTCCAGTTCTGTATGTGCTGATGCCCTCTTATATATTCTCTACTGCATTAACAGACACATACCTCCCTACACAGACACATACATGCATAATTTTAAAATAACAAAATAAAGTGATTGACATAGCAAAGAATGAAAAGAAATGAAAGGTGTGAAAGAATGCAATATTTTAATTAAAATTGAAAAATAGTAAAACAACAAAAACAAATCTGTTGTTCTTTGAGATTCCATCTTACACTCATAAGAATGACTAAGATAAAAAAACTCAAGGGTCAGCACATGCTGGCAAGGATGTGCAGAAAGGAGAACACTTCACTTTTGCTGTCAGAATGCAAACTTCTACAACCACTTTGGAAATCTATCTGGCACTTTCTCAGAAATTGGGAGTATCTCCACCTCAAGATACCACTCAAGATACCTCAAGATAACACTTCTGGGAATATACCAAAAGATGTTCTATCATATAACAAGGACACTTGCTCAACTACATTCATAGAAGATTTATTTGTAATAGCCATGATCTGGAAACAAAATAGTTTTCCCTCACCCAAAAAATGGATAAAGAAATTATGGTACATTTACACAATGGAATACTGCTCAGTTAAACAAGGAAATCATGTAACTTGCAGGCAAATGGATAGAACTAGAAAAGATCATCCTGAGTGAGGTAACTCAGACCCAGAAAGACACATGGTATATTCTTACTTGTAAGTGGGTATTAGCCATATAATGCAAGATAAATGTACTACAATGCGCAGACCAAAAAATAAGTAACAAGGAAGATGCAAGGGAAGATGCTTAAATCTTACTCAGAAGGGGAAATAGAATAGACAATGGTAGCGGTTAGAGAGAAGGAAAAAGGTAGGAGAGGGAACACAGAGAGAAATGAGGGTGGAAATCAGATATAGAGAATATGGGGGCAGGAGGACAGAAAGCCTGCAGAAGCAACTGTAACTTTGGAGATTTTATCTCTGTGACAAGATGGAGACCAAATACAGGGTAGGGGGTAACTCAAGATGAAACTTTTAGCAACAGTGGTCATGGAGACTGAAGAAGACACTTTCTGACTATAATGGACTCCTAGTGGAAGGAGGGGAACACCAATCTAACCACAAAAACCTTGACCCAAAATTTACCCTGCCTACCAGATGTGCAGGGATAAAGATAGAGCAGAGATTGAGGAAAAGTCTAACCAAGGCGTGGCCCAACCTAAGATCCACTCCATGGGATAAAGCCAACACTTGACACTATTAACAATACTCTGATATGCTTGCAGATAGGAGCCTAGCATAGCTGTCCTCTGAGAGGCCAACACCCAACAGCAGATCCAGACAGGTGTGGAGACCCATAGCCAAACATTGGGTGAGGTGTAGGAAATCTGGTGGAAAAGTGGGTGAGTTGATAGAAGGAGCTGGAGGTGACAGGAACTCCACAAGAATAACACCAGAGCCAACTAACCAGGGCCCAGAGGGGCTTGTAGAGACTGAAATACCAACCAAAGACCATGAGTAGACTGAACCTAGGCCCCCTACACAGATGTAGCATATGGGTAGTTCAAGCTTGATGTGAGTCCCCTCGTAATGGTACCAGGGGCTTTTTCTAACAGGGTTGCCTGCATTTTGATCACTCCCCACCTAGTGGGGCTGCCTCATCAGGCCACAGGGGAAGAGCGCCTGATCAGTCCTGATGTGATTGATAAGTGGGGTGGGTGGGTTGGTGGGGTTCT
Organism: Acomys minous; assembly: GCF_964271855.1. NCBI lineage: Eukaryota > Metazoa > Chordata > Mammalia > Rodentia > Muridae > Acomys > Acomys minous. The sequence goes on along the minus strand of NC_140484.1, from coordinate 81,022,838 downwards.
CTTTTTCTGGGGAATTGGGAAAGGGGGAGGGGAAAGAGGGAGGAAGCATGGGATGGGAAAGAAAGGAGGGAGGGGCCTATAATCAGGATTTAAAGTAAAGTGAGTAAGTAATTAAATATAAAATAAATGACAACATATGCTGGGGAGGATGTAGAGAAGTAGGATCCTCTATATAAAGTGGTTGGAATATAAACTGGTCCAGCCACTATGAAAATCAGCATTGAGCTGTATATATAAGTAAGTAAGTAAGTAAGTAAGTAAGTAAGTAAGCAAGCAAGTAAGTAAGTAAGCAAGTAAGTAAAAAGCTGCCATCTGGCCCACTTGTCCCATGTGGACATATAACCAAAAACTCTTATGTACCATTCCAGTGTCAATGGGACGTAACAAGTGTCCTGAGACTCTTGCATATCCATGTTCACCACTGTTCATCAAGAAAAGAATGGATGAAAAAAATGTGGTACATATTCACAATGAGGTTTTATTCTGCTTTAAAGAAAAATTGAAATCATACCACTCTCAGGAAAAAATATGAATCTGAAAACTTCTGTTACATTTAATAAGCCAAAAATAAGACACAAGAAGATTAGATCCTGTGCATGTGTGTATGTGTTTGTGTGTTTGTCTCTTCATGTATGAGTAAGACAGACAGACAGACAGACAGACAGACAGACAGACAGACACAGAGAAAAAGAAAAAGAGAGAATTGTGGATCTAGAAAGGAGACCATGAAAAAAAATATTAAGAGAATTGTTAAGAAAAGAGAAAAGTATATCATGAAAGCAGAGGAACACTTGGAGGTGGTGAAGGAAGAGTTTTGATAAGAGAGGCCAGGGGAATGCAAGTGAGGGGACAGGGATTGACAGACTAATGAGAATGTAGCGCCTCTAAAAATATCACAAGGAAACCATGAGCTATGCATTCTGACTTACAAAGATAAAAATAATTACTAAGCTCTATAACCAAGGAATTTATTTCAAAGTATAAGTACTCCCTTAAGTGTTCTGAAAATCAACCTTTAAATTGATGAACTTTTTTTAGAATAGAAAGAACAATATTTTCAGATAGTATGCATATGCTTTTAGCACCAGTATAAAATTTTCACATTGCCAGGTGAAAGGCCATTCTTCTGAATCATGGGATCTCTATGCTGTAAACTCTATGTTATTTTTAAATTCTGCTAAAGTCCAATATTAAGTCATCTTCTAGCTACTGTGACAAGAAACAGATGGGGAAGACACAGCAGCTCTCCACTGCCACATCTCACTCTGGAAATGACACATTGCTATTACCCACATTCCAGAATCTAGAGCTAATCAAAGGAAGCTGAGTGTGATGGCTGATCTTGCTTGTCATCTTGACAGATATGAGAAGAAAGAACTCTCAGTTGAGAAATTACTCCCATCAGATTGGACTGTGGGCATGTCTGTTGGAGATCTTATTAATTACTAATTGGTGTAGGAGGACCATTGTCCTAGGCAGTTGGGTTAGGACTGTATAAGAAAGATAGATGAATAAATTATGGAGAGCAAGCCAATAAGCAGCATTCTTCTGTGGTTTCTGCTTCAGGTCCTGCCTCCAGGACCAACTCAGGGATAACACAACCCAGAATGGGCTGGGCCATCCCCCATCAATAACTAATTTAAAAAATGCCTGACAAACATAGTGAGAGTCCTGGAATTTTGGTCCTTAAAAAAACACAGAAGTGTAAGAATGTACTTTTGTTTTAATCCTAGGTATAGGGATATGGGGCTGCTTTGGACTGTCTACAGCAGCTGACTGCAATTTGCCTTAAACTCTAGCATGGGTGTAATTTTGCAAACTGCAGATAGTTTCTGTGATTTTGTGATATTTAGAATTCTGGGAACTTTCCATAGGGTATGTAAATGCTAGAGTCCATGATATGTGGGGTCAATGGTTGTTGTTCATTCATGGCTGTTGATGTTTGGTTGTTGATTGTTTTTAGTCACCATTTGCTAAGTAATTGTACACAAAGAGAAGAAGAAGGAGGAGGAGGAAGAGGAGGAGGAGGAGGAGGAGAAGAAGAAGAAACTTGATCCCCAATGGTGAAGATCAAACTTGTCCCACGGAGCTCAACATGCCTAATCAGCAGGAAGTAGTCTAACAATAATGGTGCTCCCTTTGCAACCCCAACTTTATTCAGGGATCTCTTTCCCTCCTTCTCTATACTCTTTTTCTCTTTTATTTGGTGTTAGGTGATTGAAAGCCTTGGGTTTGGAAATTGAGCTATTTTATTTATTTATTCAGATTACATCTAAATTTTTCCCTTCACTTGTATCCTCCTGTCCCTCCCTCCCTTCCTCTTTCATCCTATTCTCCTCTTCTAGGTCTGTGACAGAAGGTGATCTCTTCCCTCACCATATAGTCACAGCCTATCAAGTCTCATCTTCGTAGCCTTCTTATTCTTTCTCTGAGTGTCACCAGGCCTCCCCGCCAAGGGGAAGTGGTCAAATATGAGACACCAGAGTTCATGTCAGAGTCAGCTCCTGCTCTCGAAACTGTAGAAAATGCCCTGTCTATTGGCTAGATCTGAGTAGGGGTTCAATGCTTAGTGCCTGTGTTGTCCTTGGTTGGTGAAGTAGTTTGAGCAGAACCCCTGGGTCCAGATCTGCCCATTATGATGTTCTTCATGTAGGTTTTCAGGACCCTCTGGATCCTTCTATTTCCTTATTATCCCATATTTCTCTCACCTAGAGTTCCAATAGGAGGTCCCCACATCTATACCAATCTCCTGGTAAGAGAAGACTTTCAGGGACTTTCCCTATTAAGTCATGGGAAGCAAGTCAGTCAGTAGCACCCGTTCATGGCCTCTACATCAGCTCCTGCCTCCAGGTTCCTGCCCTGCTTGAATTCCTGTCCTGACTTCTTTCAATGATGAAGAGTGCTATGGAAGTGCAAGCTGAATACATCCTTTCTTCCTCAAGTTTCTTTGGTCATGGTATTTTACCACAGTGATACTAACTCTAGATAACACACTTTTCCATTAGGATGATACCAACAAGAAGTAAAGGATTTTTTTTTCTTTTCTTAAACAATCCTATACAATAAAAGATCTTCTGTGGGTATTTCCATCCATAGTCTCAAGCAGTACTATATAGCAACAGTAATAAAAACTGCATAGTACTGGCATAGAAACAGACAGGTGGAGTAAAGGAATTGAATTGAAGACACACAGAAAATAGACCTACAAACCTATGGACACTTAATCTTTGACAAAGAAGCCAAACACAAACATTGCAAAGAAGAAATCATCTTCAACAAAAGTGCTGGTCTAACTGGATGTCTATGTTTAGAAAAATGCAAGTAGATCCATATTTATCACCCTACACAAAACTAAAGTCCAGGTGGATTATAGACCTCAACATAAAACCAGACATATTAAATTTGTTAGAAGAAAAAGGGAGAAGATCCATGAACTCATTGGGCACAGGAGACAACTTCCTGAACAGAACAACAATAGCTCAGGATCTAAGATTGACAATTAGTAAATGGGACCTCATGAAACTGAAAAGCTTCAATAGAATAAAATGACTGCCTACAACTGGGAAAACATCTTCACCAACCCTACATCTGACAAAGGGCTAATATCCAAAATATATGAAGAACTCAAGAAATCAAACACCACTAAACAAGTAACCCAATTCAAAATTGGACACAGAGCTAACCAGAAAATTCTCAACAGAGGAATATAGAATGGCCAAGAAACACTAAAATAGATGCTCAGTGACCTTAGTCATCAGGGAAATGCAAAGCAAAATGACTCTGAGATTCTATCTTATACCTATCAGAATGGTTAAGATCAAGAACTCAAGTGACAGCATATGCTGGTGAGGATGTGGATAAAGATGAACACTCCTCCACTGCTGGTGGGAGAACAAACTTGTACAACCACTTTGGAAATCTATCTAGTGCTTTCTCAGAAAACTGGTAATAGTGCTATCATAAGATCCAGCTATACCACTCCAAGCCATATACCTGAAAGATGCTCCACCATATAAGAAGGACATTTACTCAACTGTGTTCATAGCAGCTTCATTCATAATAGCCAGAATCTGGAAACAACCTAGATGATCCTCTTCCAATGGATGGATATAGAAATTGTGGTACATTTACATAGTGGAATAGTATTCAGACACTAAAACAAGGAAACCTTGAAATTTGTAGGTAAATGAATGAAACTAGAAAGATCATTCTGAGTGAGATAACTCAGACTCAGAAAGACACGCATGATATATGCTCACTTATAAAAGGATATTAGCCCTAAATACAGGATAACCACACTACATTACATAGACCTAAAGAAGCTAAATAACAAGGAGAACCCTAGGGAGGATGCTTAATTCTCATTCAAGAGTGCAAATAGAATAGACACTGGAGACAGTTGAACAGGACAGGTGCCTTCATTGAGGTCTGAAGTCCTCGAAAGACTCCACCCAGCAGGGGATCCAAGCAGATGCAAAGACTCACAGCCAAACTTTGAGGTGGAGCACAGGGAGCATTATGGAAGAGTTGGGGTATAGAAGGATCAGGAGAGGACAGGATCTCTACAATGAGACAATGGAGCCAACAAATTTGGGTGGAGGGGGGTGCTGCAGAGACTCATGCACCAACCAAGGACCATACATATTGAAGACCTAGGCCCCCCTGCTCAGATGTAGTAGATAATCTCCTTGTGGGTCCCATAATATGGGACTATAGACTACTTCTGACAAGGACTCTGGTGCCCACTTGTTGATTACTTTCCCCTGGTGGGGTGGCCATGCCACAGAGGGAGAGGATACAGGCAGTCCAGAGGAGACTTGATAGGCTGAAGTCAGATGTTAGGGAGGACGGCTCTTTCTTTCTAAGGACTAGGGGAGAGGGGGGCGCATAAGGGAAGAAGGGTGGAAGTGGGAGGCAATGAGGGAGGGGGCTACAATTAGGATGTAAATTGAACAAATTATTAATAAAATTAAAAAGGAAAACTGAAAAATTGTATTAATTATCAAATGGAGTTGAATTGTCACTCAGCAATAATGTAATTAGTGTTGAATATGCATGGTTTACTCTCTATCCATCTCTCTCTCTCTCTCTCTCTCTCTCTCTCTCTCTCTCTGTGTGTGTGTGTGTGTGTGTGTGTGTGTGTGTGTGTGTGTGTGTGTTCCATATACATATAATGGTATGATGAAGAGTGAAATATGTCACATTTAATCAAAGATCTAGAATAGTTTGGAAGATATTTACTTCTGCAGAGGAAAATGAACAATGGGAAGCAGCCCCAAGATGAGATGCTGGATCTTGAAGGATTGTTAAAAAGGAAGGAATGGTTCTCAAGGGGAATTCCAGGCAATGGAAATACAAGTACCAAAAGTAAGGAATACACCTTTGGGGGTGGAGTGCTGGTGGGAGGGGTGGAGCGCTGGCAAGCGGGGGTGGGACACGGTAAGCAGTACAGCAGCAGAGCAAAGAGAAGATGAGGCCGTAATCTTGAGAATTTCCAATGCGAAGTCTAAGAACCTGAAACTTTGGCAACTGCATTAGTTCCTTTTTATTGCTGTGATGAAAAACCATGACCAGAAGTGACTTATAGAAGAGTGAGTTTACTTTGGCTTATTGTGCCAGGGGGATAAAGTCCATAATGGTGAGGAGGTGTGGCAGCTGATGGCCGGAGCAGAAAGCTGGCTGAATATATCTTCAACCACAAAAGCCAAGCAGAGAGTATACTGGAAACTGGGTGAAGAAATAAAATCTCAAAGCCCAATCCCCAGCTATGTACTTTCTCCAGGAAGCTTGCTTCTCCTACAGGTTCCGTAATATCCCCCAAATAGTACCACTAATGTAGGAACAAGCATTCAAGTACCAGAGCCTAAGGGAAACATTCCTCATTCAAACCGCTGTAGTAATCAAGCATCCATTGCAAAAGTGGAAGGAGGAAACACAGCAGGTAGCAGACTTTTAAGGCAGTCTGGGTTTCTTCAGTTTGACGCCCATCCAGTGGTGCTGAGGATTAGGTCCAGGAGTAAAAAAGAGAAGAAATGAGATTTAGAGCCTGTGTATGGAGCAGTGAGGTTTTGAGACTAAGTTTTTTTTAAAGATAATAAATACAAATCCTCTTTTGAGCTAATGAGATGTAAAAAGCAGATACTAAGGAGTAGATAAAAATCCAATAAACTTATGTCATTTTCTTTAGAGCTCAAAGATTATTTTCTATCTTAGCTACAGAGTTCTATAATATCCAGTTGGAAAATGCAAAATTATTTTATCATCCTACAAACTTCTTATTCAATGAGAGCTGACCTTTGCGTTGCATATTAAGCCTAGTTCATTCTCCTACAGCAGTTGCAGCTGCCTTGTGCACTGCCTCATGGGCCACACAGAGAGCAAACTGCTTGCCCAGTGTCTCATGTGAGATCTGGTCTGTAGGAGGTTCAGTAAGCATTTGCTATTGTTACTACAAATGTGATGATATAAGATCCTGAAAGCTTGCCTATCGCTACCTGCTATCACCAAGACTTCAAATCAACTTTTAATGTTTTTACTGGTATATGTTTAATAAACAGAGTTGTGAGCCTCATTGAGACAATTTCTTTCTTGTATATCATGTAATTGGCATTTACTAATCTACTCTAAACCTTCTCTTTCTCTCTGGCCACCCTCCCCTTTCTCTCTTACTTTCTTCTAGTCTTCTTCCTTCCTTCAGTCTCAGTTTCCTCTTATTAATAAAAGAATGTCTGAAAATTGTCTATGTTTAGACACTTGACCTTCTCTGAGTACTCTTCCATACCAAATAAAAACCTTTTTAATTTGCTGTCAAAAAGCCATTGCTTTTTAAGTCAGTAAAGCAAGCAAACAACTATTTACAATAAAGCACACTTATTGTGATTATATAACCAAAGAGGAGGCTTCATAGAGGTAAGTATAAATAGTGTATGTAAATCATCAAATTAGAGCCGGTGAGATGGCTCAGTGAGTAAGGGTAGTTCCTGCCAAGCCTGATGATCTGAGTTTGATTCCAGGATTCATAGAGTAGAAGGAGAGAACTGACTTTTGAATATTTTCTGACCTCTACGCATGCCCTGTGTCACACATGCATTTATGCACACACACGCCATTGCGTGCACACACATGCATGCACACACACACACACACACAAACACACACACATACACACACACATGACTGGGTGTGCTGGCACAGACCTTTAGTCTTAACTAAAACAGAAGCAGGTAAATCACTGTGACTTCCAGACAAATTAGGATGTCTAGTGAAACTCTAACAAACAAACAAACAAATAAAACAAACCAAAAAAAAGAAAAAGAAAAAAAAGAAGTAAGTAGATAAATAAACATAATACAAATTTTTACATTATCAAACTTGATTATATTTGTCAATTTGTAATCCTTGTGTGCTCACACCTAGCCTTGAAAACATCAAACAACAAGTGTAAAAGAGAAATAGGCAGTGCCAAAGAATAAGAATAAGAAGTCACTCGTGTCAGTGATTATTTCCTTGAGAAATTAATTCCTACTATTCTGGTTTTTTTTTTCAGTTGGTTCCCATAGGATTTCCTTTTTCAATTGCAATATTGCTGAACACATTAGGAAATGACAAGCTGCTAATGGCTGAGCATCCTCCATGTGCTTTGCTTGTATGGCAAAGTGGTGGAAAACCAACCCAAGGGAAAATTGTACTAAAAATGGCCAAAGTCTAGGCTGGCATGGTGGTGCATACTTGCAACTCCAGAACGCAGGAGGCGCCGAGCATGGTGGAGCACGCCTTTAATTCCAGCACTTGGGAAGCAGAGGCAGGTGAGATGCTGTGAGTTTGAGGCCAGCCTCATCTATAAAAGCCCATCCAAGACAGCCAAGGCTACACAGGGAAACTGTCTCGAAAAACAAAACAAAAAACCAAACAACAGAATGCAAGAGGCAGGACTACAAGCATCCTTGCAAATTCAAGCTTAATCTGGCATACAGTAATGAGATCTTATCTAAAATTGATTAATTAATTGGTAGAATAGGCAAGTAAGTAGAGGGATAAAGTATAAAACATCCCTTTGTATGCTTGAGCACGAACCTTGCCTTGTGGATCTGACTTTTTAAGAGCAAAGCCTGGCCAGCATGTTCTGAGTACCATCACCTAACAGAAGCAGGTGAAGTTTGGAACTGAACAATCTCTTATTGGCTCTGAGGTCCTGGACACTGCCTTGACTTTTTAGAATCTCCAGCCATTCATGGGACTTTGGATCAATAGAGCCAACGTTGTGCAAGTAGAGTTTTACTGAAAGTACGTAAGATTGTCCTAAAATTCAGTAGACGTCTCTTAAAGTCACCCCTCACCTCAGTTTGCACATAGTTTCGTAAACAAACAAGACAGAACAAAAGAGAAATCCTGCCTTTTAAAACATTTTATAAAAACAAGACCTATGCTTAAAAGGCTACTACTCCAGGAAGAACACAAGTTCACAGACAGTCTCGTTTACAGAGCGAGTTCAAAGCCATTTGGGAAAACTTAGCGCAATCCTTCTCAGGAGAACAACTGGAAAGCCTGTTGGAGTCATATCTCAGAAACAGAACACTTGTCTAACACATGAGGTCCTGAGTTCATCCTTAGCAGTGAAAATGCTAAGTTTTACCACCCCAGAATGCATCATTATACATATTAGTCAGTCTTATTTCAAGAGTGATATTGCCAGAAACTCAGCAAAGGCTATGGGGTCTTTGATGGAAAGAGTATGGCAATCTGTGGATTGTGACCCTTTGAGAATTTAATGACCCAAAGCCATTATAAACTACATATCTTTACAATATGATTCATAAAAGTAGCAAAATTACAGCTATGAAGTAGCAAGAAAAAACGTTTTATGTTTTGGGGATCACCAGAACATGAGGAACTGAATAAAAAGGTCGAAGCTTTAGGAAGGTTGAGAACCACTGACTTAAGCAGCCATACCTTTGACAGTAAGATCACACCTCATCTCCCCAAATAGCACCATCAACCTGGGAAGATGTACTGAAAACATGAGCCATAGGAGATATTTCATATTCACCATGAGTGCTGCCAAGGCCTAGTTGCTGAGAACGGGATCCCACATTCATACTGCTTGTCGCAGTTATGAGTTCTGAGTGCACTTGAAAGAAGATAAACAAATGTCATTCTCTAACACTTCAAATCCATCTTTTTCTAGGAGACCCAGCACACACCACACACACACACACACACACACACACACACACACACACACACACACACATCTACTCACCTGAGAAAGGGAGTCTATGACAGAGTAACAACTGCACCAAAGTCCAACTGGTATTACCTAAAGTATGGGTGAACGGTTACTTACGAGGAGCAGGGATGATGCAAAAGCAGCTTGCTGCATCATCAGGAAGCGGCATGCCTGCAGTTGTGTACTCCTTGACTGCTGAGGAGGGCCCTCAAGTCTCCCAAGTATCAGTTTTCTCTTTTGGTCATTTCCTGAGGCTCCTGAGTTTGTTGATTTGAATGGGATGTTTGCCCTAAGTCTGGGCATTTGAAAACTTGGTCCCTAGGTGGTGGCTGTTTGGAAAGGATTAGAGCTGTGGCCTTATTGAAAGAGGTGTGTCACTGGGTGTGGACTTTGAGGTATCAAAAGACACATGTAATTCCCAGTATGCTTTCTTCCTCCTACTTAAGGGTATGAGATCCGAGCTCTCTGCTATTCCTGTCCCCAAACCTTTGCACTGCCATCATGGACTCTAAACATCTCAAACCATAAGCCCAGTTAAGTGCTTTTGTTCAAATATTGCCTTTGTCATAGGATATTTGAGTTTTTTGTTTCTTTTATTTTAGACATTATAATTTAATTACATTTCCCTTTCCTCTCTCCAAACTTTCCCATATAATCCTACTTGCTCTCCTTCAAATTCATAGCCTCTTTTCACTGTTATTTCATGCATATATGTAATTGTATGTATACATGTATATACATATATAAATGTGTACATATATATTCTTTTTTGAAAAATCTTCTTTTTATTTAATTGATTTATTCAGATTGCATCTCAGTTGATATCCCCTCACTTTTATCCTCCTGTTCCTCCTTCCCTCCCTCTTTCACACTATTCCCCTCCCCTAGGTCTATGACAGAAGAGGATCTCCTCCTCCACCATATGGTCACAGCCTATCAAGTCTTATCTTCGTAGCCTGCTTATCCTTTCTCTGAGTGCCACCAGGCCTCCCCACCAAGGGGGAAGTGGTCAAATACTGGACACTGGAGTTCATGTCAGAGTAAGTCCCTGCTCTCCACACATCTGTGGAGAATGTCCTGTCCATTGGCTAGATCTGAATAGGGGTTCAATGCTTAATTGCATGTATTGTCCTTGATTGGTGTAGTAGTTGGAACAGACCCCCTTGGTCCAGATCTGCCCTTTATGATGTTCTTTTTATAGATTTCTAGGACCCTCTGGATCCTTCTAATTCCCCATTCTCCCATACTTCTCTTACCTAGAGTTAAAATAGGAAGACCTCATATCTATCCCAATCTCCTGGTAAGTGAAGACTTTCATGGGACATCCCTTTTGAGCTAGTGTCCAGTTATAAGTGAGTATATACTATGTGAGTCTTTCTGCTTCTGGGTTAACTCATTCAGTATGATCATTTCTAGTTCCATCCATTTGCCCACAAATTTCAGGATTTCCTTGTTTTTAGTAGCTGATTAATATTCCATAGCATAAATATACCACAGTTTCTTTATCCATTCTTCAACTAAGGGACCTTTAGGTTGTTTCCAGGTTCTCGCTATTACAAATAAGGCTGCTAACAACATGGTTGAGCATATGTGCTTGTTGTGTGGTAGAGCATCTTTTGGGTATATTCCAAGGGGTGAATAGCTGGGTCTTGAGGTATCCCTATTCCAAGTTTTCTGAGAAAGCACCAAATTGATTTCCAAAGTGGTTGTCTTAATTGAGTTATTTGGCTTGGTGGTGTTTAATTTCTTGAGCTTTATATATATATATATATATATATATATATATATATATATATATATATATATATATTGGATATTAGCCCTTTGTCAGATGTAGGGTTGGTAAAGATCTTTTCCCAGACTGTAGGTTGTCCCCTTGTTCTATTGATAGTGCCTTCTGCCTTACAGAAGCTTCTCAGCCTCATGAGGTCCCATTTATTAATTGTTGACCTTAAGGCCTGGGCTATTGGATTTCTGTTAAGGAAGTTGTTTTCTGTGCCATTGAGCTCCAGGCTCTCCCCCACTTTTTCTTCTTCTTTTTTTTTTTATTTAATTAATTTATTCAGATTACATCTCAATTGATATTCCCTTGTTTGTATCCTCCCATTCCTTATTCACTCCCTTTTATACCCTATTTCCCTCCCCTAGGTCTTTGACAGAAAGGGTCTGTCACAGCCTATCAAATATCATCTTGGTAGCCTGCTTATCCTTTCTTTGAGTGCTACCAGGCCTCCCCACCAAGGGGAAGTGATCAAATATGAGGCACCAGAGTTCATATCAGAAAGTTTCACTGGGGATAGTAGTCTGGCCTGGCATCTGTGGTCTCTTAGGGTTTGCATGACTTCTGTCCAGGCCCTTCTGGCTTCTATGGTCTCTGCTGAGAAGCCAGGTGTAATTCTGAGAGGTTTGCCATTATATGTTACTTGGCCCTTTTCCCTTGGTGCCTTTAATATTTTTCCTTTGTTCTGTAAATTTTGTGTTTTGATCATTATGTGTTGAGAAGATTTTCTTTTCTTGGCTATTGTATTTTGTGTTCTATAGGCCGCTTGTATGATTATATACATCTTTAAATTGGGGAAATTTTCTTCTATGATTTTGTTGAAAATATTTTCTGGGCCTTGGAGTTGGATGTATTCTCTTTCCTCAATGCCTATTATCCTCCTGTCTTGTCTTTTCATGGTGTCCTTGATTTCTTGGATGTTTTGTGTCAGGAATTTTTCACATTTTGCATTTTCTCTGATGGTTTCTTCAAGTTCTACGATTGTATCTTCTAGTCCTGAGAGTCATTCCTCCATCTCTTGGATTCTGTTAGAGAAGCTTACCACTGTATTGCATGCTTTCTTCTCTACGTTCTCTCATTCTCATTTTCTTCTGTCTGTATCTTTATCACTGTTTTCATTTTCATCTTCAGATCTTGAATTGTTTTATTGATTTCCTTCAGGTGACTGTATTTTCTTGAATTTCTTCCAGTGCCTCTCTGTAGGCCTCTTTTATGTCTTCAGCCTGTTTGGCTGCATCTTCTTGCATTTATTTATGTATTTTATTTGTTTCCTCCATTATCATTTTCATTACTATGGATTTGAGGTCATTTTCTTGTATTTCAAATGTGTTTAAGTTCTCAGCGTTGCTTTCTTTGGGATAGCTGGGATCTGAAGATTCTATGTTGTTTTTGTTTTCATTGTTTGTGTCTTTACACTGTCCTTTAGACATCTTGCTGTCTCTGGTGTTGAGAGGTAGCTTCTGGTGTCCTTCACTGGTGGTTGAGAGTGCATTGTTTGTGAGTGATTATAGGTCAAGGCCCTTGCCGTTGGAGATCAGGGAACTCTTCTCTGGAACAGTTAGGTAACCTGGTTTCATTGCCAGGAGACTTTGCTCCATACCCTAGGTTCCCCACTGTGTCAGCAGGAGTGGGTGCTGTTGCTCTGCAACCTCAGGATCATTTTGAGATAATGTATGTAGAGCTGGTTGTCCTTTCTTTGTCTGGACTTTGAATACCCTGCCCTTGAGTGGGCTTTGGGTCCTAGGGTCATATCACCCTAGAGTTCCTGAACCCTTACTGGCTTCTAGTAGTTGATTAGGGTTCTGCATGATCCATCCATGTAGTGGAGACTAATTTCTACCTGTCAGGGAGAGAGCAACTACTGCCTTCTCAGTGTTGTTGGTTGGCTAGATTTCTGCCCTACCCCCTTAATCCTATCCAGCCTCTCCTGAGAGTGTGGGAGGCCCTGCTTGGTTGTGGAGCCTGTCTAGGCTGGGTCAGTTCTGCCCAATTGTGCAGGAGGTCCACTGGGACAGTTTCCTAGGTTTCTGCCCAGTCCCATTCTGACGCGTAACTGTGGTGGCTCAGTCTTGCTGGGTTAGGGCAGCTGTTTAGTTTTCTGCCCTATCCCCTCAGGCCTGCCCAAACTTTCCTGGGAGCATGGGAGGCTCTGATGGGCTATGTAGCCTGTCTAGGCTGGGTCTGTTCTGCCTAATTGTGCAGGACCACTCTGCTGGGGCATATCTCTAGGTTTCTGCCTGGTCCCATTTAGACTGTGCAGCTGTGGCTGGATAATGTGTCCATAGCCTTCTGAGCCCCTGTGTGGCACCTGGAACTTTCTGTGGACTGGCACATCATGGGTGGGGGGATGTGAGGACAGATCCACTGGTTTTCCTGAGATTTCCCCAGGCCAGGAGCTCTAGCACTTCACTGCCCAGAGTTCGTGCTATAGATCATGGCTGCAGTTCACAGGTGGGTTCTGGTCCAGACTCTGGAGCCTGTGCTCCTGTCCTTCTTGAGCTGTTGGGTGACCCAAGGCTAGACTCTCCTTGGGTCTGCTCTGTGCAGACCCCTCTCACCTAGTGTTCTCCAGGTATTGTGGTCTGCAACTACCAGTTGGGTCCCTAGTCACTTTCCTGAATGATCAGATACAGTGTGTATTTGGCACCGCCATTTTGGAATTCTCCTGGATGAAAGTCTTCTACATATATATTCTTAAACATAAACTGTCGTTTCGGTCTAATGTTACTTGTATGTCTATTTTTAGAAGAAAATAATTTTATTAATGTATCAGAATGAAATCAATAAAAGAAATGAAATTCTTATTCCTGCTTTTTTACTTTAATTTTATTTTCTCTTATTAAGCTCTTTCTTGTTTTTAAAAATAATTTATTAAGATTACATCCCAATTGTTATCCCTTCACTTGACATTAGGGAGTGTTTTTAGCATTGACCAGTAAATAAGACAACAAGCTTCCTTCTTCATCCTCTACGGAATGTTCGAATTCAAAAGAAGCTACTGTAAAATCTTAATTCTGGTGAATTTTCTAAAAGAGCATTCTTCTACAGCATTGGAACCACTTGGCATATGATGAGAACTTTTCAGGGACTAATGATAAATTCCCCTGGAGTAAAAGAATGTATGACTGTCTCCAGATTAAAATATAGAGGCACCTGAGTGTAAGTCTCAGTACTACTCTAAGTGCTGACCATCCTCCCCCCACCAGAGCCCCCATGTTTGCTGATCAAATTCCCTGAGTCTTCTTGCCAGGCCCTGGCCTGGCAGTGCCTCCTTTCTATTTTGATCTTGATTTCTAGAAATTTTTATTGTTTCTTGCTCTGAGCCTACTTGGTCAACACCTAGCAGGTTTTTGTTAGTTTGGTAGTTAGATTTATTTTGCTGTTAATTGTGTGTATGGAGGGGGCTGGGCACACATGCATTTGAGTACAGCCCTCATGGAGGCAACAGGTATCCCTAGAGCTGGAGTTGTGAGCTTCCTGAATAGGTACTGGGAATCCAGCTGATGACTTGCCCATGAGAAGCCCACACACATAACCACTGAGTCACCTATTCATGCCCAGAACTAAATGATGTTCAGCGTGTCCCAGACCATGTGAATGTCCTATACATGCTTATCTCATTGCCCAAAGACTACAATGATTAAGAATTTATTCTGGCCCCATAAGCCTATAGCAAGTAGTTGGTAAGAGATAAAATATACTATGTCATTACAGATTGAGTAGAATTATAGTAACAAAAAGGAATGAAGCACTTTTAAGGGGTATTTTCATTATACTACAGTATTTCATGATGGGATTATTTCCCCAAGTACTGTGGCTCAGGAAGCAGTCTACTGCATTAGTCAAATGCTGCATATCATAAATGGTGTCTAAGTCAGCGCACAAGATTGGTACTTATAAACAAGGACTGGTTGGCAAAACAAATGTGGCCCCCACCCCTCACTGATTACCAAAGCTGGCATGAAGGACAGAGGTCAACAAGGCCTCCAAAGGTACAAGGTAGGTGAAAATAGAAAAAAAATCCCACTAAATTCTTAAAGACAATATTCATTCTTTCAGTGCTGCAGCACAAAAATACATCACTCAAGGCTAATTTTGTAGAGGCACTTTGCAGCTTGAATATTGAAATCCTGTCAGATGGGGAAACTAATTCACTCAATTTATATTTTCAATTTCTACTGTTTCTATCCTTCTTTTGCCATTATTACAATTTCAAGAAAAACTGTTTTGTTCACAAATAGCTGTACACCAGTGGGGGAAAAAAGCAAAAAATACACTCATTCAAATTTCCGTCATTTTGGAAAATGGATAGTGAATTGAATGGTTTTCATATAATGAGATATTCAGAGCAACAGAACACATATGTGTTTATATACAAAGACACATAATGTGGTATAAAAGAAGCAAAAGACCAAAAGTTTGATAGATATGTGGATTTTGATTTGAAATCCAAGAGCAGGTGTTATGTTTAAATATGAAATGCCCCCCATGAGGACACTGGGAGCACAATTGCCAGCTGTTTGGCTTCTGGGAAGTGATTGGAGCCAGATGGCTCTGGCCTCAGGTATAGATTAATTCCCCTGGTGGAATCTGATTAATTCTCTTGATGGAATCTGGTAGTGATATTGGGAAGGGTGAAAAGGTTAGACATGGGATTTAGATGGGGTAGGGTGTGAGGGACATGAGGGGCATGCATAAGATATATGGATCCCAGGCTCTTCATCTTTCTTCTCTACCTGCTTGCCTCCATGAGGCAAACAGCCTTTGCTACCAGATACTTTTTCTACCCTGATTTCTACCTCACCTCAAGACCCCAGCAAGGCAGGGCAGCTAGTCAGAGACTCTGCACCTCTGGAAGCTATAAGCTCAAACAAATCTTTTCCTCAAAGTAGTTATCTTCCCATATTTTTCACTGTGACAAAAATGTAGCTAGCACACAGGGTGGCTCTACTAATGGCCCTAGTAGTGATTATCTCTGTGGGATTATTAACTAGTGAAAGGTGCCGGGAAAATTGCATTTCTTGATGGGTAGTGCTTACAGAAATAGATACTTTTATAAAATGTAGTGTGACAGCTTCCATTTTCCTCTCAGAAATATCAAGAGCTGTCAAGTGCCATTCCCTTCTCCCTGGAATCTAAGAAGGCATAGGTGCATGGAGGAAGAAGGAAGATGTGGACACGGGTTTGTGGAAAGAGAATAAGCAGCAGCCATGCATACAGCCCAACCAGAGCAGCTGAGAAGGGGATAATTGTGGGCTGGTGGCTGGAGAGGTTCCTTGGTGTCACAAATGTGGGAAGAGGAAAAATAAATTCTTGTTGATTTTTTTTTATTTTTCTCCACAATTGTACTAGGAACTATGAGAAAAAATTGCCAGGTAGAGGGGCCCAAGAAATGTCCCTTACAACTGAGAGTAGACTGACGGAGCAGTAAGGGTTGATGAGTAGCCTGCCTCCTCTCTGCCCCTAGGAACAAAGCATTTGTACATGTGGGGAAAATCAAGGGAAATCCAGTTCCTTGATGCTCTCAAGGAAACTCACTGCAGTTGGGAAAGAGAACAGAAACTATATCCCTACTTCTGGACAAAAGATACATAATGGCCTAGGAATCATGCAGACTGAGGGGCGGATAATCTGAAATCCACAATCCAGAACAAGAGACAGGTGACTAAAGAAGACTGGTCATTCATTTGTTCATTCATTCATTCGTTCATTCATTTTTAATCAGAGCATCAGAAAAAACATCCCTTAGCTCCATTACTGCCAAACAGGCGCAATGGGACCTTGTAGGCCACTTTGAGCAAAGGAAGTTTTCCTGCACACGGTACTATCTCTTTGAGGACAGCTCTATAAAAGCTGGAGCTGGAGCTGGAGCTGGAGCTGGAGCAAGCCTTCAGTGGTTGAAGATGGTTCCAGATGCCACTCAACAGGGATTCACATCCTGGAACATCCGCTGATAGGGTAAGGGTGTAATATCAATACTCAGCTACTCTGCCATCTAGTGATCTAGCAGAAGGAAGGAGGTATCCCTTCCTTGCAACAGCAACACCTACACTGAGTACAAATGTCAGTTTCCTGCCTTATTTTTAACCCTTTACAAGAATTGAACTCAGACAGAACAGACATTGGACACTGAATCTGAGGTGAGGGTGCCATCTGGAGGAAAGTGGAGACAGGAACACTTGCTCTCCGAAGTGAGCATAACTGGGTTGAGTCAGACATTCATGAACTGAACCGTGGATGCTCTATGTGAGCTGAAGTGGTGGTTGGAACACTTTCTTCCCCAGAGGGAATGGCAGAAACTAAGTAGATCACCCTGTGCAAGCTCTTTCTCCAACTCATAAATCACAAGGTATGTTTACCAAAAACAACACAGAACAAAAGTCAGGAGCTTGGATATTATATTACAATCCAGACCAGTGGCTGAGGAGTAGCACCTGTCAGAAGTGCCCTGAAAATCACCTAAGGTTCCCTACCTGTTCTTCTGTGGAGCAAAACCTTAACCAATGCAGGGGTATTGGGGTAGGGAGTATTGATTATACCTCTCACCCAGGAGGTTTGAAGAAGAAACCAGAGGGCAAATCAACCTATTTCTGAGAAGAAGCAAGAATATGGGTGATTGATTAAATATCAGAATGAGCTAATATGACAAAGCTGTAATATATAAATGCAGGTTTATTGGAAGCACCATGGAAGGGAGAAGGGAAAGGAGAATGCATACTGGGAGAGAGGGGAAGGGAAAGAGAGGGAGCGAGTAGATGGGAAAGGGAGCAAAAGGGGGCCATGTAATGAAAATATCTGGATTATATAGTGAAAGGTTTCTGGGAGAGGGGAAGCCCCACCCCTAGGTAGAGGGCAGGGCATGCCAGCCATGCCATGTAGTAGGACCTAAAACACTATGTATTAAGGGAAAGGGAACACAAGAAATCTGAGAATCATAGAGATCATGGTGGTTTGAATGGAGTGGCTACTGTAGTCTGATATGTTTAAATACTTAGTCCCTAGCTACTGTAACTTTGTGATGAATTAAGAGGTGGGGTCTTGTGGAATGAGATATCTTACTGTGAGTGGGATTCTGGGTTTAAAAGCCAATGCCAGATCCAGTCTCATTCTCTTTTCTTTCCACTGTTGCATCAGGTTTAAGCTCTCAGCCTGACAATATGCTCCTAACCATGATGATCATGGATTAATCTACTGAAACTATAAGCCCTCAATTAAATGTCTCTTCCACTAGTTGCTCTAGCCATGGTGCTTTGTTGTGGCAAGAGAACAGTAACTAACACAGACACTCCATGGCTTCATAAAAACAAAGGATGACTCTGCCTTCCCATCACTGAGCTGAAGTCTAAGACTCTTCTAGGGACAGCCCCTAACATTAGTGAAGGGAGCTGGAAAGAGGTGAAGGCTCATTTGCTTGTAGTTGGTAGCCACCTGACAGAAACACTGGGCTTTCTCTTGCTCATCTCTAACTCCAGATGAGTTCTGAAAGGATTCCTGTGCCTCTGTAAGAATGGCTCAGGCTAGTCCTATGCCTTAGTTCTCTGATGGGTTAAAAACCTATCACCAGTCTGATATCACAACTGGAGTAGCTGTGAGTGACAAAGTAGACTTCAAACAAAAGTCGATTCTGTTGAAAGATTTGACTTTCAAAGAAAAAGTATCAACCCTAAGCACAAACTGAGAGAGCTTCAAAATACATGAAGAAAAACACCAAAACAATTTGGGCATGCAGGATCTATTGTTATTATTGTCCACACACCCCTCTCTGTAATTCCCAGGGAGACTTCAGTGATATTTGTGTATCAGCCAGCTTTCTCTAACTGATACTTACTGAATGCCTTTTCCAGCTGAGTACACTTTTATTCCAGTCAAGTATATATACTCACCAAAGTATTGTATTACTGAACCATAGAAGAACCCTAAGAAGTGTAAAATAATAGAATTATGTGAAATGTGTTTTTTTTTAATCCTGAAAGGCTTGAACCAAAAATCAATAACAGATACTTAGGGAAATCCCTATGTTTTGATAAAGTACCAGTAAAGGCCCATTAAGAAAAAGAAAATGCTGTCTGATCAGGATATTAGAATCTCTGATATGGCAGAGACCTAACATTCCAGTTGGGCTAGGTCAATTACCTGGCCAAATGACCTACCTCTAGGAAGGCTGGTTCACCTTAAACCATGTACTTCAGAGATAGCAGAATAATTATTTGTTGAATGAGATACTATACCTCCATGCCCCAAAGGCAGCTGACTAGGCCTCAGTAGTATACTTTCACACCTAGCCATCCTTGTAAATTTTTCAGAAAAGTATAACTTCTCCTTTCCCCTCTTCTGTCTCTTTGCTGAGGCTATTTTTACTAATACTCTGGGCTTCCCCCACATTTTGGACTCTCTTACTCTTTTTCTAAAGCTCCCTTTCCTGTCATGTTTCTGCTTGTTTGTGATGGGTTAACCTCTATGTTGGCTTTTCTCCCCTTCTTGCCTCCATTCTCCTCCTCCAAGCAGCTGCTCAGCTTTATAGATTATCTGCCCTGAGGGTTTCATAAAACTCTAATAATAATTATACTCAAGCAATTCTTAAATTTTTTTTATTACTGACACTAAGGATCCCAAGATGTGACTCCAATTTTCCACATATCATCTGGTGACTACGAAGAGACTGTAAAAGTCCAGTAACAGTATTCAGAAATTAAACATATTTCCTTATTCCCTGGAATAATTTTCAGTCACAAAAAGGAATGAAGTGCCTGTATTGATACAATATGGATGAAACTTGAAAACTTTACATTAAGTAAAAGAATCCCAACCCAAAAGGCTACATATTGCATTGTTATGAAAGGTCCAGATTATGCAAGTTTATAGGAACAGAAACCTCACTAACAATTTTCATAGTAGGAATTAGATTGAGGCCCAACAGTCAATAGCTTTTTATATATTTTTCTTCTTTCTTCTTTTTAATTATTTTGTGAAACATAATATCCCTATACAGCCCAATACTGGCCTTGGAAATAGGTTTTAATGTGTTCAACCATAGAAACACCAAACTGATATGACCAGCACATAGAATCTGTGCCCTCCTGTCTATGCTTCTCAGGTGCTGGGATTATGTACTTGTGCCGTTGTAACCATCACATTTTGTCCTTATACAGAGATGAGTGTGTTGTGGAATGAGAGGATGGTAATGGTCACTTGTGAATACATGAAAGGTCACTAAACATTTTACATACTCAAGAATATATAATTTGTAGCATTTACATTCAATCATCTGTGTTTTTCAACTAAGCTAAACTTTTCTGAAGAGAATATTTATCCTAACACTGAGTCTGAAGCCCATTCCCTTGGGCAAAGAAGGTCCTCACGAGTACGTGTGAAGGCTGAAGAGGAGGCATTCTCATTGGTCATGGGGGCCTGCTTCCACAGTGTGTGTATAGACTGTCTGTGGAAGCCTAGCAAATCCCTGCCAACATCTAGGAAAACTGAAACACTGGGAGAGAATGAAGCACAGTATCCTGATGACTGTTGAAGGCTGAACTTGATAGTTCAGCTATGGACAGGGTGTGGAAGAGGAAAGAAGATCTACATGGACACCAAGAACTCGGCCTAATATAGTGAAGGATACCTTGTCTTGTGATAAAACCGCAGCAACTATTGGAAACACTATAGCATTCATCCATAACTTTATGAAAGCCAGATCTTTTTAGTCAAGCTTATTTATCACATAGTCTGCTTCAGACCAGTAAGAAATACAGGCCAGGAGTCTGTTTATTCCTCTGTGTTTTAAGTATCCTCCAGGTCAAAATAGACCACTAAAAGTGGTTTATTTAATTTTTTGAGTCAAGATCTTTATGTTGGTTGGCCTCAAACTCAATATCCCCATTCCTCAGCCTCCCAAACCTAGGATTACAGGTGTTACCTACATGCTTCCCTCCAAGTATAGTTTAGTGTGAGTCTGAGATTAGAAATGTCCAAGTATAGAGATATCAAATTGATATAACCATGACATGATACTAGTGACTTTATCTAATTGAATCATCCAAGAAGCCAATAAAGCCAAATTTCCCCAAACCTCAAAAATTTATCTCATATATAAAGAAAAGAATATCCCAAATCACTACTCTGGATAGGGCTTTCATTCAACATGTTAAAGGAATGAGAATCTTGTAACTCCCCTTTCTCAACTACTTCAATTTAAACACATCTGTAGAGTCTTGCTTTATAAACACCTCTGTAGCTTCTCCTGGGGATTTAACTCATTGATTTATTCAAGAATAATTTTTATGAGACTCTTCTGGTTGGACAGTATAGTCACCCCAAGGCAGAATTGGGACCAAGACATCATGGCCCTTGCAACTCTTCGATTATACAGCAAAGCCCTATCACTTAGACATTTTAAAAACACATTGTCTCAGATGTCAGAAAGTCATGAGACTGTGAAGAGCTGTTAAGGGGAGTTTCTTAGATACAAGTGCAAAGATCTTTTGCAGAAGTGATACTTGGAGGAGGATAAATAGGATGATGAGTCTGGTGAGGATTAGTCATGTTAATGGTAGCCATTCTGACACACATAGGTATGCACTGGGCTCTTTGTGGTTTCAAATTATGTTTCTTTAATGAAGATTGATATTGAACATTTTTCATTTCCCCATTGGACCATCATTTATCTCATATTGAGATCTTCATCTCCTCGTTCTGAGTTATGCATCCTTTAAACATTCTGAAACAGGACCTTTTTTCAGGTTGTATTTTGCCAAAAAATATTCTGTCAGTGACTTACATTTCCATTTCCCAAATGGTCTCTTCAGAAAGATGTAAGTTTGAATTTGGGAAACTCAAATTTATTATTCTTTTTATTTTATAGTTGATGTACTCTGTGTTCTAATGCATCTTTGCTTTCCCCAGCCAGAGAGATTTGTTTTTCTTGTGCTCTCTTCCAGAACTTTAAAGTTTTGGTTTTAGCTTTAAGGTCCAGGAAATCCTAACTCATATGTCTGTGGCTCATTTTAAGATATTTTCTAAGTGATGTGAAGAAAGAGTTGAGATTCATATTTGCCAATGTGAATGCTTAGTGCTCCTGTTCCATTTAAGTGCCTTCAAACACTAACCAATTGGCAGTATACATACACTGCTTTGTTTGGTGGCCATTGATCTACTTGCTTGTCCTACACACCAGAACTACATTCTCTTGACTATTTATGCATTAAAATATATGTTGAAATCACACAACAACAGAAGGCCTCCACTTGCCTTCATCACACAGACGCCATCCTTCCCTTCACTTCCTTTTCAAAAACAGCTTGGGTGTATGTGCCATATATACCTCAACTTCACTTAGGAAACTCTACATGGTGCTTTTAGAGGGCATTACTTGAATTGCATTGAAATACAACCAAGAAACACTTGCATCTTAAACTATTATATCATCTCATTCAAACCTCTTCAATTATTTAACCAGTTCTTCATTTCTCTAAGCAACTCTTGGGGGTTCTGAGTATAATTGTTTTGCATAGATTTTAAAAACTGTATCATTTTCCAATGTTGTTATCACTTGTTGGTATTCTTAAAGAAAATCTAATTTTAAATGTTTTTAATTTATATTTTATTTTTGATGTTTTGTTCATTATTTGGGAATTTCATACAGTGTGTTTTGATCATATTCCCCCTCCAAAATACTACGCCTAACTTCTCTCAGGTCGAATCTCACCTCCTTACCCTCCATCAAAGTCCCACCTTCTCTCTCCCCACTCTGTAGTTTGTGCTGCCCGTATGCTCCTGAGTGTAAATGCATCCACTGTTCTATAGTGAGTTTTTTTTTATTTTTTTATTTTTGTTTTTATTGCTTTGGAAACATGGTTTAGCTTTGTAGCCCAGGTTCACTTGGAACCCACTATGTAGCCCAAAGTGGCCTTTAACTGCCAGAATTGTGGATGTTATCCACCATACCCAGCTTTTTCATTATGTCAAATAAAATATGTTCTAGTTATACTTTTTACATTTCTTCCTTGTTTAATTAATTGAATAATTTAGCCTTTGATTACTTGGGGATTTGTAGATATCTGTTTATTATTAATTTATAATTTAACTTCAATGTAGAAATATAGGCTTGTGTACCTTTAAGGCTTTTCAATGTAGTTTACCCCCTCTACCCTCTCTCCCTCTGCCCCTTCCCCCAAAGCCCCCCCACCCGCAATGGGCAAGTATCTTTCTCCACAGCCTCCCTGATAGCTAAGGTCATTGGACATTTTTAAAAATATTTATTGACCATTTCTGTTTCTTATTTCAAGAACTATTTATCCATTTCATTAAACCACTTATGATTGACAGCTTTGTGGTTTTGTTTAAGTTTTAAAATAAATTTTAATTTGTTCACTTTACATCCCAGTTGTGCTGCACTCTGTTCTTGCCTTGTTGTCACCTCCTGGTCCTTACCACCCTTCCTCATAGCCCCTCCCTCCCTCCTTTAATCCTCAGGAAGGGGAGACCTCCTTCCCTAAAATGTGACCTCAACCTACCGAGTCTCATCTGGCCTGCCTGTATCCTCTTCCTCTGAGGCCTGGCAAGGTTGCCCCACCAGCAGGGGCCACATGTGTTGGCCTGAGTCCATGTCAGAAGTACAGCTATCAACCCTTGTCTGGGCCATAGACAGCCAAGATTGTTTTCCCATTCTATAGATTGTCTTCTAGCTGTGCTGACAGTTTCTCTGCCTGTGCAGAGACTTTTAAGTGTTACACTATTTCCTGTGCACTTGGAGTCCTGTTCAGAAAGCTCTTTCCTATACCTATAGCTTCAAGTATATTTCCTGTGTTTTCCTCCAGCAGATTTGAAATTAAGATCTTTCATCCATTTTGAATTGCTTTTTGTGCAAGGTGAGAGATTTGGATATAAGCTTGTTCTTAAGCAGGTGGATGTGAAAAGGATTCTTCAGTTCTCCCAGGATGTGGTAAGGCCTATCTTTGACCCCTTAGATTTGCCAAGACCTTGTGATATTTACTGCCATGCTGGAGAAGTGGCATCATTTTCAATCCTGAGTCTCACATTTCCTCTGATGTCCCTGCCCCTTCCTAACATGGATAGTTGCTGATGCAGCCTTCTTTGGATATGAGGTATACTAAAGACAGGACATGGTAATTCTGGAGACTGAGATTTTTTAAATCAACAACTGAGATAATACTATGTTGACTTCAGACTTAGGGGCCAGTTTCTTGGAAACAAGAAGAGGTACCTGTAGGTTAAGGATGTTACTGGATGGTACTGTGATTTAAATCTGGCCCATGTAGCTGGGCGACGGTGGCTCATGCCCAGCATTTGAGGGGCAGAGGCAGGTAGATCATGGTGAGTTGGAGGCCAGCCTGGTTTACAAAGCGAGTCCAGGAGAGTCAAGGCTACATAGAAAAACCCCGTCTCAGAAAAACCAAAAACCGAAAAAGAAAAAGAAAAAGAAAAACAAACAAACAAAAAACCAAACAGACAAACAAACAAACAAAGCTGGCCCATGCACAGCCTCAACTATTGCATGCTTTTTCTCATTTATGCATAAAGTAAATTAGAAGGCTGCTAGGGAGGAAGGAGGTAAAAGGGGAATAAGAAATAAGAAATGAAGACAGAGGAAGAGTGTTGTCCAAGTACACTGTACAAGTGTGGAAAAACGTCTTGATGAAGACCATTGCTTTGTACAATTATTTGATGCTAGTAAAATTTATAAAAGATGGAAAAACAAATTCCTTCACAATTGAAAGGATCAAAAGTCAGGAAAAAGTTCTAATTAATTAAAGCCAGCATAAACAGGAAAAAGAAACCAAGTAGTTTTGTTTTACAAAAGGCTGATTAAAGATGGAACCACTACAAACATTACTAGCAAAATCTTTGGGACTGTCAGTGAACTGAGGATTAGCCACAGTTCATCCTTTTCTGTAGCTGCTTATGGCACACAGGTCACACAGGCAGAGCTAGTCCTGAATTACAACAGCCGACCTCCTGAGGAGGTTTAAGTGGAGAGTCAGTGACTCTACCAGAAACAGCATGGATTTGAAAGGCTCTAGATGCCTAGGGTCCTGAACAGGCTGGGAAGTGTTAGTGCAGGAGATAGGAAGGAAAGTTCGTATGACATAGCAACCATCGAGTGTAGAATGTCTTAGCTGAATCATCTTCACAGACCTTGAGACTAAAAAAATAAAAGTAAATACAAACTTGAAAAAAAAACTACCAGAAAGTATAACTATGACATGGCAATAAGCAAGTAAGCAAAGCCCTTTGGACTCAGGAAGGTGTAAGGTGTTCTTGGCACCTGACATTATGAGAAAGTTAATGTCTGAAGAGCTTAAAATACATTTCTCTAAGGTCAGTCTGCCTCTTAGCTGAGTGGCTGAATTTCAGAAACCTGACCCCAGTTCCAGAATAGACTGGTGCAGTTTTTGTCTGGCACTTGGAGAGGGCTTCTGTGTAAGCCCATTAGCTATAATGTGTGCTGTCCCAGCCAAATGATGGGGCAATTTACCCTTGAGACCCAGGATCTGATGAATATCACAATTCTGCAGAAAGAAATACAAATCCTTTTTGCTACTTAAAAACATTAAATGTTTTTGTAAAACCAATAAAATAGTTAATGTTTATCTGTACAGGAAAGTAGCTGTTTCTAATTGAACAATACCTGGTGGCATAGTTAATTGAAAATGGCATAATATATTCCTGGTATCTAGACAATTTCTTTAGAGAGCTACATTTGCTTTACATCAATCTTTGGTTTACTAGAATCACTGAAAACTGCATAGTGCTCACACATCTGAGCCAGTCAACCAGAGAGACAAGCGTCCAGAACATTCCTGAGCAGGCATCACCCACCATGCTTACCCTGGAAGTAAAGCATAGTTTATGATTTGCTCAAAGCAAATATGTGTTTGTCAAGAGACACAGAGAAGATTCTAGACACAGTAGGATTTAAGCTCACTCGATGAAAACTAAACATAACCTACTCCACTAGCCAATTCATTTTAGCAGAGAACATCTACAACTAATAAACACTTTCAGCAAAGTTGCTGGATACAAAATTTATTTTTTTAAAAAAATAGCCCTCCTATACATAAGTGACAAATGGGGCTGAGAAAGAAATTAGGGAAACAACACCATCCGTAATAGCCACAAATAATATAATATATCTTGGTGTAACTCTAACCAAGCAAATGAAAGGCCTATATGACAAGAACTTCAAGTCTTTGAAGAAAGAAATTGAGGAAGGTATCAGAAGATCGAAAGATCCTCCATGCTTTTGGATCTGTAGGATTAACATAGTAAAAATGGCCATTTTACCAAAAGCAATCTAAAGATTCAATGCAATCCCCATCAAAATTCCAGCATAATTCTTTATGGACCTTAAAAGAGAAATTATCAACTTCATATGGAAAAACAAAAAAAACCCCAGGATAGATAAAACAATCCTGCTCTGGAGATATCACCATCCCTGATTTCAAGCTATACTACAGAGCAATAGTAATAAAAAAAAAATTGAATGGTACTGGCATAAAAACAGAAAAAATAGATCAATGGAATTGAATTGAAGACCCAGAAATAAATCCACACAACTATAGGTACTTGATTTTTTATGAAGAAGCCAATACCATACAATAGAGAAAGAAAGAAAGAAAGAAAGAAAGAAAGAAAGAAAGAAAGAAAGAAAGAAAGAAGCTCAACAAATGATGCTAGTCTAATTGAACGTCCGCATGTAGAAGAGTGCATATAGATCCATATTTATCACTCTTCACAAAACAAAAGTAGATGGAAGACCTCAAAATAAAACAGGATATGCTAAATATAATGGAAGAGAAAGTAGCAACTAGCTTTGAACTTGTTGGCACAGGAGAAAACCAAGAGCTCAGGCAGATAAGGTCAACAATTAAGAAATGGGACCTCATGAACCTGAAAAGCTTCTGAAAGGCAAAGGACACTGTCAAGAGGACAAAATACAGAATGGGAAAAGGTCTTCACCATTCCTACATCTAACAGAGGACTAATATTCAAAATATACAAAGAACTCAAGAAATTAAACACCAGCAAACAAAACAACCCAATGGGGGAAAAAAAGGGATACAGAGAATTCTTAACAGAGTAATCTCAAATGGCTGGTGAAACACTTTAAGAAATATTCAAAATCCTTAATTATCAGACAAATGCAAATCAGAATGACTCCAAGATTCCATCTTACACCTATCAGAACACCTAAGATTAAAAAACAAAAAACAAAAAAAACTCAAGTGACACCACATGCTGGCAAGGGTGTAGAACAGAGGGAACATTCCTCCATTGCTGGTGGGACTTCGAACTTGTACAACCACTTTGAAAATCAATCTGGGGCTTTCTCAGAAAATTGGAAATAGTTCTGTCTCAAGACCTAGCTAAACTATTCCTGGGCATATACACATGGATGCTCTACCATACTACAAGGACACTTACTCAACTATGTTCATAGCAGCTTTGTCTGTAATTCCCAGGAACTCGAAACAAACTAGATGCCCCTCAACAGAAGAATGGATAAAGAAAATGTAGCATATTTACATAATGGAATACTAATCAGCTATTAAAAACAAAGACATCATGCGGTACGCAGGCAAATAGATAGAACTAGAAAATATCCTGAGTGAAGTAACCCAGACTGAGAAAGACACATGGCTTAGCCATAAAGTACAGGATAACCATGCTACAATCCACAGACTCAAAGAAGCTAAGTAACAAAGAGAGCCCAAGGGAGGAGTCTTAAATCTTACAAAGGATAGAAAATAAAATAGAAATCTTGAAGTAAATGGAGGGAGAAAAATGGATGGGAGAGGGGGTGGGGAAGGGAACAGGGTGTGGACCTGCTGTGGGGAGGGGTGCTGGGAGAGAACATATGTAGCAGGAGTACAGTGTGGTCAGCGTGTGGGTTTCCTAACAATTGGAGTAGGGGCTGTCTCTGACTGTTGCCTGCCACTGGATCCCTTTCCCTCGCTGGTTGCCTTGTCAGGCCCCAGTGGGAGGGGGGTTGCCTTAGTCTTGCTGTGACTTGAGGTGCCTGCGTGGGTTGATCACACTTGGGAACTTCACCTTCTCTGAAAAAAGGGAGAGGAATGAAGGGGAAAGGGGGCAGGGGCATGAGGATGAGACTGGGAGGAGAGGAATGAATGAGCTGGGATTGGCCTGTTAAGTAATTAAATTAATAAATACATGGAAAAACATTATATTTTATGAGTGTGTATGTTTGCCAGAAAAATTTGAAGCATTATCTATTTAAACAACAATAGCAGCAACAACAACAACTTCCCAGCAATACAAAAATATGGATATGAAAGTCTTGATCTTTTAAAATTCAAGGAAGTAGAAGGGTAGAGATGATAAAGGATTTGGCACAGTCAAAAATCAGGTAAACTACCATACCCTTGCCCCTCAGCCAAGTCCCAGAGCTCTGATCCCTCTGCAGCTTTCCCTCCTGTTGAAGTTTAAGTGTCCTATGTGAAAGGCCTGGTGTACACTCCTTCTACATGAGCATATGCCTTGACCCTTGGACCTGAGCAGATGACTCCATTTTGTTGTTGTTGTTGTTGTTGTTGTTGTTGTTGTTGTTGTTTTTTGTTTTTGTATCATGTCCTTTACTCTTTTGCTATTTGGGATGTCAGATGTACTTCCTAATATTCTGTTTACATCTTGTTTGTGCCATGCCAATGAGTCTACATAGCTAGTCTCCTCCAATTGGTTCCTTATGATCAGGTAAAGCACAGTCACTGCAGAGTACCTTGACTCATTTTCCAAAAGAGAGCATAAACTCTTTTTAAAAATTTGTTATCTTATTTATTTATTTATTTATGGAAGGGGGTTGCACGTGTGCAAAGTATGCTGGGGCAATTCAGAGGACTGCTTCTGGATGGCATCCCTCTCCTCCCTCAAGGTGGGTCCAATGGATTGAATGCAGGCTTGTAGGTTCGGCTGTAGACATCATCACCCACTGAGTCATGTTGGCTACCTTAGCAACTGTTTTTCACTCACATGTACATTTTCATTATCCTTCTTAACACCTTCCTGTATCATGACTGAACCATGGGTAAAAGCCACTATCTTAAATATTAACTAAAAGTGTGTTTGAGTGTTAATAACACTTGGTTTTGAGGAGCAAAATGAAACATATACATAAAATTATGCCAAACTTTTTAATCTATGCTGAGGCTTAAAGCCAAGTCATACAGTTTACTATCCCAGCATTTGTCCTTTTTTGTTTGTTTGTTTGCTGTTGTTGTTCTGTTTTTTTTTTGTTTGTTTTTTTGTTTGTTTGTTTATTTGGTATCTATAGCCCAGACTAAACTTAAATTCCTGATTTTCCTTCCTGGGTTGATGGATATGTACAAATTCAGGTTCTTACATACCCTCAAATTCTACCATTTGTCTAATAGTATTCCAAAATTCTATCTCTTGATGTTGCTGAATTTTAACAAACTTAAAATCCTATTTCATGACTTAGTACCAACCTCACAGTGCACGGCATGCTTCTGGAACATAAACACTTTCTAAGAACAAACCCACTCTCTGGCACAGTGGCTATTAACCCGTGGGTCATGACCCTTTTGGGTTGAAAGAACCTTTCATAGAGATCACATATTAAGTATTGTACATATCAGATATTTACATTATGATTGTATAACGGTAGCAAACTTACAATTATGGAGTAGCAATGAAAATAATTTTACAGATGGGGTCACAAAAACATGAGCAACTGTATTAAGGTGTTCTAGCAGTAGAAAGGTTGAAAACAACTGCCCTAAAAGGGTGTAAGTGCAGTGGGTGAAATTATAGTTTTTTGAACAATCTTGAGTGTTTCTGGCTTTATTGTATCAGTAGTTTTATCTAACAATTAAGTACCAAGGAACCCTCAGGAAGAGTTGAAGTAATTAGTCAACCACATATGTCAAATTATACAAAATGTATTTCTAAATGTTTTAGTAAAATACGCAGTGCTGGCATATGTGAACATCTGTCACCTCCTGCTGCCCTTTCAGAAGCAAGCAGAACCTCTGCGGTCTTTAAGAATTAGTCGATTGCATACAGTTTATGCTCTTGTTTTCCCCTAAATATCACAGTAAACCAAGATACTTGCTTTTTAAAAATAACTGAAGATTTCATTTTTAAAATAAGTCTTTAACTTAATCAAAGATACTTTTTATGGACAAGGGATGGATTGTAGTATTATTCAAACTAGGCAAGCTAAGTTTCCAGTCCCTGGTTTTGTATGACAGGGTCCTATTGTGTAGTGAAGGCTGATCTCAAACTCAAGATATTCTTGCCTCAACCTCCTAAGTGTGTCACAAGACCTGAATTAAAATGCACTATTTAGGTGCAGTGACACATGCCTTTAATCCCAACACTCTGGGAAGTAGAGGCAAGTGGATCACTGTGAATTCAAAGCCATCCTGGTCTACAAAGTGAGTCCAGGACAGCCAAGGATACACAGAGAAACCCTGTCTTTAAAAAACAAAACAACAACAACAACAATGCACTATTTAAAGTAACAGTCTGAAGATCTGAGGTAGAACAGAGGTTAAGAGTCCCACCCACCAATTTAGATGGCTCACAATGGCTTGTAACCCAGATCCACACAAATCTGGTGCTATCCCCTGGCCTCCATAGGCACCTCAATGTACTTGTATAAACACACACACACACATGTTCTCTCTCTCTCTCTCTCTCTCTCTCTCTCTCACACACACACACACACACACACACACATAGGTACACAAACAATTAATGCTTTCTTTTAATTTAAAATTGCAATTTGTGTTTCTGCACCACTAAAGTCTAGTGCAGTACAGAGTCTTAGTAGATAGAGTCATCATAGCTTTTGAAAACCCACACATTCAATAAAGGTCATAAAAGAAAAACAGATTGGAGGTTCTTTAATGAATAAGTAATTATGATCCTGATAATCCTGTAGCTGTCCAAATTCAATTATTATATGAAAATCTGAATAAGTGATTTGAATAGTCTAAGAAATTAAGACACAAATTAACCCCATTTTCATCCAAATAGCTTTGTTTTTTGTTTATAACAATTTCTTCCATGTTTAGCTGATTTAAAGGGAAAGGCTTGTACTTACAAAGAATAATCGGCCAACTCATTTTTCTGTCCAAATGAAGATAAAGTCACTTTTCAAAATATAAACATTAGATTAGCAGAATAAAGACTTGTTAGCCCTTGATTCTTGAAGACCATCAGCATTTGCAAAATAGAACACAAATTGTCAGATTCACTGACAGCAATCTACAAATTTCCCTGGCAATTTCAGCCTGTAAATGATTACAAATAATGCAAATTCTGAGAGAATTCTGGTAGAACAGCTCAAGCCACAAAGTGTGGGTCATAGAAGTTTATAGAAAATATGTCAATGAGGAAAGAGAGTCTTCCATATTTGAAAACAACCACATGAATAGAAAAATATTTAAGCTTAATCATACACAGCTTTAAGGAGTGTGAAGTTACCCTACAGCAATTTGTACTCTGTTGAAAACAATTTAGGAGAGAAGGTTAATTTTGGTTTCAGAGGGTACAGTCCATCTTGGCAAAGACAACATAACAGTAGAGAAGGGTGATAGGACAGGAAGCTGGCTGTTCATATTTTTATCACCACACAAGAAGCAGACAGAGGGGTTGGGGTAGGGGAGGAGACAAGAGAAGAGAAGGGAGTCAAGGTTGTAAATTATCAAAGCTGTCTCCAGTGATATAATTCATTCAGCAAGGCTCCAGCTCCTAAACGGTCCACAGTCTCTCTAAAGGATTAGTCCCTGGGGATTACACTCAAATACATAAGCCTATGGGGGAATGTTTGTCATACATTCCACCAAATCCTCACTCTTCAAAGCAACACACTGCCACTTCTCACTGAGCGAAACATCTCACAATTGAGAGCTCTAAAGTACAGAACAGTAATTCTGGGCTGTTAACCACAATAAGGTTTCCTACAAGTCACATGCTAATGACATACCTAGAGCAAACCTCTCAGAAACTATCAGATAAAAAGAGCAGGATTCCCACAGGCAGGATTCCCACTGACATGAAGGTTCTCATGAAAGTACACAGTTCTTCTTCTTTCTTCTCTGGATGTTTCTTTTTGTTTTTAGATATAGAAGACTGCCTGGAACTTGTTTCCTAAGCCGGCTTAGTCTCAAATCTGGGTCCATCTGACCTCATTCCCTCTTTGAAGTGCCGGGATTATGAGCAAATGCCACCATATCTTGATTCAGAACAATTTTAGCTATGTCCATGTGACATGGCTTCATGAGCCCCTGGAACATGCTTGAAACTACAAGGAGCAAATTTATTTGACTAAATCCATTAAAGAGGACCAAAATAGCACACTACAAACAGTTTTCCTTCAGTTCCAAGTAGACATATCTATGGCATTAATTCCTACAGCATGATGCTTTTTATTTATTTATTTATTTATTTATTGTCATTGACTGTTCTTCATGAAGTTTCCTGGATCACTACCAAGCCTCCTGCCTCCTGACCACAGACAAAATCAATAGCCTCTACAGATCATGTAACATTACTGTGATTGTCATCTGGGCAGCATCAGGGGCAGCTCTTTATAGTTAATTAAAAAGAAAATAGTGTGGAATAAAGTAGGCTGAAGAAGAGGGGTTGGAAAAATAGAGAAGTGCTTTGTATGTATAACTTAGTTCTTAAAAGGAAAATTCAAATTTAAAATTAGTTGAGTGAACGAGTGGTAGAGTAAAAAGTGAACTCCAATTAGTTAGAGATAAAGCAAGCTAAGTCAGCACTTTGGTTAAGAATATAGAAGTAGCCTGGGTCCCCTCTAATCTCTATATGATCTTACTGTGAGGCTTATCTCACAACCACTCCCATATTGCTTTTTCTCCCATACTACTTTCTATAATGTCTCCTTAGAAAAACCCTGCATACCTCTCACTACCCTACCTTGGCCACTTTCCTAAGCACAGAAGGAAACTGAACTCATGAGGTCAACTCGAGCCATACATCTTCCTGTGCTTTTCTCTCCTCTGTCCTCAGGAGGCAAAGTAGACACTTTCCTTAAGCACATTGATTTTTTTAAACAATTATAATTTTAGAAAGATTAATTTCAAGCACTTGAAAATGCTTTCATAAATGATTCTACATATGCTTAGATTTATTTGCCAATTTATCTTGTACTCCTTTTTCTGTAACCCAAATTTCTACTTCAACTTTCAATTCATTTGTGTGCATTTTAAAAAAATATAGATTCTGCATGTGGAAACAAGGTGAGATAAGTCTGGGTCTGGCTTATTTCACTTAACATGATCTCCAGTCCAATCTTTTCAAAGTCTTTCACACCTTGTCCATGAAATGCAAGGTGGGTAAGGGCAGTGATCCTTAAATAGTCATGCCTCCCTTCACTTCAAAACCCACAATAAAGGTCATCTGGGCCTCTGACTGTATTTGACTAATCATTTATGAGATCAAAGCATGCTGGCTCTGGCTTAATGTAGTTATGAGAACATGTGTGTCTGTCACATTTTGCTTACAGCTGTGGAGTTAAAAACCCAAAAGCACAAATAGGCAAGAGGAATGTCTAAGCAGTAAACTCACGGAGTGCAGAATAATTATAGAATCTGTAAGATGTGGACAAAGGCTATGGTGAGTCAGGACCTTGTTGTCCAGCAGAGACTTCTCATTTATTAAGTTTTTGCAATGTGACTTGTCTTGTTCAAAATAATACTAATCTTTTAGAAATTTGAGGCCTAAATAATAAATATCAATTATTTAGTCAATGTCTATCATGCATCAATACTCAACTAATACTCAATATGCACAGTTATTATTACTGTTCCTTGTAATATCACATTTACTACTACTATGGTTACTATGGTTTATAAGTACTATGATCACCATGGGACATAGTCTTTTCATCTGAAGACTGCTTTGTCTCTATCTCTGTCTCTCCATCTCTTTCTCTGTCTCACGTACAAACACACACACATCAAGTTACAAACATACAGTGGCATATGCATGGTGACATAATTTCAGAGCTATGACACTGCCTGAACCATGGAGTTCACTGTTTTGTTGAACAGGGAAAACTAACCAAAGTCAAATGCTGGTGGTTCCCCAAAACACAGGGAATAAAAGTAAAAGCTTATATGTGATATTATATGAAACTAAAAGTTTCCAAACAACAAAAAATAAATTACCAAAATGAAGAGATACCAAATTATACCCAGAATATATAAGGAAAATACACACACATACAAGTAATACAACGTATAAATGGGCAAATGGCCTTATAAGTGGCTTTCAAAAGAAGAAATGCAGATTGCCAATAATGGCCAACATATATGCCACTAAAGAAATGACAGTTAAAAAACAGGATACCATCTCACCCCACTTAGACTGACTGTCAAGAATGAACACAACAAATGTTCATAAAATTTTAAAGAAGTTTTTATACAGTCTATGAGGAAATATAAATTAGTGCAGCCACTGTGGAGAATGATGCAGAGAGGGAAGGTATTTCTGAAAGATCCATTAATGTTCCAAACACAATAGAAAGACAATCAGGAGCTTTGAAAAGGGCATCTATGACAAAACTCTTATGCCCAAAGCCCACAGAAAATTAAGAAAATTGGGGAAAAGGGGGCAGAAATATCATAAGAGACAGAGGATTAGGAAGTCTGTTATGAGACAGTGTTTACTAGTATAGAACAGGAAAGTGACACCCATAAAATCTCAAAACTATGGTTATCAAAATAATATCTGTAGAGTGAAGAACTGGTTGACATCCAAGCATAGATGGATTTCATCTTCTCCAGGGAAGAGCCCTCTGATAAGTTATCCAATTCCCAGTGGTTAGCCCTAAACCGGGATACATATGAGTAACATGTAATAAATTCAGCAGAATATATATATATATATATATATATATATATATATATATATGTGTGTGTGTGTGTGTGTGTGTGTGTGTGTGTGTGTGTGTGTACACTTAGCACTAAGGTAAGTGACATTATCCAGAAACAG
This sequence comes from Acomys minous, assembly GCF_964271855.1. Taxonomy (NCBI): domain Eukaryota; kingdom Metazoa; phylum Chordata; class Mammalia; order Rodentia; family Muridae; genus Acomys; species Acomys minous. The sequence goes on along the minus strand of NC_140484.1, from coordinate 80,987,811 downwards.
AAACAAATAACATGATGTGTATTCATGTGCCTAGGTGGAAAATTTAAAAGTCACCTGAATATAGAATAGTAGTACTATAGAAATGAAGTGAGGGTCCTGGATTTAACCCATGCATAGTGTACATTATAGCAGTCACTTTCTGAGGCATAGTATTGTCTACAACTGACATGTTAAAAATATTTATAATATGAGGACAGGCTGGTAAGTTTCATTGCAAGAGCTTTATATAACCATGCACAAAGATTGATCATATTCATTCTGTTTTAGTTACTTTCCTATTTTTGTGAAGAGACATCAGGATCAAATCAACTCATAAAAGAAAGTTTATTGGGGCTTACCATTCCAGAGGGTTGAGTCCATGGACATCATATCAGAGATCATGGCAGCAGGCAGACAGTAATGGTTGTAAAGCAGTAGCTTAGAGCTTATGTCTGATCCACAAAGTAGAGAGAGCTAACTAGAGATGGCATGAGATTTTGAAACAGCAAAGTCCAACACTAGTGACACTACAACAAGGTCATACCTTCTAATCCTTCACAGCACGCAGCAAGGACATATGCTCAACCATGTTCATAGTGGTCTTATTCATAATAGCCAGAATCTCGAAACAACCCAAATGTCCCCCAGTTGAAGAATGGATAAAGAAACTGTGGTATATTCACACTATGGAATACTACTCAGCTATTAAAAAGAAGGAAATTCCAAAACTTGTGGACAAATGAATGAATTGGAAATGATCATACTGAGTGAGTTAACTCAGACTCAGAAAGACTCATATGGTATATACTCACTTATAATTGTACACTAGCCCAAGAGGCATGTCCCATGAAAGTCTTCACTTACTAGGATATTGGAATAGATGTGAGAACATTCTACTGGGACTCTAGGTGAGAGAAGTATGGGAGAATGGGGAAATAGAAGGATCCAGAAGGTCCTAGAAACCTACAAGAAGAACATCAGGATGGGTGGATCTGGACCCAGGGGTTCTGCTCAAACTACTGCACCAATGAAGAACAATACATGCAGTAAACATCAAACCCCTACTCAGATCTTGCCAAGGGACAGGACATTCTCCACAGTTGAGTGGAGAGTGAGGACTGACTCTAACACTAACTCTTGTGCCCCATATTTGACCACTTCCTCTTGGTGGGAGGCCTGGTGGCACTCAGAGGAAGGGTAGCAGGCTATCAAGATGAGACTTGATACCCTAGGATCATATAGTGGGGGAGGAGATCCCCCTTGGTCATAGACATAGGCTAGGGGAATAGGGTGAAAGTGGGAGGGAGGGAGGATACAAGAGATGGGATAACAATTGAAATGTAATCTGAATATATTAATTAAATAAAATTTAAAACAAAAAACAAAAAACTAATCCTTCACAAACCATTCTATCACCTGGGAATTAAGCTTATAAGCATATTAAGTCTATGGGAACCATTCTCATTCAAATCACAGTACATCCCTACTACCCTCCCTTAAACCTCCTTCCCTTTCTTCTGATACCTTTCCTTTTGCTAACATCCTCCATCCTAATTTTTTACTGCACCCCATCCACATGCCAGATTCCACATACGAGAGAAAGCATGTGGTATTCGCTTTTCTTAGTCTGTTTTATTTTGCTTAACATGATGATCTCTGGTTCCATTCATTTTTCTTCCAATGACATGATCCAGTCCTTCTTAATGGATGACTAATTCACTGCTCTATATAGATGGTGTGCATCCCATGCACTCATTCACTAGTGGGCACATAAGATGATTCCAATCTGTACCTCTTGTTTGGTAGGGAACTTGTAAATATTGTTGTTTTACAAGTTGACTGCCTGATTTTTGAGTGACCACCTAGAAGCTCTGTGGCTGGCTTACATTTATTTTTGCTTTGCTATGGAGCCTGCATATTGATTTCCAAAGTGAGTAGACTAATATCCATTCCCCTGACAGGCACAAAGATTTCTGTATTCCCACATGCTCTTTAGTATCTGTTTTCTTTTTGTTAACACATGTGAACTATACAAATAAAGGATATTTTGTAACCTTTGGCTACACTGAAATTTAATGATATAATAACACTCTCCCACACAGTTGGAGTTGTCTCTCTCATCCATCTCCTTCTTTGCCCTTTCTCATTTTTGGTAGACCTCTCTTGGTACCTCTTTTTCCTTTGTGCCCCTTTCCTGATAAATTCCACATGAGAAAAGAAAACCCATGTTTTTGTGAGTCTCTTTTAGCTTGCTTGCCATAACCATTCAACATTCCAACCATCCTCTTGTAACTGATGTAATTTCATCATAAATGGCCAAATAAATCTACGTTGTGACTACACACCCTATTTTCTTTAAATGCTTAAACTATTTATTTTGTTTTGTGAAACCTTTTTAGCTGTTACCAACATCACTTAATTTTTACTCTTATCTATTGAGCTAATAAAGAAAGTCCTTGCCCATGTCTAGTAGCTTCACATGTTCTCTATGTTTGTTTTCCTATAGAAATATCAACACTCTGGAATTGGTTTCAGTATAGGCATTAGAGATAGGGATCTAGTTTCAGTCTTCTACATGCGGGCATTCTATTTTCCCAGCACTGTTAATTAGAGAGACAGTCTTTTCTCTAGCATGTTCTTGGAAGCTTTGTCTCCTACATGGATGTGATTTGTGTGTTAATGTGTTTTGATCATATTCACTTCCTTCTCCAACTGCTGCCAGATTCAACACCTTATGTAACCACCCAACCTTGTCTCCATTTTTTTAAACAAAAAAATAAATCCAATTTTTACTGCACATATACTTTGTGTATGTGGCCTTCCACTACAGAATGTTCGACCTTTCAGGGGCCACATTCTTAAAGCAAACTGACTCTCCTTTCCAAGCATCTATTAACAGCCAATAGCTACTCATCTAAGACTAGGACTTCATTATCACCTTTCCTCTGCATGCTGACATTTTGCCTGGCTTGAGCTTATGTAGGCTTTGTGTATGCTGTCACAACTACTGTGAGTTCCTACATGCAACTCCTCTATTGTGTCTAGAAAACAAGGTTATTCTTAGTCATTCACTGCCTTGGGCTCTTACAATCTTTTTACCACCTCTTCTGTTTCCAGAGACAGAGAATATCATGAGAGAAAAGGGGGAAATAAATTAAAAATAAGAAATGGAAAACCAAATTTTTAAGATAAAATATTCAAAAGATGAAAAGGCAAGAATCCAGAGAAAAGTAGAAGTGAAGTCTCTACTTCAGGTCACAGTGAACATTCAGTATCTTAGTCAGCCAGCGCTTTCTGTATTTTGTTGGGGTATTTGTTCTTTGGAAAGATTGAGGTGCCATCCTTTTCTTTTTTGTGTGTTGCTCACTCTCAGTCATGGGGCATGGATTAGTATACAGCTGTTCAGAGCTGTGATAGCTGTCTGGGTCATGGCAACCCTGTGAAGTTCACATGGAGAGTGGAACAAATACCCACACTGGCCATAACAGTTTCCATGTTTTCAAACACCCATAAGTCCTGTTTCTCAAGGTCCAGATTCTGCACTCAAGAACAGAGCCTTGGTTAGTCTTTCCATCCTCTTGCCAGGTCTCCCAAAGAGTCAATCCTAAAGAAATTAAGATAATCCCATAACTGTGCTGCCCACAGAAACTGTACTGTATCTTTCTATGAGTTTACTTCCTATTCATTCCACAGGGCCACACTGGGGTCACAAGGCAACAACTACTCAGGACCTCATGGTACAACTTGTTGCAATTTCCAGGGGACAGGAAGATACAGAGACTGGCATCAACCCCGCACAAAAAGCTTGGGCTCCTGTCTCAATACTGTGCTTTACAGAAAGGAAGAACTCCTTGCAAAAGCCAGCCGCTTGGTAGTTTGCAGAGCCAGTGCCTGCTGATTGCCTTTCCATTTTTAATCTATATCTGTGCCAGGTTTTCTACTGTGTGCTGGTCTCAGGAAAAGGTACACCTGTATTAGCATTTTCAAATGCTGATTGACTGATTAGGACTTCTGTGATGGTGCAGAGCTAGATGGTAATGAGTCAAAAGCTAATTATCTTGGGGTATCTTTAGCCCCCTGAGATATCCATTTATTGCCCACATAATACCCTTGTGATTACCAACTATACTCTTTTTGGAATGTACAAACAAGCCCCTAGCTTCCACCAGCCCAAAGGCTAAGAATGTCCCCCAATCACACAGCAAAGACTTCTCCACTCTTTTGTAACTCGCCTTTCTGATGTTTCCATCCATGTAATTTTACAATTCTTGACTCTTGATTTTTGTGTGTTCTGTTATTAAAACATACCATAAAATTGCTGCCATGTTGGAATGTGAAATTTTAAGTAACTTGAATTATGTGCTCCCAAGTCATAGAATTCCACATTTAGCTCCAGAATAAACTATCTCTTGTTGCTTTGAGAAGAGAACTGGTTCAGTGTGTGTGTGTGTGTGTGTGTGTGTGTGTGTGTGTGTGTGTATGTATGTGTGTGTGTGTGTGTGTGTAGGTGCTTGTGCAGGCAAAAGTGGTGATCAGAGATGGATATTAGATATCTTCAATAACTCTCAAAGTTATTTTTTTTGAGACACGGAAACTTTTCCATCCAACAAGCTCCAAGATTCTCTTTTCTCTGCCTTCCCAATCCTAATTCCAGGTATGCATCTTATGATGGAGCGAAGCTCACACTTATGATTGTGTGACATGCACTTCGCCAACAGAGCTATTCCATAATCTTTGATACATTGGTGATTTTCTGTTTGTTTTTCCTGTCTCTTCCTTCAGCTACAGCTCCAAGGTTAGAGCTGATGCACCCTTTCTCAGCTTCTATTACCATAAGCAGAGTCTCTGGGCCTCTTTGAGTCTCTTCCTGTCTAATCTTTACTTCTGTGTACCCTTTCTAATACCGACCTTACTACTAGCATTATCTTCCTGACTTCTTATCTGCTGATATAGCTCTAATTTTATGTCGAGTTATTTCTCTTTTGAGAAAGCTTCTTGGCAGATAACAATGGGCTTTAAAGAATTTTTTTGGTAGTATCCTTAGATATACCTGAAAAATAAGTATCTTTCAAATAACGCAGAAGATGAACAAATGAAAATACTTCGACTAGAAGGAAAAACTAAGCCATTATTTTGCTGCAGAGAATTCAGGGTCCTCAAAGTTGGCTGCACTTAGACATTTGTGGAAGAGCTTTTTGGCCTCTGAAGTGTGCCTTTTAAATGAAGCTAAGTATTTATTTTTGTATCTCAGGAGAGGCTGCAGCAGAAAGGCCAGGTCACTGCAGGCGAGATATTCTGAGACCACATTTATATAGTCCAGGCCTGGGAAGTTGACTTCAGAAATTAGTTCAGCCATAAATCGTCCAGGCTGTGCTCTGTCTCCAAACACTGCATTTTTCATTACATTGGGGAGCTAATAAATATCATCTTTTATTAATGTAGGGCAGCACCCTTGATTCAGAGGATTTTGTTATGGAAAAAGGCATGGTTTAAAAAGAAAGTTTACTGTGGAATCTTTCAGAAAGACTTGGTCATTTGTAGAAAATAAACATAGAATCACAAAACCCAGGTCCTAGATCAATATTGGGAAGCCATCACTGGATAAATTGATTTCTATCTCCTTTGCCTTTGGCCCCTTTGGGCACAGAAAGATACTGGGTTGGATTTCTGATGAATTATGACTGTGAATTGTGAATTGTGAATAATGTCTGTTTAGATGCAATGAAGAGACTGCTAAATGAGAGGAAGGAAAACTGTTAGGAAGTATTGATGGTTGTGATCATCAAGGGGTCTGTTGAGATGAACTCATGTGTCTATGTGTGTGTGTGTAGACTTTTGGGTCTATTTAGTGTTGCTTCCCATATATATGTGTAGGTTGACCATTTGGAATTGGATAATCTATCAAGGGGATTGTTCCTGTTGAAAACTGGTTCACTTTCTTTCAGGATTAATTGTGCATAGCTCTTCATCTTGGGGTGGGGCTTTGTGAGATTGCCTTTATCCAAACTAGCATGGCAACTGTCATTGTTCAAGTCTTACTTAGGTGACCATATTGTTGATATTCTAGATCACATTTAGAAGACACTACATAGCAGTATGCACCCTAGTTCTCTTGCTCTTACAATCTTTTGGCCCCTCTTCCCTGGGCCTTAAGTATAGGGGTTGTGTCATAGATGAGGGTGGTATCTCATAGACAGTTGTTCTCTGCATTTTTGACCAGTGTGGCTTTCTGCAATTATCTACATTTGCTACCAAAATTATTGATAGGAAGTCATTTACCAGCTCTGTCATGAAGCAAATCACGTTGCCCTAGAGGAACAACACTTTCATTGGAAGCACATGCCAGAACAGGTAAATATCTAACATTCTAAGCTATGACTAAATTGACTCAAGGATAAAACCACTCCAGTTCCTCAAAATAACACTGTCTAAGTCCCACAAAAGCATATGAACTGACTCTACCCATATTGAATGTATCTGCAATTTAATCCATGGACTTCTTATTCTAAAACAGTTCATAATTATCATGCAAGCCCTAATATAAAAGTTACCAATGTGGAGTCACAGTATTGTGGGTGTGAGAAGATAGAAAAGTCAAAAGGTGAACTTAGTGGATAAAATATTTGAGAGAGGCTTTCAAGGAGAACTGAAATTTTATATTGTGTTGTACTTCACATCAGAGAACGGCAATCTAAAATGGCCTCAAAACAATTTCTTTTTAATTTTTTTGTGTCGATGATATGTATCCTGTTATTCTCTCTTCTTATGGTGACAAACAACTCAACTTGAGGCTATGCTACATACCAGTTATATGATTCAAGGGGAGAAAAGGAGTCTATACGATCCCCATATCTATCATCATAACCCCTAGTCCCCAGGTGTGACTGTCTGTTGTGTGATCGATGTAAATTCCAGTGGATGCAGCAGGAATTATTTCTTCTGAACTATAGCTTATATTCTAGGTCTTACTATTTTCCTCTGTCTTAGTTGCTTTTCTATGGCTATGAAAAAACAGCAAGGTGACTTACAGAAGAAAAGGTTTATTTGGGGCTTATGTTTCCAAAGGGATGAGAGTCCATCACCATCATGTCAGAGAAGTACTGCAGCAAGTGCCAGGCACGGTGGCATGAACAGCTGAGAAATCACATCTTGAACCACAAACAAGAATTAGAGAGATCACACTGGTAGTTCCATATAACTTTTGAAACCTCAAAGCCTGCCCACAATGACATACTTTCTCCATAAGGCCACACTTCCAATGTCTCCCCAACAACTGAAGACCAAGAGTTAAATGCCAGAGACTTATAGAGTCCATTTCATTCAAATAACCTTAAAAAGCCAGAAAATAACTGTCTGGTTATATCCCTCTGAGTGGGGAAAATTTAGACTTTATGAATGGGAGTCTGTTAGTATTAATTGCGAATGGGACACTTGCTAAAAACATCATTATAGAAATGAAAGGTAATGACGGTAACTTTAGCACTCAAGATTGTAGTCTTCTGCATATGTATCTTGCTCAGCATCCTTCTCTGTCCATGGGAGTTGAGTCACTTTCTCTGACCACAAAGCCAGGGAGAGATTAAAGAGTTATGACTTGGTATCTCTTAATATCACCTAGAGAATGAGGCACTCATTTTCTCATCCTTAGGGAGGAGATCAGGTTTAAGAAATAAAAACATTCTTTTCGCCTATGTTGCATTCAACTGAGCCAAGTTATCTGATTCAAGTTTTAATAAAACTTCACTATTTGAAAGCTATTTCTGTCTTCATTTCTGAAGGAGGAGAAATATCTACAGAGGACAATTGTCACCTATAAATTGATGCTGGCTTTATCTCCACCCCAGCACCAGAGTTTTAATCCTTGCAAAATGAACTTTTAAGAGTTGTCATGTAGAATAATAAGTACCAATGACTTCAGGAACTTAAAGAACACTGATCTTAAGCAACTAGATCCTTTGGTCTGCAACAGAAAATATGGATGATTTTGAAAAGTCTATCTACAGGGAGAAAGCAGCTAAACTTTACACTTTGTTTTTCTGTATACATTTCAATTCAGAAAATTCACCACAGAAAGTGTTTTTGTTCCCAGGTCACAACCTTCAATGAAGACAGTTAAACAACCCACAGCAGATGCAGCTGTCACTTAGCATTTTGTCACTTCAAGAGGAGTTTAGAAAGGACTACTCGTCCTGTCTAAATAGAGCAAGTAAAAAGTAATTTACTTAGCAAACTTCTCAAGCCTCTGAAAAAGACAGAACAAGATTTTTGCAAGCTTTGAAGGTGAATTCTCAGCCTGTCTATAAGAAGAAGTATATTGAGAATTTGACCTCATGTGTAGAAGACAAATAGCAATATGTGAGTTGCTCTTGAATCCAAGAGGATTTGATCCTGAAAACTTTTAAACACATTTGACAAACTTAAGGCAGATGATGTGAAATGACATAATATCTTGTACTAGAGAAAGTCAGTAGCAATTACTTCTATCTTGGTTCAATCATGTCACCAGTGATCACGGTTATTATCAAATACCACTTGGGCAGCCATCTTTGGCACTTCATTTTGTTGGCTTTACGGTGCTCCATGAAAAGGAGATCACCATGAAGGAGCTGGTGCCAGTCCATAAAATATACTTATGCAAAGCCTACTGTGGACACAGTAGTCTAGGCTAAGTCCTGTACGGAGGTGAAAGCTTGCATTAGAAAAACATTTTGTGGCCATCTTACCAAAAGCAATCTACAGATTCAATGCAATCCCTATCAAAATACCTACACAATTTTTTAAAGACATTGAAAGTTCAATTCTCAACTTCATATGGAAAAATAAAACACCCAGAATAGCTAAAACAATCTTGTACAATAAAAGATTCTCTGGAGGAATCTTCATAGCTAATCTCAAGCTGTGCTATAAAACAATAGTAATTAAGACAGCATGGTACTGGCACAGCAACAGGCTGGTTGATCAGTGGAATCGAATCAAAGACCCAGATATGAATCCACACACATATGGTGACTTGATTTTTGACAAAGAAGCCATTGTATTCAATGGAAAAAGGATAGCATCTTCAATAAATGGTGCTGGTCTAACTGGATGTCTACGTATAAAAAAATGCAATTGGACCCATATTTGTCACCATACATAAAACCAGAGACACTAAGTCAGTTAGAAGAAAAATGGGTAAGAGCCTGGAACACATTGGCACAGGAGACAACTTCCTGAACAGAACACCAACAGCCCAGGTCTTAAGGTCAACAATTATAAATGGGACCTCATGAGGCTAAGAAGCTTCTGTAATGCAGGAGATAATGTCAACAGAACAAAGCAACAGCCTACACACTGAGAAAAGATCTTCACCAACCCTACATCTGACAAAGGACTGATATCCAAAATATATAAAGAACTTAAGAAATTAAACACCACCAAACCAAATAACCCAATTGAGAAATGGAGGTTGGAACTAAACAGAATTCTCAACAGAGGAATATCAAATGGCTAAGAAACTCTTTTTAAAATGCTCAACCTCCTTAGTCATCAGGGAAATGCAAGTCAAAACAACTCTGAGATTTCATCTTATACCTATCAGAATGGCTAAGATCAAAAATTCAAGTGACACCACATGTTGGTAAGGATGTGGAGAGAGAGGAACACTCCTTCATTGCTGGTGGGAATGCAAACTAATACAGCCACTTTGGAAATCTATCTGGTGCTATCTCAGAAAAATGGGAATAGGGCTTCCTCAAGACCTAGCTATTCCACTCCTTGGAATATACCCAGAAGATGCTCCAGCACACAACAAGAAAATTTGCTCAACCATGTTCATAGCAGCCTTACTCATAATAGCCAGAACCTGGAAACAACCTACGTGTCCCTCAGTAGAAGAATGGATAAAGAAACTGTGGTACATTTACACTATGGAATACTACACAGCTATTAAAAACAAGGAATTTCCATAATTTGTGGACAAATGGGTTGAACTAGAAATGATCATAATGAGTGAGTTAACCCAGAAGCAGAAATAGTCAAATGGTATATAGTCACTTATATCTGAGCACTAGCCCAAGGGGTAGCTCCCATGAAAGTCTTCACTTACCAGGAAAGTGGCACAGAGGGGAGGACATTCTATTCAGACTCTAGGTGAGAGAAGCATGGGAGAATGGGAAAATAGAAGGATCCAGAGGGTCCTAAAAACGTACAAATAGAACATTATTATGGGCAGATCTGGGCCCAGGGGTCCTGCTCAAACTATGGCACCAGCCAAGGACAATATGTTCAGTAAACTTCAGCCCCCTACCCAGATCTAGCCAATGGACAGGACATTCTCCACAGTTGAATGGAGAGTGGGGTCTGACTTTCACATGAACTCTGGTGCCCCATATTTGACCATGTCCCTTGGATGAGGAGACCTGGTGGCACTCAAAGGAAGGATAACAGGCTACAAAGAAGAGACTTGATACTCTATGAGCATATACAGGGGGAGGAAGTGCCCCTCAGGCACAGTTATAGGGGAGGGGAGTACAGGGAAAATGAGAGGGGGGAGGAAGGAGAGGATACAAGGGATGGGATAACCATTTAGATGTAATATGAATAAATTAATAAAATATTAAAAAATTTAAAAAACATTTTGACAATGATATTTAGGGATGGAATATTCCATTAGGTAAGTCAGAATTTTGGCAACGGATGCATAACATTTATGTGATTATAAGTGGAGCAATGTTTCAGGCAGAGGAAACCATGAGAGAGACAGTTCAGGAGATGGTAAGCTGCCTATATTCTGAGATGGTTCTGAATAAAACCAAGAAAATACCACAATTGTTGATGTCATGCAAAAAAGATGCTAGACTCTGGTCATTACTGAGTTTAGGATTTAGAGTAGGAAAAAAATGACACTCCTAAATATCTGTCCCCCAATTTCTGAATTGATGATGAGAGAAAAGAACCTTTGCACATATGATCATGTTTGGCGACCTTGAGATGGGGAAAATCCACTTGGCCACCCAAGTGGTCTTTTGGGGGGGAAAGCAGTTGAGTAGGTCATAGATACAGTGACACAAGCAGAGACATAGAGACCCTGCAGGTGCAGGACCCTGTGCTGCTTCTGGAGGGAAGGAGGCTAGATACAAGAGACAGGAAGCAGAGCATTACAGTGATTCTAGATGAAGGCAGCATAAAAACTCAGACCTCAAGCCCACAATTACAAGGAACTAAATATCACCAATGCATAAATCAGGAAGGAGATGGACACTGCCAACTCCCTACCATTGGTTCTCATGGGAAGGAGCACAGCCCTTCAAAACCTGGACATCTAACTCCTGAGAAGCACTCCTGACACCAACTTGAACAGCTGTAATGAAATGTACTTGCATTATTTTTAGGTTACAAAATTTGTAAGAATCTAACCATAGCAACACAAAACTGACAGAGAATTTACTGTAATTTTTCTTGGTAAATAATTAATCCTCAATCTCAACTACAGGAGCTGACCAGCTACAAAAGTAGATCTGTATAACAATTTTGCTTTGTTAGTTGTTCAGTGGTTTCATACATTTATATAATAAATTTGAGTCATTTTCATCTCCCATCCTCCTCTCTCATTCCTCTCCCATTGAAGCCTTTCTCACCAACTCCTGCTCTGACTGTCACATATTCTTATACATTTTTAATACCTATGAGTGTTGCACTGAATGTACTCTGTGCCTAGTGCCTAGAATATGAGATTTAAAGAATATTTCTATGCTGATTCCAAATTGATAGCCACAGTTCTTTTCTTAGAGAGGAAAGATTGGGAGTTGCACATATACTGCATTAAGTGCCAGATCCTGAGTTTTGACCTTGGTCTTTTTCATCAAAATCTGGGAGAAGAATGTATAAAATAGATGATGTTAGCACAGGATAAACCAGAGCTAATGCCTCTTATTTATTTGTTTGTTTGTTTTACCTTATTTATGTCTATGTAATAGTAAATAACTTACGTCAACTCTGTGAGCATCAGCCTCTTAATTGTAAGAACACCTTTCAGAAGTTGGGTGCAGTAGTATACACCTGCAGTACCAGCAACTTGAGGATCTAAGGCGGGAGATTTGTAAGTTCAAGGTCAGTTCTGGCAACATGGCAAGTGCCTGCATTAAAACAAATAGCCAAATACTCATTGTTAGGGTACTTTAAAAGTCTCAATTATATCATAGGATCAGATAATTTATAACATATCTAGTACATAGTAAATTTATATAGTGCAGCTTCAGGAGTATGTGTGTCCTCTTTACATGCATCCCTGAAGGATGAAGGTGTGACTTTCCATTACAAAGTAAGCAAAGAACAAGGTTATTTATTTCTTTGTTAAATACAGTGTGATGATATTGATGTTGATTCCACCCAGAAATCTACTCTACGTGCAAACCTCAGAAAAGTACAAGAAAGATTATCTTCCTGGGATGTCCTGATCTGGAAGTCAAGTTCTCCTTCAACACGTGAGACTAGAATCCATGTGGTGGGTGGCAGAGAGGGAACTCTAAGTAGTGGAATAATGAAGCATCAAATCATCACAGTGGAAAAGATATTCCAAAATACGCTTACTCTCAGTCCTTCTGAATACATCTAAGAGAAATTCCCCATTGAGAGCAGTCTCAAATGTTCCATTCACTAGCTCACTGCAAACAGAACAGCTCCTTGGCTGACAGCAGGGTTCTGTGGAACCTAGAAAACTTCACCTTGGCATCTGTGCCTCATTTGCAGGAGTGAGCTGAAGTTTCCTTGAAGAATTTTCAAGTGGTTCTTTTAAAGGTGTTAGGCTAGATAGTACCATCAGTATGAGGAAAGTGAATGAACGCATGCAAACTTAAAGGCAAGACTGAGTAATGAGACCTAAGAGTACTAAGCACAGTGAAGTACAGAGATATGCAAGCCTGGCCAGCTTTAGCTGAGGGAGAATAGCATTCCTTGAGAACAAGTGTGGCTGACAGTTGAAAGAAGTGGGGAGGGAGACAGCATGTCAGTAGAAAGAGTAGTGTACCTACAGCGCCATGAACAGGCAGCTTGCTTGCTTCTTTCCTTCCTTCCTTCCTTCTCTCTCTCTCTCTCTCTCTCTCTCTCTCTCTCTCTCTCTCTCTCCTTCTCTCTCTCCCTCCCTCCCTCTCCCTCTCCCTCTCTCTCTCTCTCTCTCTCTCCCTCCCTCCGTCCGTCCCTCCCTCCCTCCCCCACCTCTCTCCCCTGTCTTCCCCTTGCTCTCCCTTGCTCTCCATCTCTCCCTCTCATCAAGAAGCTTTCATTTTACTTAAAGACTTTGCTGGGTTTTTTGGTTTTTGTTTGTTTGTTTTTTAATTCTCAGAAATCTACACTAAGTTTGTTCCTATTCAAAACCTATTTTAAGCGACTATGTTTGTAAACTTGCTTAGGAGTACATGGCTGACTATATTTGGTTGCTAAGAGCTTTGCAAGCAGAAAATACAGAGTCCTTCACTCTCACTCTGATGTTTTTTTTCTGGAAGGTGGAGAGTCAGAAACTAAGCCTCATTGCATTCTCATTGGCATTGCATGCCAGTACATGGGACTCTTCCACGAAGATGTGCATAAAACACCTTGCAAGTTTCAAAACTACACCAATTTCTTTGTAATTAAAAAGAACTCACCCTCTGGGCATTATTCATTGTAGAGTATTAAATACAAAATATTTTGGTAATTCATGGTCTGGGCAGAAAATATCATAGTTAAAATTTTTCTTAGTAATGAAGGAAAAAACAAAGCCAAGATTGAGTGAGCCTCACATATTTCATGTGAAACCAAGTCTGGCTGAGGCCCGATCATTCCCCAACAGGAGATGCTCAGGCAGCTCTCCAGGAGCTTCTGTCTGTGGGTGGTGAAAGTTTGTAAAGTGAACACACTATGATCTAGCCCAGATCTAAGAATGAAACTCAGGAGTTATAAGGTCAAGTCTGATCACAGGTTTATAGCCCAGAGCTTTAAGCCCAGCTCCTCCAAAATCTCACACACAACTTCCTCAGTTTTCTTATAGTTTTAAGTGTACATAGGAATTTCTCATGACTAAAACCATGGGCACTGTCTGGTCTCAGGATTACCCTAACCCTGAGGACACCTGCTAGGTACATGTAGGGTAAGGTCCTTGGGAATAATGTTGGCAGTTAGATAAACTTCACAAGCCTCTGAAGGCTCTGGAAACTTTGTAAAAAAAATCTTTGATATTGTACACCAAAAAGGAGAAAAGGGAGTGAAAGATGTTCCACAGTTGGCCATTGACCCCCTCCCAACCCCTCTGAAGTCACACAAAGAAGAAGACCCTAACTCTGTAAGTAGAAGAGAAAACATTTACTGTCTTGATTTTGGCTATTGGCAAATATGAGACTAGAACAAAGAGAGATGTGTATGTAGACCACTCTATCACCAAGCACAGTGGGATTGGCTCTATAGTACAGGTACTACAGCTACAGAAATAGTTGACCTGTTGTGAAGGAGGATACAGTAACTGAACCAAAGCCTTGGAAGATGGAAGATTTTAATGGATGCCAAGACTGAGAGGCATGGGTTGTGAAGGATCATCATGGACAGAGTCTGGAGCTAGTTACATGGGGGAGAGGGAAACAAAACCACCATGTCAGTTACTCAGATAATTCTAGTAATGTGATTAGTTTCCATGCATTAAAAGACTATAATAACAGAACATAGGGCATGTGCTTTAGTAAACAGCATGACATCTATTTTGGATGTTCTTTTCTTTACTCCTAGAAAACTCCTAGCCATATTCTGAATACTTTCAAAGACTGCCCCACTGCAAATCCTCCCTAAGGCTGACTTCACGTATAGCCTCCATCAGCTAACAAGCAAATGGAGCCAGATTTTTTTTTAATCTTCATCTTCTCTCTAAATAAGCTCACAGCACTAGAGACACACTAGATATCCAAGAAATACTTTCTAATTCTCCAACACCCACTGAATGTCCATGCTCTGGTTTTGTTGTTGCTGTTGTTATCTTGATATAAACCTAAACACATTTGGGAAGAGGGGATCTTTTTTCTTTTTTAAATATATTTTATTAATTTATTCATATTACATCTAAACTGTTATCCCATCCCTTGTGTCCTCCCATTCTTCTCTCCCTCTCATTTCTCCTTACTCCCCTCCCCTATGACTGTGATTGAGGGGGACCCTGATCATAGGGTATCAAGGAAGAGGGGATCTTAATTGCAAAAAACACCCTTTTGATTAATTCTGGTTGAAAGTCTATTATATTAGATATTAGAGTGTCTACTCTAGCTTGCTTCTTGTGTCTATTTGCTTGGAAGACCTTCTTCCAGCCCTTTACTTTCAGATAATGTCTATTTTTAAAGGCTGAGGTGTGTTTCTTGTATGCAGCAGGATATTGGGCCCTATTTACACATCCATTCTGTTAGTCTGTGTCTTTTTATTGGAGAGTTGAGACCATTGATATGGCGATAATGACTAGTGACTGTTAAGTCCTTTTATTGTGATGTTGGTTGTGGTAGTGTGTTTGTCTAATTATTGTCTAAGGTGAAGTTGTCTATCATCAAAGGAAAACTGAACCAAGATGACATAAACTCTGGTTCCCTGTTTGATAACTTCCCATTGTTGGGAGGTCCAAATGGCACACAGAGGAAGAGGAATCAAGCTATCTAGATGAGGCTTGAGAGGCTGCTCTATGGTGAAGGAGGAGGTCCCCTTCTGTTAGAGCATTAGGGGAGAGGAATAGGGCAGAAGAGGGAGGGAGGATGGGAAGGTGAAGATAGAAGTGAGGGATAACAATAGGGATGTAAGCTGAATAAATTATAATAAATTAAAATGTAAAAATTGTCATTAAAAAATATATAGGGTCAACCTGTAGGCAGGGTGTGTGGTGTTGTCTTGAATGATGATTGATGTGGGAGAATCCAACCCACTATTGTTAATATCAGCCCTGAGCTGGTAGCCCTGGGTATTGAAACAGGCTGAGAAAACCCTAAAGGATCAAGCCAGGAGGTACCATTTCTCCATGGCTTCTGTATCAATTTCTACCTTCCCACTTCTTGCCCTGTTCAAATTCCTGCTTTGACTTCACTCAGTTATAGAATGTATCTCCACAGTGGTAAGCTGAAATTGTTTGGAATAGTCCTACCTCAAGACCCAGCTATACCACTCTTGGATATATATATATATATATATATATATATATATATATATATATATATATATATATATGTATATATATATATATGTATGTATATGTATATATATATATATATATATAATATACTTTACCAAATCACAAGGAAACTTGCTCAACTTTGTTCTTAGAAGCTTTATTTATTATATTCAGAAGTTGGAAACAAGCCAGATGTCCATGAACCAAAGAATAAATAAAGAAATTGTGGTACATTTTTTTTACACAATGGAATACTATTCAGCTATTAAAAACAGGAACATCAGAGACTAGAAAACTGACTGAAGGAAAGGAGTTCAGGAAGATCAGAACCAGCTATTCCACTCCTCCAATGCTGGATGTCCACAATGTTCCGAAGTCACAAATTGAAAACACCCTGCACTCCTACAAATACTTGAGCAGACACCAGGACATGGGGGTGGGGGGTGGGGGGCAGGGGGTCAGAGAATTGGTGCAGCAAAACTGAGTCTGGGGAGCTGAGTCAGGCTTGTACCACAAACCACATTAGATGTTATCCTAAAGAGACCCATGGAACATCTAACCAGATTTGGGCTTGGATTTCTCTGTGCCCTCCTGCTGCTTATCATCTTGGCCCATCTGGGACACAGAGAACTAAAAGGCAAAGGTGAGTCAGTGTGGGCCACAAACCATATTAGCTGACAACCCTAAGAGGCCTATAGCACACCAGAGCATGCTTGGATCTCTCTCCTTCCATGGCTGCTTACTGATTTGGCCAATCTGGCTACAGAGAACTAATAAGGAAATGTGAGATTGGTGTGGGCCAGAACCCCTATTAGCTGCTACCTGGATAAGGCCTTTGAGAGATCCAGCTTTGGACTTAAATCTTTCCCCACCTGCCTGCTACTTACTGGCCCGGCCCATCTGGGTCACTGAAAGTGAACCAACAGAGGTGAGTTGGGCTTCAGCCACAACACACATTATCCATCATACCAAGGAGAACTGAGGGGCCCCTTAGCAGTATTTGGCTTGAAGCTCTCTCAGACTGCTTCTCTCTTGCCTGGCCCAAGTGAGACACATACAGGGAATGCAGTAGAACTAAACTAAGTGCAGGCTTCAACACCAATTGTCCACTAACCTGAGAAAGCCTCAGGGGAGCTCTAGCAAATAGCCTTCAGCTTGGAGTTCTCTCTGCCTGCCCCTTACTGCCTGGCCCATGTGGACATACATAAACAGAAAACCTAGTGGAGGAACCTCCAGGCCTGCCAACACCAAAGACAACCAGGTGTGTAGAGTCCAGCACAAGAACACAAGCAACAAACTCACAGCCATATGACACCACAGAAAACCAGTGATCCTACCACAGAAAGCCCTGGAGATATGCGTACCCATGAAGTACAAGAAGATTTTAAGTCTGAGGTGATGAAAATGATAGAAGTCATTAAGGTGAAAAATAAATCACTCAAAGAGATACGGGAAAATATATTCAAATAGACGAAGGAATTGAATGAATCCTAAAAAGAATTACAGGAAAATTCAATCAAACGGGAGAAAAATAAAAGAAGAAAACAAACTATACATGACGAAAAAAGGGAATTAGATGCAACAAAGAAAACATAATCTGAGACCGTCTTAGAATTGGAAAACAAAAGAAAGCAAACAGGAACTACAGACACAAGCAACTACAACAGAATGCAAAAGATACATCAGTCAAAGAAAACGTTAAAACTAAAAAGTTCTTGACACAAAACATCCACTAAATCTGTGAAACTGTAAAAAAGACCAACTCTAAGAATAATAAGAATAGAAGAAAGAGAAGACTGCAAGCTCCATGGCTTAGAAAATATTTTCAGGAACAATCACAGAAGAAAATTTCCTCATCCTAAAGAAAGAAATTCTTATAAACATAGAAGAAGCATACAGAACTCCAAATAGATTGAATCAGAAAAGAAAAGCCCCTTGCCATATAATAATCACAACACTAAATATACAAAACAAGGAAAACATATTAAAAGCTGCAAGAGAAAAAGGCCAAGTCACAAAAATGGCAAACCTATTGGAATAACACATGACTTCTCAATAAAGACTCTGAAAGACAGAAGGGCCTGGACAGATGTCATGCAGACACTAAGAGACCACAAATGCCAGTATAGACTACTATAACCAGCAAAACCCTCAATCACCATTGATGTAAAAAACAAGATATTCCATGACAAAACCAAATTTAATTAGTGCCATGGGACAAATTAATCCCTACAAAAGATACTAGAAGAAAAACTCCAACACTAGGAGGCAATCTAACTCAGGAAGGCACAGGAAGTTAATAACCCTATATCTACAAAACAAAAGCAAAAGAAACACACACACACACTCCTCCAACACCACCATCAAAAACAAAAACAAGAATACAAACAGTAACTAGCCACCACTGGTCATTAATACCTCTCAACATCAATGACTTCAACTCCCAAGTAAAAAGGCACAGGCTAACAAAATAGATACAAAAGCAAATATTGTCATTCTGTAGCCTACAAGAAACATACCTCAGCCATAAAGATGGACCTTGCCTCAGGGTAAAAGGCTGGAAAATGATATTTCAAGCAAACAGACCCAAGAAGCAAAGTGGACCAGCCATTCTAGTATCTAATAAAATAGACCTTCAAACAAAACTAACAAAAAGACATGAGGAAGGACTCTTCATACTCATCAAAGGCAAGATTCACCAAAAGGACATGTCAGTCCTGAAGATCTATGCCCCACATTCATCAAAGAAACATTACTAAATATTAAAGCACACATCCATCCCCACACATTAATACTGGGAGACTTTAACAGCCCACCTTTGTGAATAGATCATTCAGAGAGACAGACTCTAAATGGAGAAATAATGAAACTAATAGACATCATGAATCAAATGAACCTAACATATATCTACATTACTTTCACCCAAACACAAAAGAATATGCTTTCTTCTTAGCACCTCATGGAGGCTTCTCCAAGATTGACAATATACTTGGTCACAAAGCAAACCTAAATATATACAAGATCAAAATAACCCCTTGCATCTTATCAGACCACAATGGATTAAAACTGGAAATCAACAGCAACAGAAAACCTACAAACTCATAGAAATTGAGCAACTCCCTACTAAATGACCTCTGGGTCAGGGACAAAATTAAAGAAGAAATTAAAGACTTCATAGAATTTAATAAAAATAAATGCAAATCTTACCAAAACTTATGGGACAGAATGAAAGCAGTGCTAGGAGGAAAGTTCATAGCACTAAGCACCCTCATAAAGACATTGGAGAGAACCCATAGTAGCCACTTAACAGTACACATAGAATAAAAAGAAGTAGACACATTCAAACTCAAAGCTGAAATCAATAAATTAGAAACAAAGAGAAAAATTTAAAGACTCAATAAAATGAAGAGCTGGTTCCTTATGAAAATCAACAAGGTAGACAAATTCTTAGCCAAACTTAGTAAATGACATAGGGACAGAACTCAAATCAACAAAATCTGAACTGAAAAGGGAGGCATAATGATAGACAATGAGGAAATCCAAAGAATTGTTAGGCCTTATTTCAAAAATCTGTATACCACAAAATTCAAAAACCTAAATAAATGGACAATTTTTTGGATAGACTCCATGTACCACATTTGAAGTAAGATCAGGTAAATGAACTAAATAGTCTTATGTTCCCCAAGGAAATAGAAGCAGTCATCAAAAGCCTCCCACCACCACCACCATCACCACCAAAAAAAAAAAAAAAAAAAAGCCCAGGACTGGATGTATTCAGCACAGAATTCTAGATGATCTTCAAAGAAGAACTAATACCAATTATCTGCCAACTATTCCACAAAATAGAAATAGAACAAATATGAATATATTAATAAGGTCACTCTGTGAGACCACAGTCACCTTGATACCTAAAGCACACAAAGACCCAAAAAAGAAAAAGAATATCAGCCCAATTTCCCTTATGAATATTGATGTAAAAATATCCAATAAAATACTTGCAAAATGAACCCAACAACACATCAAAAATTTCATTCAAAAAGACCAAGTAGGCTTCATCTCAGGGATACAAGGGTGGTTAAATATACAGATATTTATCAATGTAATTGGTCCTATAAACAACTGAAAGGTATTTGACAAAATCCAACATACATTCATGTGAAAAGTCTTGGAGAGATCAGGGATACAAGGCACATACCTAAACATATAGAGGCTATACATAACAAGCCGATAGCCCTAGCCAACATCAAGATAAATGGAGAGAAACTCAAAGAAATTCCACTAAAACCAGGGACTAGACAAGGCTGCCAACTCTCTCCATAGCTCTTCAATATGGTACTTGAACTTCTAGCTAGAGCAATAAGACAACAAAAAGAGACCAAGGGGATCCACATCAGAAAGGAGGAAGTCAAAGTATGACTATTCACAGATGATATGATAATGTATATGTTTACCTCAAAATTCTACCAGAGAACTCCTAGCATTTATAAATACATTCTGCAGAGTGGCCTTATACAAGATAAATTTTAAAGAATCAGTAGCCCTCCTGTATATAAATGGCAAACAGACTGAGAAAGACATTAGGGAAACTACATCCTTCACAATAGCCACAAATAATATAAAGTGTCTTGGGGATAGTTCTAACAAAGCAAGTGAAAGACTTGTATGAAAAAACTTCAAATCTCTGAAAACAGAAATTGAAGAAGATATCAGAAGATGGACGAATCTCCCATGCTAATGGATTGGGATGACCAACATAGTAAAATTGGCCAATTTACCAAAAGCAATCTAGATTCACTGTAATCTGTACTAAATACCTACACGATTCTTTTTTTGTCTTTTTTTATTTATTGAATTTTATTTTTCAGATTATATCCAAACTGTTTCCCCATCACTTGTATCTTCCCATTCTACCCTCCCTCACTCTTTCTCTCCATTCCCCTATGCTAGACCTGTGACAGAAGGGGACCTCTTCCCCCACCATATGATCACAGCCTAGCAGGTCTCATCCAGATAGCCAGTTTCCCCTTCCTCTGACTGCCACCAAGCCTCATCACCAAGAGGAAGTGGACAAATAGGGGGCACCAGAGATCATGTCAGAGTCAGTCCATGCTCTCCACACAACTGTGGAGAATGCTTTATCCATTGGTTAGATCTGAATAAGGGGTTTAGATTTACTGCATGCATTGTCCTTGGTTGGCACAGCAGTTTGTGCAGGCCACCCTGGGTTCAGATCCACCAGCCTTGATGGTCTTCTTGTAGAGTTTCTGGACCCCTTGAGTCCTTCTGTCTCCCCATTCTCCCATACCACTCTCACCTGGAATCTCGATAGCAAGTCCCAACATCTCTCCAAATCCCTTGCTGAGTGAAGACTCTCAGAGGACATCCATATTGGGCTAGTATCCAATTATAAGTGAATGTATATCATGTGTATCTTCTGGGTCTGAGTTAACTCACAAAGGATGACCATTTCTAGCTCCATCTATTTGCCTGAAATTTTCAAGATTTCCTTAAATACTAATTGTTCAGTAGTATTCAAAAGTGGAAATGTACCAGAGTCTCTTTATCCATTCTTCAGTTGAGGAACATCTAGGTAGTTTCCAGATTCTGGCTATTATGAGTAAGGCTGCTATGAACATGGTTGAGCAAATGTCCTTGTTGTGTGATGGATCCAAGGAGTAGAATAGCTGAGTCTTGAAGTAGCATATTCCCAATTTTCTGAGAAAGCACCAAATTGATTTCCAAAGTGGTTGTACAAGTTTGCACTCCTACCAGCAATGAAAGAGTGTTCCCCTTTCTCCACATTCTCATGTATTGTGAGTCAAGTTTTAGATCTTAGCCATTCTGATGGGTGTAAGATGGAATCTAAGAGGCTAAGGATGTTGAACATTTCTTTAAGTGTTTCTCAACCATTTGATATTCCTCAGATGGGAGTTTTCTGTTTATCTCTGAACCCCATTTCTTAGTTGGGTTATTTGGTTTGGTGGTGTTTAATTTCTTGAGTTCTCTATATATTTTGGATATTAGCCCTTTGTCAGATGTAGGGTTGGTGAAGATCTTTTCCCAGTCTATAGGCTGTTTCTTTGTTCTGTTGACAGTGTCCTCTGCCTTACAGAAGCTTCTCAACTTCATGAGGTCTCATTTATTAATTGTTGACCTTAGAGCATGGGCTGTTGGTATTCTGTTCAAGAAGTTGTCTCCCGTGCCAATGAGTTCAAGGCTCTTCCTCACTTTTTCTTCTAACAGATTTAGTGTTTCTGGTTTAATGTTGAGGTCTTTAATCCACTTGGACTTGAGTTTTGTACATGGTGATAAATATAGATCTACTTGCATTTTCCCATATGTAGACATCCAGTTAGACCGGCACAATTTATTGAAAATGTTATCTTTTTTCCACTGAACAAAATTGGCTTTTGTCAAAAATCAATTGCCCATAGGTGTATGGATTTAATTCTGGGTCTTCAATTCAATTCCAGGATTGCTATTTCTATGCCAGGACCATGTTATTTTAATTACTGTTGCTCTATAGTACAGCTTGAGATCAGGGATGGGGATTACTCTGGAGGATCTTTAATTGTACAGCCCAAATTTCAGTCTGAGAGGGTGTAGGTATGGGCCCAACATGTAGGCAACTTTACTGGAAAATCTTTTATCGCCAGTGCCTATTTACTATGACATACATGGGGAAGAGGCTATTGAGTTTCATAAATGTTCTGAACTTCCTTTCTCCCTCCAGGAATGAGTGTTTCCGCCTTGAAGAAATAGCTACTCAATCATTTTCCAAGGATGTTCTCTTTAAATATTATAAACTAGAGGCTCAAAACAATTGAGGTGTGACCTCATACTTTCTGGAAGTGAGAAGTTCAAGCTTCATGTGTTGGGACCAATTCTAAGCCCCAAGAGATAAGCCTCTGAGACAGGGCCCATCCTTACATTCGCTAGATGCCTTGGCTTGTGGAAACATCATGGCAATCATTGCTTCCAAATTTCTCTTCTCTTTGTCTTATTTTTCTTATGGCTATGGATATTTTTTCTGAATGTTTGACTGTGTACCACATGCATGCAGTACCCAGAGATGCCAGAAGAATGCCTTATATCCCCTTGCAACAGGATTACAGATGAATGTTAACATAGTCCCATAGTGACATGGGTACTGGAAATCTAACTCAGCTCTTCTAAAAGATTAATAAGTTCTCTTAACCATTAAGTCATCTTATCTTTCCAGCCTCTAAGTTTCCTTTAATAGAATATCAGTGAAGTTGGATCAAAGATCCTCTGTTTTTCAGTGGGGGCTCATATTAACTAATCCTGTATGTTATAGCCCTAATCCCAAACAAGATAACAAGTCTGAGCTACTTATAATTACCAGCCTAGTGTATCTTTTAGGAATACCATTTCATCCATAGGGTCCGCACTACAATTCTGGTGTCTTTGTGAAGTGATTGGTTATTTGAGAGAACTATTCTTCTAGATCATAGCTGGCACCGAGTTTGAAATGAGAGCCACACCAGACACTTTTATACTCAGAGGTAAGAGGGCCGTACCATGCTTCCCCAACAGAGGATTGATACATGCATTTGACCAGACACAACAATAGGCATTCCATTTCTATTTTGAACCTGGTATTTTTGGGACACCATGTTGTATGATGCCCTACTAAGAGGATACACTTTGGAGGCATTTACTCCAGTACCCAGCAGTGATAAAACAAATTCCCTCATGCAGTAACCTCACCAGAACAGTTCCTAGCTCACAGACAAAGAAAATGAGATACTAAGTAGGTTCAGCTTTGCAACTACCAAGAGAAAGAGAGAGAGATTCCCACTCAAGTGGACCAGATCCTCAACCTGTTGGGCCTTAAGCACATATGATCCTTCATCCTGACTACTGATACCACACAAATACCTCTCTTATTGCTTTTAGTATTATATAGGATGCGCTTTCATGTTTTCATACATGATTTTCATTTTGCTTTGCTCATACTACTCCTCCTTGCCCTTTTTTTCCCATCTTTTCCTTCTCCCCTGGTCTACTTTCTCCCCATGAACAGTTGTACTTCTCTTTTCATATGGGAAAGTTTACCCACAGACACATCCCAGCAACCTCCACCCCAGCTGATATTTTCACAAATTGGAACTACTGTTAAGCACTGGTTCTTTTTAACACATTGTGTAGATTTTCCTATAAAGAAAAGTTATGGCTTGTTACAGTTGTGGGTGTGGTAGAATCTACAGTTTTATGCTTAGGAAGAAACTGGCTCTAGGAACACAGTGGATCATGTTCATAGTCCCAGATATAGCTATCACCTTGCCACGGGGTCCGATTGAATCCTGGAGGCTGACCTGAAGGGAGGGCCTGATCATGGAAGAATCACTGACCCAGAATCACAGATACCACTGTGACCCACAAGGAGGATGAAGGTTCTATTTCACATGCAGGCTCCATTTGCTGAGAATAACTGGTACTATGAAACCACAGAGGAAAAATTGTTTGACAACTATGTGATGTATCTGTTATTGTTTTGAGGTATACAGATAACCACCTTTCCTGCTTCTGGATGCTTGTTATAAATACTGATAGGGCTATAGGTAAATCTGATAGAGAAACATAAAAACTGAATAATGAACTTTGTCTGATGGATCCAAGAATTTTGCTCTATACTCAAAAAACCTACTCTCAATCTTTATTAATAACTCATTTTCCTGATGACTCTTTTTCATAAACTAAATCATATCTCTCCATAATCTGTATGTTGAGATAAGATGGTTAAGTGAATAATCAGAATAAGTGGGGTTACAAAGTTGATGTCCTAATTCTATGGAAATTTTAGGATGATATTCTTCTGAGAAGAGACAGAAAGCTGGGTGTGATTGTGCATGCCTAAAAAGCTAGTACTCGTGAGGCTATTGTAGAAATCAAGGCCATCCTGGGCTCTATAGTGCAGCTCTGTCTCTTAACAAATAGACAGACAGACAGAGAGAGAGAAAGAGAGAGAGAGAGAGAAGAGAAGAGAGAGAAGTACGAAATCAAGATCTCATTTTTTCACTTTCTCCCTCACTGGCTCACACTCTTCTGCCACACATGTTCCATTTCCTCCCACCACAAATGCACAGGAGATAGGACATGCAAGGACACAGTGAAAAGATGGTTGTTTACAGCCATGCAGAGCAAGAATAACTACCCCCGTGGCTCTTTGTTTTGATTAAAAATGAGATGGCATGCAACAGATATGAGTATGGGTAGATTTATTGTAGAAGCATGGGGAAGAAGGAAGTGGGGGAGGGGCACCCCAGGGGAAAAGTCAGAGAGAGTAAGAGAATGAGTGTGTGTGTGTGTGTGTGTGTGTGTGTGTGTGTGTGTGTGTGTGCGCGCGCGCGCGCGCATGTGTGTATGTGAGAGAGAGAGAGAGAGGGAGGGAGGGAGGGAGGAGAGAGAGATGTGAGATGAGATGAGATGAGATGAGATGAGATGAGATGGGTTTGTCCTTTAATATTCTGGGCCCCTGCCACACACCTGTTAATGCGATGTGATGATGTCAGAAATTGCTAAGCAACCTAGAGAGATGTGTGTTAACATTCTTCCATTTTACTATAATTTTTTAAAAATGAGGATATTGGACTTGTTTTCATGCAAGACAAGTTTAAGCATGAATGTAGGTTCATCAGGAGCAGCTCTTGGTCGCCATACAAGGCGGGGAAAGAGAAAAAAACAAGAGCAACAAAATGTCCAGATTATGTGGTGAAATGGAAGAAAAAGTCCCTGCTCTGGAAAGTTTAGAGTAGAGAGCATGGTATGCCAGCCATGTCCTGAAACAGATAGGGACTGAGGAGTGCTTGGAGAATCTCGAGCTGTTTGTCCCGGGTCTGATCCACACTATTCCAGCCTTTTGTTGATTATAAATCAACAAAGCATGAAGAAATCAATCATCTTTAGATGCTTCTTGCTGAGACTGGGGCAGTCTCAGCTGAAATATTGTCTAATTCCAGGAAGTGTAGGCTGTTATGTTTGTTTCTGTCCATGGTCTGAAAACATCTGCAGCTAGGAGGGGCAATGCATGTCCAGGTGGCACAGTCTGTGAGGTTGGATCAGAGCACCTGTGGAGCACCTTGCTTTGGCACTGTCCTGAATGTAGGGAGTTTGGCAGGATACTGGAACATGGGGAACTTCTTTCCATTTTACCTGATTGCTGGCACTAATTTAAAAGGTTTTATTTCAGATCTGTTCAAGTTTAGTTGCAGAGGCTTGTAAGCTTAGCAGCCCTTAATGTGAGAGTGGGGATTTGAAGTTGTCCAGAAGGCATCCCAAAGGAGCCTGGAGTGATGACAAATGAACTATTCCCATGGGAAGGTGCAGTCATTGACCTGCTTGGACATCCCCCAGAGAAAGGTTTAACTCAAAAATTGGTGCAATCTGTCCTAGTAAGTTAAAGCTTGTCAGAGACTAAGAACACAGCTTGAACAGGAGGGAGCTGAGCCCAGAGACACGGTTACCTAGAGCACCAGAAATTTAACATGTGAAAAAATACTGTGCTGGGGAGGAAGCTTACCCAAAGGGAAAGTCCTAATGGAAGGTCCAGTTGCAGCCATGCATACTGAGGTTGGGGTGCCTCTGTTCCCTGGTGAAGCAGAGAGGTGTCCACAGTCTCTCCTATAAAGGGAAGCATTTACAATGGGTGAAAACTCACCAGTCAAGTTGGTATTGGGTGCATAAAGGGAGCGGTAATGATGTCAGAGGTTGATAAGCAACCTAGAGATAGGTATGCTAACACTGTTGATCTGTGGTTTGTTTTGTTTTTGTTTTTGTTTTTTTGTCTTCAAGAAAATATATGTTATGTAAGCCTCTGAGCATGTGGCATTCTATTATTTCATCCTGAAATAAAATATCCTCTGATTCCCTGAGCTGTCACTAACTGCTCTGACAACCCACTTCCTGAATCCTGAGGGTCATAATCCCTTCAGTCTCCTGGGAACATTGCAAGGCACAATTGCTGAGTGCACCATACTTTGATGTAGGGTTGGAAGCATGCTGGGTAATTGCAATGCTGCAAAGCTGGTAACAACATAAATTTCATTGGAAACATCACTTTTCCTAGAGATGAAACTAATTAGCACCCCCAGGCCCATGGAATATGTCCCACTATTTACAAATCATGATGATCCTTCATTGTTTTCCCAATGTCTGTCTTACAACTGATGCATTATCCCCCTCTTCCTATCTTGCACTTGTAAACTCAATCAGATGGAAAATGTGCTCTTATCACATAAGGTGTGTGGGGTGGGCTGGGATAGGTGAGCTTACCTATCATAGCAAGCAAAGTTGTCAAAGCTGTGTCCCCTCTATTTGGTTCCTGGGATGGTGCTATTATGTAATGACAGCAGCTGCAGTCAGCTTTTGTTTTACACATACAACACACACACACACACACACACACACACACACACACACACACATACATACATACACACACTTCCCCTTCAGGCTAGGTAAGATTAAAGCTTCCTGAACTTAAACACTTTTTAGCAATTAGTGTTCCACTTCATTCCACCTTTAATGCTTATTTCTTCTGAGCTCTGGTGACTTTAAGTCTTTCTCATTTCTCAGTCGATTCATGCACAACATTTACTTTCAGCCAAGCTGTGGGGGGTTTTGTGGTGGTGGTGGTGGTGGTTATTTATTTATTTATTTATTTATTTATTTATTTATTGAGACAGGGTTTCTCTGTGTAGCCTTGATTGTTCTGGACTCACTCTGTAGAACAGGCTGGCCTTGAACTCACAGAGATCTATGTGCCTCTACCTCCACAAGTGCTGCGACTGCAGGAGTGCATCACTGAGCCTGGAGCTAAAGCTGTGTTGATGAAGGAAGTTATGTTCCTGTTAGTCTGTGTAGGTCCAATTTGATTTAAATACACTTCAGGAAACAGCCTGTGAAAATATGCCCAACAGAAAACCCATATAAAACATAACCTCTCTCACATGTGACAAATGGGTTGTGTGTTATGGTCTCTGGTCTGTAAGTTCATAATTTTGAGTCAACCTGTCTTAGGTACTCTGTCTCCATGTGAACAAAGTTGGGAATAATTGGTAGACGCATAGGTATGTCTTGGGGTCAGGAAAATATTGTCATAACTTATATAACACAGCTGACTACCCTGTTAAGCATACTAAGCCTGGAGCATAGTGGTTGTTTACACGTAGAACGATCTCAGCTAAAGGAAATGAGCCTGGACTTTAGAGACTCATTGAATTCTGTTGGTTTATTTTTGTAGGGATTTTTGAAAAACATATGGATGTTGAAGCTGAGAGGTTATGGACTAATAACTGACTCTTTTAGCATCAGAATATCCTTTTGAACAAAAGGCAATACAATAACATGTAAAAGAAAAAATCTGACATTAATGCCTAGATATGGCAGTAGTAGTAATATTCACAAGACTAAACAATTTCAATCATATTTTGACCATCAAAGATTCCTGTGCCTCACTCATAATCATACCAACATCATAAAACTTTGTGAACTTCAGTTGTTAGAGTGTTGCCTCTGGTTTAAGGATCCTATATTGCTGACTGTTGGACTATGATCGTGGATGAGTGGAATTGTGAAGTTATGAATTCCAAGTATGTTGGGCTATTGTTTTAGCTCTCTTAATAGCCATTAATTGTCCATCTTTGTGTTTGGCTTAACATCTATCTTTGTGATTACTACGTGAATGATTTTGAAATATACAAATAAACATCTAGCTTCTCTGAACTCAAAAGTTAAGAATGTCATCTATATCATCAAGTAATGTCTGGGAGTTTATAGTAAAGACTTTCTCTCTTTGCTGTAACCTGCCTTTCAGGTGTTTGTACCAATGGTCTTATGACTTTCATTTTTCTATTTTTATTTTTAGAAAATCATGAAATTGTTACTAGATTAGAACATGGTATTTGGGGTTAGTTTATTTTCAGGCCATAGCCATTCATATTTAGCTCCAGAATAAAATATCACTTATTTCCTTCAAGGTAAGATGTGTATTTAGTGTCAACAACTTCATAGAGAAGATCAACTGAGAGAGTAGACCTCATGTTGGTGAAGTTAGCCTGAGAAATGGCTTCTTAATGTTGTATCTAGACGACCATCTACCTGTACATGGCCCAAAGGGAAGCCTTGCAAGAGCAGATCCAACAAATAAAGAAAGCCAGGTAAAGGGAAACAGGTGTCTTTTTACCCAAATCATATACTTGGACCCATCACTACTGCCTAAAAGTCCATGAAGGAAAACTAGCCATGCATCTTTCATATGACATTTATATTTCAGACAATATATTATTCTCCTGGGTAGTTGAATTGCATGGAAGAGCTTTTATTCCCAGTTGCAAAAGAAGCAAACATCCCACAAACATAAATAATATGAAAGGAATCCAGTCTGTGCCTCAAGAAGATCATGGGCTAATAGAATAGATCAAAGGCACACACCAGAACATGGCCATAACATGGAAAGCAGTCATAAGAGTCTGCTGTGATGCTCAAGATGGAAGGCAATGGTGTGGTGTCCTAGGATGTGGGCTAAATCTTAAAAACAAGATGGTGACAGAGAAAAGAACTGTCCAAACATGATGTGGTTATAATATAGTGAAATAAAAGACAACATCACTACTCTATAAGAAAATAAATGACTTAGATATACTGAGTTAGTGTCTATGGACATGCAACAGTAAGGACAAATGAACAGTGATACAACGCAGTCATGGGTGGTTCTGACACCTATACTCATGTATGTGCAGCCTCTTAAGTTCAGACAGAATGTTGGCCTCTGTCATAACTTTTGTAATGCTATAATTGAACTAAGTATAGTAATGGATATGGTCTTACATGCTAAACAACTTCTCATGTCTTTCTGTATACACTGGACATAGCAGCCATTTCACAGTATCCTTTAGAATGGAAAAGAACATGGCTCAGAATCAAGCAAGCTAGATTCTCTTACACTTGTACTATACTCCATTTCTCTGGAACCCAGGCAAATATCATTGTCTTCTTTTTCTTAAGGTTTAATTTTAATTTTATTAATTTATTCAGATTACAACTAAATTGTTATCCCATTATTAGTATCCTCCCATTCCTCCCTCACTCCCGCTTTCACCCTATTCCCCTCCCCTAGGTCACTGTCTTCTTAAATCTCCCTTTCACTGAGAAATTTAGAATACGGCCACACCATGCTCTCTGAAGAGGCCTGGATATGCTCTATGTTAGTTCTAGAGAGCATGAGAGGGCCATGACACCATGGATGATTGTCCATGATGCCGTGGGAAACACACTTTAAAATATCCACTCAGGAGACGAGATGGCAGAGCATCTGTCTATTGATTTCTGTTCTTCAGCAGCCAGAAGTGAACTCAGGACCTTTTATTCCTCTCAACTTGTGTGAAACTGCAGCCTAGAGTTAGGGTGAAAATCTCCCTCTGGCACTCTAGACACTCCAAGGGGGGAAGCCAGAAGCATGTAGTAAGTGGCAGGTGAGAAAAAGCTACTTGTCACAGCAATCTTAGACCAATGCAGAACCAGTCACTCCAGTAACAGGAGGAAAATTTAGGTTCCTATGGATGAGCTACAAAATGGTATACATTGTGTGCCTGATACATTCCATCTGCTGGATTATTCATCCTTTTTGGAGCCCACATTAACTCTAGTTCATCATGACGCTCCCATAATAGAGGCAGGCATCTGTCTGCATTTTATACATGTTTAATATGACAGTTCTTCAAGGAAAGCCCAATACAAAGCTCTACAGCACTTCTTGAGCCATAGATGCCCAAATATGGAGTGCTGTTGTTATCTACCAATTTATGTTTTTGACCTTTGCTGGTGAAGGTTGCCTGATTTATGGAGTCACCCAAGTAGGACCTGGCTTTCTTGCTAAGAAGCTGCTAGTGGACTACCTTTGACTTCTCACTACAGATAGCATCAAGAAAACATGGAATGAGACAAAAGAGAATTCTGATGACCCAGAATATTATTTCCCTGGTTCCATTGTACAATTTCCTTGGTTTACTGACTTATCTGCCTAAGAATCCCAAGGCAAAAACAAAAAACAAAAACAAAAACAAAACCTGCTTTCATTCTTCAAATTTGCCTAAAGGAAAAAGCTTTGTGTTCAGCAAGTTTCTGGGAATAGCATTCAGGAAGAGTCTTCACGGAGGACAGAAAAAGGTAGGATTGGGCTTATGGCCTATCATGTCTCAGACTCTTGACCTCATTAACAATGTCAAATATGGGTTTCATCTCATGGAATAGACTTTAACTCTGATCAAAAATGATTAGCTATTTCCTAATACTCTTGCCATTATAGCATTGATGAGCCTATTTTTGGCAGATGATTATTGTAGTTCACAAATCCATAGTTGGGTGAGATTGATGATTACTTTCCTTTTTCAGTAGAATGTATGTGATTGCTAACCAGTTAAGAGTAAAGTGTCCAGCTGTATCTGTTATGGCATAAATATGTGATGTCTTCAGCAATAGAAGTTTCCTGGCAAATTATGCTAATAGTGTTGGAAATAGCCTGCAATATTTAGAAGATCTATGGTAGCCCATTGGCCAACAACTCAACAATGTAACCTATTACATGTACTGTGGGTTTTATTTGGTAGCATATGGTATCTAGTTTGTGTATCTTCCCATCCCCCACCCCATTGTAACTCCTTTAATATATGTATATATTTTAGGAATTTTCTACAGTATTATGTTCCCATGTGATATGGTTATTCATAAGCCTTTCATGTTAGTTATCCCTACTCTACCTTAACCTCCCTCCCTCTACTCCACTTAAGCTTTCTGTTTAAATTCCCCCTTGATCAGATGTTATGTGTAAGACATGTTCTGGGAAGAGAAATCACTTGAAAGAAACAACCCATTTACCTGAGTGAAATACCTAAGACTGATGCTTGTAAGACATGAGCGTCTCGTGGGATCCTTCTCTTGTCTCCAAAGTAGACTGAAGCCCTACAGGATCCATACAATGAGTCAGAGCTTCAAGTTCAGTGAAGCCTTTCTCTTTCCTGTTATGTGAAAACACAAAGTGCATTGTCCATCTTATAGCTCCCAGACCTGTGTATTTCAGATCTTGGAGACAAAATACAAACAAAAAATCAATCAAACAAACAATATATCATATGCAATAATTCTTCTGGAATAAAAATAAGACACACCAAATGCTTTTATTTAGCCCCCCCCTTTTTTTTTAACCAATATGGTGTGTGAAATACATCAGTCTGCACTACACTCTATAGGGCTTTCTATGCTAGTGAATTGTGCTCTGGAAATACATTGGCTTTACTTTCTGCTGTGATATGCATGTGTTTTTGCAAGAACAGCTGCAATGTTTGGTGCTTCCTGCTCATCAGATATAACTGGCATGATGTATTTATTTTACCAAATGAGCATCGTGTTTAGATGACTATTAACAAGATCTAAGTCTCAGCAAAATAGATTATGAGAGTTAAAAGCTCCGAGGCAAAATAGTAAGAGTATATGCTGATCTCATGAAAAAGAGAACTGCATTTTATTTTGTTTACTGTAAGACTGATAAAAATGCAACAGACAACTGGATATAAAAAGTACTGGAGACTGTGGGAATCATTCTCTTAAAAGTTTTACTTCTGTTTCAGGAGGATAAATGTGACAATTACTTCATTACATCTTTCTAAAAATATTATTTTATCCTAAGTGTGTGTGTGTGTGTGTGTGTGTGTGTGTGTGTGTGTGTCAAACATTCAGTCCATTTAGAGTTATTTCAAGTATAATTGTTGAGGGACAGCCATTTAAAATTGAGTTTTAAGGTATTATCCTAGCAGTATCTCCTAGTATCAAGTTGAATTCAAGTCATGAATTAGCACTCCCTGTAAATGAATTTTTTCTAGCCTTATGTTCCACCCACCTCTGCTTTTAGTTATTTAATATTTTTGATCCATTCTCCAAACTCAAAGAGTCATTCAGAAACTGCCTCTTCCTCTACATGTGGAGACTTGGGATGGACCTTGAAGAAAGGCTCAATAAACAATGAGGAAGAAAGAATATAGACATTGCCAGAAGGAGAATGTGGGTGAAAAGTGGGATTAAGAAAATTGTGTATGAAGCTATCATTCCAGAGACACTGTGAAGTTTGGGAATATGAATATTATCTTATGATATGCAAGTGAATTTATTTTTTATTTATTATAATTTATTCACATTGCATCCCAATTGTTAACCCCTTGTTCTTATATCCTCTTTCCACCCTCCCTTCCCCTTTTGCCTTATTTCTCTCCCCTAGACCTGTAACAGAGGGGCCTTCCTCCTCCACCTTCTGAACTTAGCCTATCATATCTCATCAGGATACCCTGCATCCCCTTCCCTTTTGTTCCTGCAAGGATGTCCCGCAAAGCATCAGTGATCAAATTAAATGCATCAGAGTTCATATCACAAGCAGACACCATTCTCCCCCGCCACCACGTGGAGAATGAGCTGTCTGTCCATTGGCTACAACTTAACATGGGGTCTAGGTTCTCTGACTGCATTGTCCTTCATAAATGCATCAGTTTGTGAAGGCCTCTCTGAGTCATATCTACCTGAATTGATGGTTTCCTTGCAGATCTCCTGACCTCTCTGGGTCCTTCCATCCTCCAACTCATTCATAAATCTCTCAGCACTTCACTTACTACCCAGCTGTGAGTCCCAGTATCTGTCCTCATCCCCTGCTGAGTGACATCACTTAGAGTACATCAATGTTGGGCTAATAATCACTTATGAGTATATGCCATGTGTGTATTTCTGGGTTTGGGTTACCTCACTCGGGATGATGTTTTCTAGTTCCATCCGTTTACCTGCAAATTTCAAGATCTCCTTGTTTTTGATAGCTGAACAGTATTCCTTTGCTGAGGAACATCTAGATTGTTCCCAGATTCTGGCTATTACAAACAAAGCTGCTAGAAACAGAGTTGAGCAAAAGTCCTTGTTGTATGGTGGAGCATCTTGTGGGTATATATGCCCACAAGTGGTATAGCTGGTTTTTAGGTTAATCTATTCCCAGTTTTCTGAGAAAGAACTGGCTTAATTTCCAAAGTGGTTGTACAAGTTTGCACTCCTGACCAGCAATGGAGGAATGGTCCCTTTCTCAACATCCTTGCCAGTATGTGCAAGTATTTGAGTTTGGGTGTGAGATGGAATCTCAGAGTCATTTTTATTTGCATTTCCCTGATGATTAAGGACAGTGAACATTTTAAAAAATGTTTCTTGGCCATTTGATATTCCTTTATTAAGAATTCTCTGTTTAGAATTGCACTGCATTTTTCAATTGGATTATTTGGTTTGGTGGTGTTTAATTTGAGTGCTTTATATATTTTGGATATTAGCCCCTCAGAAGTAGGGATGATGAAGATTTTCTCCCAGACTGTAGACTGTCATTTTCTTGTATTGACAGTGTCCTCCTTTGCCTTCAATAGCTTCTCAGTTTCATGAGGTCTCATTTATTAGTGTGGACCTTAGTGTCTGAGCAATTGGTATTCTCTTCAAGGAGTTGTATCTTGGGCCAATGTGTTCAAGAATCATCCCTACTTTTTCTTCTAAAAGATTTACTATCTCTGGTTTTGTGTTCTGATCTTTAGTTTTGTGCAGATTGATAACATGGATCATTGCATTTTTCTACATGTAGAATTTAGTAAGACCATCACCATTTGTTGAAGATGTTAATTTTTTTTATGAATTTGGCTTCTTTGTAAAAAAAAAAAAATCAGGTATCCAGAGGTGTGTAGGTTGGTTTCTGGGTTTTTGATTTGATTTTGTTGATCAACCAGCCTACTTCTGACAGTACCATGCTTTTTTTTTATTATTGTTGCTCTACAGTACAGCTTGAGATCTAGGAAGCAGATTCCTCTGGAAGGTCTTTTATTGTACAGAATTCTTGTTTGTTTGTTTGTTTATTTGTTTGTTTTTATTTTGTTTTTCTATATGAAGTTGAGAATTGATCTTTTGTGGTCTGTAAAGAGTTGTGTAGGTATTTTGATAGGGATTACATCAAATTTTTACATTGCTTTTCATTAGATAGGTGTTTTTACTATGTTGATTCTCCTGATCCATGAGTATGAGAGACCTTTCCATATTCTGATATCTTCTTCAATTTCTTTCTTCAGAGACATGAAGTTTTTTCATACAAGTCTTTTACATGCTTGGTTAGAGATACACCAGGAAACTTTTATATTATTTGTGGCTATTGTGAAGAATGTAGTTTCTCTAATTTATTTCTCAGCCTCTTTGTCATTTGTATACAAGAGGACTACTGATTTTTTTAGTTGATTTTGTATCCAATCACTTTGTTGAAGATATTTATCGGCTATAGGAGTTTTCTGGTGAAATTTTGGTGGTCACTTATGTATACTATCAT
The DNA here is from genome assembly GCF_964271855.1 of Acomys minous. Classification (NCBI taxonomy): domain Eukaryota; kingdom Metazoa; phylum Chordata; class Mammalia; order Rodentia; family Muridae; genus Acomys; species Acomys minous. Next base: position 80,952,292 of record NC_140484.1, on the reverse strand, counting down.
ACCATCTGCAAATAATGATACTTTGACTTCTTCCTTTTTAATCTGTATTCACTTGATCTCCTTTAGTTGTCTAATTGCTTTGTCTGAGACTTCAAGTACTATATTAAAGAACTATGGAGAGAGTGGACAGCCTTGTCTTCTCTCTGGTTTCAGTGGAATTGATTTAAATTTCTCTCCCTTTAGTTTTATGTTGGCTATAGGCTCGCTTTATACTTACTTCCTTTACTATGTTTAAGTATGTGCCTTGTATCCCTGATCTCTCCAAGACTTTTCACATGAATGGGTATTGGATTTTGTCAAATGCTTTTCTGGCATCTGAGGAGATAATCATGTTTTTTCTTTCAGATGTTTGTATGAGAGATTACATTGATGGATTTCTGTATATTACACCACCTTTTCCTCCCTTGCATGACCCCCTGGTCATGGTCAATGATATCTAGTGTACTATTGGGTTCAGTTTGTTAGTATTTTATTGAACATTTTTGCATCAGTGTTCTTAAGGGAAATTGGTTTAAAATTCTCTTTCTTTGTTGGTTCCTTGTATGCTTTAGGTATCAAGGTGACTGTTGCCTCATAGAATGAGTTTGTTAATGCCCCTTCTATTTCTATTTTTGGAATAGTTTAAGGAGCATTGGTATCACCTCATCTTTGAATGTCTGGTAAAATTATGCTCTGAATCCATGCAGCCAAGTGCTTTTTTTCATTGGGAGACTTTTCATGACTGCTTCTATTCCCCCCCCCCCAGAAATATAGGACTATTTAATTTGTTTACCTGGTCTTGATTCAATTTTTGTAATTGGTAGCTATCAAGAAATTTTTCCATTTTATTTAGATTTTCACATTTGTGTCATATAGGCTTTTGAAGTAAGATCCAATTATTCTTCCGATTTCCTTTGTGTCTGTAGTTATGTCTCCTTTTCATTTCTTGTTTTGTTTATTTGAATATACTCCCTCTGCCTTTTATTAGTTTGGCTAAGGGTTTGTCTATCTTGTTTATTTTCTCAAAGAATCACCTCTTGGTTTTATTGATTCTTTGAATTGTTCTCTTTGTTTCTAAGTTATTGATTTCAGCCCTGAGTTTGATTATTTTGAGCCTTGTACTCCTCTGGGGTGTATATGCTTCCATTTGTTGTAGACTTTTTAGGTATTCCGATAAGTTTCTAGTGTAGGATCTCTCCAGTTTCTTTATGTAGGTACTTAGTACTATGAACATTCCTCTTAGCACTGATTTCATTGTGTTCCATAATTTGGGATATGGTGTGCTCTCTTTTTTACTGAATTCTAGGAAGTTTTTAATTTCTTTTATTATTTCATCCTCAACACAGAGGTCACTGAGTATTGAGTTGGTCAGTTTCCCTAAGTTTGTAGGCTTTCTGTTGTTTGTGTTGTCATTAGTCCCAGCTTTAATCCATTGTGCTCTGAAAAGATGCAAGGGGTTATTGTGATCTTTTTGTCTATGGTAAGGTTTGTTTTGTGAACAAATATATTGTCAGTTTTATAAAAGGTTCCATGAGGTGCTGAGAAAAAGGTGTATTCTTTTTTGTTTGGGTGAGATATTCTATAGATATCTGTTAGGTTCATTTGATTCATGATGTCTATTAGTTTTATTAATTTAGTGTCTGACTCTATGATTGAACTATTGGCATGTGCAGGGTGTCGAAGTCTCCTACTATTAATGTGTGGGGATAGATTGCGATTTAAGGATCAGTAGTGTTTCTTCAATCAATGTAGGTGCACCTGTTTTGGGAAATAGATGTTCAAGATTGAGATATCCTCTTGGTGAATCATTCCTTTCATGAATGTGAAGTATCCTTCCCCATCTTTTTTGATTAGTTTTGGTTAAAAGTCTATTTCACTAGATACTAAAATGGCTAGTCCAGCTTGCTTCTTGGGTTCCATTTGCTTGGAGTACCTTTTTCTAGCCATTTACTCTCAGGTGATAGCTATTTTTATTGCTGAGGTGTGGTTCTTGTATTCAGCAGAGTTTTTGTGTCCTGTTTTCACATCCATTATATTGGCCTGAGTCTTTTTATTGGGGAGTTGAGGCCATTGACATAATAATTGGTGGTTGTTGGTTCCTGATTTTTGTTTTTTTGTTTGTTTGGGGTGTGTGTGTGTGTGTGTGTGTGTGTGTGTGTGTGTGTGTGTTGATAGAGTATTTGTGTTTCCTTTCTTTTGATTTTCCAGATATGAGGTTATTTATTTCTTTTGCTTTCAGTTGAAGTTTTCCTTATAGTATCTTCTGCAGGGCTGACTTTGTGCCTAGGTACTGATTAAACTTGGTTTTGTCATGGAATATCTTGTTTTCTCCATCTGTTGTGATTGAAAGTTTTGCTGGGTATAGTAGACTGGGTTGGCATCTGTTGTCTCTTAGTGTCTGCAAGACATCCATCTAAGTCCTCTGGCTTTCATAGTCTCTGTTGAGAAGTCATGTGTCATTCTGATAGGTTTGGCTTTATATGTGAATTGGCACTTTTCTGTTGCAGATTTTAATATCATTTCTTTGTTCTGTATAATTAGTGTTTTGATTATTATGTGGCAGGAGCATTTTCTTTTCTGGTCCAATCTATTTGGAGCTCTGTAGGCTTCTTGTATATTTATGGGCATTTCTTTTTTAGGTAAGGGACTTTTTCTTCTTTTATTTTGCTGAAAATATAATCCGGACCTTGGAGATGGGAGTCTTCTTTTTCTTCTATTCCTATTATTCTTAGGTTTGGTCTTTTCATAGTTTCCCAGATTTCTTGTATGTTTGGTATTGGGAGCTTTTTATATTTAACATTTCCTTTGACTGTTGTATTGATTTCTTCAATCATATCTTCTACCCCTGAGATTGTTTCTTCCCTCTCTTTTATTCTGTTGGTGATGCTTGTGTCTGTAGTTTCTGTCCTCTTTCCTAGGTTTTCCATTTTCATTATTGCCTCAGATTGTGCTTTCTTCATTTCTTCTAGCTCCATTTTTATGTCTTGATTCCTTTTACTCACTTCTTTCTTCTGTTTGTAGTTTCCTGTCTTTCACTAATTTCTTTAAGTGATCTGTTCGATTCTTTCACTTCTTTCTTTGTATGTTCCTATTCTGGTTTGAGGGATTTATTTTCCTCCATTAAGGCTTCTATCATTTACATAACCTCAGATTTGAAATCCTTCTTTTGTGGGTTGGATGTGATAGTATCTTCCGGTTTCTGGTGATGTCAAATGGCCCCGGGACATGATATGTTCTTACATTGACCTCTTCCCATTTATGATACCTCTGGTGTTACTGGTTTGGTGCTCTCTGATTGTCAGATAGTTTGAGGTAGGTATAGATAATAAGACTTTGTTCCCATGCCTTCTCATCTCTTCTGAGTTCATTGACTGTTGTCTCAATCTTTGTTACACATGTAGACCAGGCAGCTGGGGAGCAGGCAGAAATATCTCCAAGCAGAGAGCTGCTTCAGTGGCCCCCAAAGGCCTCTTCAGGGACGAGAACAATGAGACTTTGTTCCTTTACCCAACTCACCTCCACTGGGTTCTTGTTTATTTAATTTGTGATATAACAATATGGCTATATCATTTCTTTTTACCTTTCTTCTCTCCAAATCATCCAATATACTGAGAGCATGAGAAATAATCTTTCCTAGGGAAGAACACACCAATTGCTTATTCACCTCTGGTTTTGATACTCAAGATCTTCCATTGTTTTGACAATAGATTACAACTAGACAATTCAGTTACTTTAAGTGTAGTACTTTTATTTTGAAGCATATGATACACTTATTTGTGCTATATTGAGGCATGACAATATTTATCATCTGCAAGCAATGGGAATGGGATGGTAAGTCAATTCATATTGTAAGACACTGTCATAAACTAGGCCTTTTCAGAACCATCCAGATCCAACCTTGGAGAACCTACTCTGCAATAACAATTGAAAATTAGGGTACGCTAAATATTCTGAGAAATCATGGAAGATTCATATTGTCAGGCACTCCATTTAAATTAATTCACCCTAGTCTGTAGGCATCTATTCTTTCCCTTTAAGGATCCATATTTAGGTATGAAAATTTTGTCATGGGTATCTAAGTATCTTTAGAAGTCCTGTCACTATTTATCAATTTCAGAAAAGTCTAATTTGGCAGTTATCACCAAATGGATTTCTCTAAAGTAGGTTCTGAGGTGGAAGGTGTTGATTTTGGACAAGCATCTGTGGAAGAAATAAAAAGGAGAAAAGATTAACAGAAGTAAACTGTGATGCATACATGGCATGACCTCACTTAATATTGCAAGGAAAACCTCTGCTCCATCCATCAGAGTTATATCCATTAGGCTGAAATAGTCAGATTCTTATGTGTTTGCCCAACACAGGCTCCTTACATGAGCATTGGGTAAGGTGAATTTTGTTTGTTTGTTTGTTTGTTTGTTTGTTTTGCTGAAACAAACCATATGAGGACTGCTAGCTGCAGCCTGCACTTCTTAAATCTGATAAACGCATCTCTAGGTTTCCTATAAGAATATCCTAAGATAAACACATATAGTCCTCCAAAGATTTTTGAAGCATTTTAAAAGACCAGTAAGTTCATACTGTTCATCTACTTAGGCACTATATAAACCACTGTTTCATCCTCCAACTCACCTACAAATGAGAGTGTTAGTGATTTTGATGTTTCTGTTAGAAGACAGTATAACAATCCCAGTAACAGTAAATTGCTTGTGGGCCATCATCCGAAGACTAGTGCTTTGTATTTTTTCTCCAAATGAATGCTGAGAAAAATATTTATATCAATATATATGAAATAGTGTTCCAGCCAACAGCAATACAATATGGGAAACAGGGAAAGTGGTAAAAAGAAAATGCTTTTTAAAAAAAGGATTATTGTTGAAGGTCTGTAATATGAACCATTGATATTATTTTATTAAATGTATCCTAAAATTTTCTCCTGCAAAATGAGAAAAGGCACTGCTTTACATATTTTGACTTCTGTCTGCCACTGACTGATGGTGGCCTCATTGAATGCTTTTATTTCCAGCTTGTATACTTCAGAGAACCAAGCACATTGTACCTAGTGTATCACAGAAGCTCCTGCAGCTGTAATTAAGAGGCACAAAGCATAGTCCCAAGTCAAATGGAGAACCTCAAGCCCTACCTTTAGGAAGGGATCAAATCCTTCATGTTTAGGGACTTGGAGAATGATTCTAAGTATGTATAGAAGGCGTTCCACATGCAGACCAAAAGCTGGAGAAGTAGAACTTCTTAAAAATCAATATAAAATGAACTCTTTGTTACTTTTCAAACCATGAACTAAGTAAGGTACCCATTAATATATCAAATGGACCTAGATGCCAGGTTCTCCCAACATCTTTCAGTTTCTACCTGTTACAAGGCCCTCTTGGCTGCCAATCTCTCCCCTACCCTGAACTCTCTAGCCCAGCTATTGGTGTGGGCTTATATCTGTCCAGCTACTCTGGTCCCTAAACAACTCGACAATTTAACTATGTTAGTTTCTTTGCCAGTTTCTTGTCTCAGGCAACCCCTTGGTCTGCAACTTCTCTTACATTTCTCCTCCTCCCTCTCCTCATACAGCCTGGTTCATGGTCATGATCACTCTGAGCTCTTCTAGATTTCCCTGCCTCTGGCTATCTACAATAGATTTCCCCCTTTATCTATAGTAAACCTTCCACTTCATCATACCTAGGAGCAGTCATGACTTTTTATTTCTTTTTTTTAATTCATTCTTTTTCTTCATTCACCCTTCATTTTTTCATTTGTTTCTGTTGTGTGCTTAGTTATAGCAGTGACAAAGCTTACTCCTCAAGAGAGTATTCTTTGCAGAGGGAAAGGAAATTATTTCTTCTTCAGATCCATGGGGATAACAGCAACTACTGTAGGAAAGAGCATTGCCTCATTCAGTGATCTTTGGCAAATGAACAAAATTCTGGGGCAAGCTCAAGCAAGTAGACTGTGAGTGTGGAACCAGCAGGTACTTTGAGAGCCTGCAGAAAGGAGGAATCAGCAACTTCCTGCATACAGGACAGTATTTGAAACATACTCAACCACAGTGACAGTAGATGAAGGGCTTCACAATGATGCAATGATAGAAAAGGAAGCAGAGAATTAGATGAATACTACAACAGTACAGAGTTGAAAGGGGGTAAATATTACTGTGTAGGTGTCTGGGGAAGTTTGGTCAGCCCAACTCAGAAGAAGCTCTAGGAAAATCTGTCTTTTGTAAATAGGGAACTAGACAGCAGGCAGTAAATGAGTATTGGTGTTTGATAAGGGATTAGTGTGATTTGGCGATGTGGGGTTATCTAAGAAAGAAAGCTTAAGTTTTTTTCAGGGAGTACATACCACATATGTGCTGTATATGCCCCAGCTATAAAGACACCACCTATAGCACTTTTAATTCCAGCACACTTCAGGTTATCTCCATCCTGTCCCAGATGCTAATGAACTTGGGATCTGAGTTCTTAAAACAAGAAATATCGCCAATGTGATCTGCTATTTTCATAAGAAGATTTTCATGTCTTCATTTGATTTTTCCCTATTGCTGGTTGTGAAATTGAGATACTCCTAGAAAGGAGAATTATGGACTCCATTTTGAGCTTGGTCTCCATTACAGGTCCAGTCCAGGGCCTGGCCTAGAATTCCCCCTGCTTTTGAGAAATAAAAATACTCATGCTGATTGCATATGTGATTGGTGGCCTTCTTTTGTCGATTATGGACTTAACATTTGGTGCGTCGGCCGGGAATCACCCTCTGAGACCCTTACCACCTTGAGTGCTAGACAACTGGCTGGTAAGTAAGCACTCTGCTGGGTCTCTGTGTTGTGTCAGTCTTAGTCTGTAGATGGCTTAAGCCAAATCGTGAAGGCTTAGGTGGCCCAGGCAGATGTGCTAGTGGTACCTGTGCCGGGTGATTTTAGAGACATCTTGGACATATTTTTGGTTTTCCAACTTAAGTGGACCCGAGTTTTGGGATAGGTCACCCTCAGTTTTATATCTAGTGGAATATGGCAGGACCTGCCAAATGGATCCCACTTGGAGGATAGGCCGTCATTTCAAATTTGGGTTCTTTTCCTGCAACTAGAACATTTTTTACTGTGTTGTCCTCTTATGTCCTTGTCTGGTTGTAACCATCTCAGTTCTAGAAATGGTCCAAACTAGTTCCACCCTCTTAAGCCTTATATTAGATCATTTCAAGGGGGTCCATAATGTAGCAGTTGATCAGGGGTTCATGTGAGAATGAAAAAGTTGTCTGATTTTTGCAGAAATGAATGGCCCATCATTAATGTGGGATGGCCCAAAGAAGGAATCTGTGACTTAAGTCCTAAAGTAGAAGAAGCCTTGACCACATGTTCCTCCCACTGTACAGTTAATGGAAAACATGGATAGACCTCTGGATCAGGGCCCATGGAGAGGAGAATTTGACCCAGAGTAAATTGTGAGATCATCTTTACTGAAATCAACCCTGGGTTGAAGAGTGCAGATATTCGCTTGTTTTCAGAGACAACTTTTCATGATGGATGGAGGCTTATCCTACCAAATATGTTACTGCTGTGGTAGTGGCCAAGAAGCTAGTAGAAGACATCATCTCAAGGTATGGTCTCCCTGTACTCTTGGGGTCAGAAAATAGACCTGCCTTTGTCTCTCAAATAACCCAAAAGTTAGTTAAGTCTGTGGAGACAAATTGGAAACCCCATTGCACTTACCATCCCCAAAGTTCAGGTCAAGTAGAGAGGGTGAATTGGACCTTGCAGGAGATCTTAACTATATTAACCCTCAAGACTGGTGGTTACTGGGTATCTCCGCTTTCTTCCCTCATCTCTCTTTTAGGTTCAGAATTCCTCCTATACTTTGAGATTAACTCCTTTTGATATTATATACATTAGACTCCCACCCTGATACCTAATATAAAAATAGAAGTCCTAGCTGAATTTGATGATCAAACGTTTTTTCCTTCCTACCAGCCTTGTTCCAGGTACAAAAGCACTTCTGGCCCCAGCTGAGAGATGTTTATGATAAAGCACCTCCATCTATGCAACAGGGTTCCAGCCAGGAGACCTGGTGATTATCAAGAGACACTGAAAGGAGACACTGGAGCCCAGCTTGAAATGACCATACATCATAATTCTGACTACACCAACAGCAGTCAACATCAACAGGGGCCCAGCTTAGATACACCACTCTAATAAGTGAGTCCAGGACAGCCAAGGCTACACAGATAAATCTTGTCTTGGGGAGGAAAAGCAGACAAGACTTTCCAGGTCCTAAGCAACCTTATAGACTCAGATGTCACACAAATTCATAATTCAGAACAATCCTTAGACTCACTAGCTGAAGTAGTACTACAAAATAGAAAAGGATTAAACTTGTTCCGCTTATAACAAGGAGGGCTTTGCCAAGACCTAGGAGAACAATGTTGTTTTTATACTAACAATTCAGGCACTGTCAGAGACAGCCTAGGTATGACTAGCAAGAGACTAGTGGAATAAGAAAAAGATTAGACAACAAACAAAATTGGCATCAGTCATTAGTTTCTTAGTCCCCTGGCTGATTATGCTGGTATCTGCACTGGGGACCACTGCTGCTTTTGTTGACTGTCCTCATATGTGGACCTTGCCTGATGAGAGTTCTACTCAAATTTGTGCTAGATCACATCTCCATAGTCCAACTTAAGGTCTTGTGATCTCAATATGAACATCTCAACCCCATCACACAGGATATAGAAATCCACTTGGGCCTATGATTCAGTTCATAGTACAATCTCAAGGGTAGAATGAAAGGAGAAATTGTGACTCCATGTTAAGCTTGGCCTCCATTATAAGGCCAAGCCTGACCTAGGCCACACCGTAGGAGTCATTGGTTCCAGGAACAGACCATAAAAATATTATAGGACCAGGCCTGGCCTGTGTGTGACCTCAAGGAGTCATCAGTTACAGGAACAGACCATCAAAATCACTCACCTGAGGGACAGTCAATCAGGGAAGAGGACAACTAGGAGATAATCTGAAGACTGTGATGAAATCTTATCTTAAGACTGGCCATCTGTGCCTGATGCTTTTTTTTTAATAAATTCAAAAAGATTTATTAATGCTTTGACTGCTAGTAAATATATTACAATTACATGTCAGAGACAGAAAAACAGAAATCCCATCTCTGATGATCAAGAACTGTCTGTTCTATTAGCCAGACATGGGTGTTACTGTGAACTAACCAAGAACTCACACTTCAGCCTTAATATTCTTTTCTAGCTCATTAACTTGTTCAAAGTACATCATCATCACACAGAATCATTCTGAACATGTTGAGTCAACACAATAACTAAAGCACAGATATGTCAACTGCAGACTAAAAAATAACATTACCAATCAACATAGTAATGTCTCTTTCTCTGATTAATATTTGGCCACAGATTGTTTACATAAACCCCTGTTAAACTTAGTTTATTGAGAATACTAATAGAAAAAAGTTATAAAGTTATAGCCATATCACATTTCTTGATGATATACAAATCCATAGAAGATATAGTGTACTCTCTTTTACTGTACTCCAAATCATAAAATGGCTTGCTACAAACTCTTACAAATGAGCATGGTGTGTGTTTATTTAAAAAGGAAACCAAGTTTATAAAAATGTATGGATAATATAGCTGTTTTTGGAAAAAAGCTGTTGATAGATGTAAATAAAAATACATATTTTAACCAAATGCCTAATAATGTTATAGTTTTAAGTATTTTAGAAGCCACAAGAAGACACAGTTGAAAGATCAACAGATTATAGAGAACGGAGCTCCTGTATATATGGCTCAGAATACACATTAAAAGAAGGGGCAGGAAAATAATTGTGGTAAAAAACATCCTCTGATACTAATGACTACATAAATATTTTCTGAACCGTATCAGATATGGCATTATGGAAGGCACACTAACACCAAAGGAAGATGTCTCGGGGGCTCTCATTTATGGACAAGGGACTACAGGCAACTATACCCTGCAGAGAAAGTTAGATGTAGCTTCTCACAGGGATTGGTTGTCTATATAACATGATCAACCCTGAAACACGACACCAAAAAGGGACACAGCAGGTTGTAATTATGTATTTGAGCATTCTCTTCCTCTCTCTGTCTCATGTGCACACACAGAAATACACATGTATGAAATAATTATGTCTAATAAAGACACTATGAATTTGAGAGTGGGGACATGGAAGGAGTTGGAAGAAGGGGATATTGAAGGAGATGGAGGGACAAAAGAGAAGGGAAATATGATACAAATATATTTTAATTAAAATGTATAAAAATAAGTGCTTGATGCTCTTATTTCCTCTTGTGGTTAAATGTTCATGACACAAACATGAGATCTGGTGTCCACCTGGGCCTGAGCCAAAGACCTACCATGCAACTGCCTTGCTACCCTTCAATCAGGCTAAAGGTTACCTAACCCTTACCGGAACTCTCCTTTTTGGCTTTTAAAAGAGCCTGTGAGCTCCACTCAGGGTTGCCATTTTGTAAAGTGCCTGACCCCTGCACACAGGATTCCTGCTTCCCAGAAATAAAAGTACTCTTCCTGATTACATATGTGAGCGGTGGTCTTCATATGGTGATTTTGACTTAGCATTCCTGGCTCTAGTAGAACTCAGATAAAGGCACACTTGGACATTCAGCAGAAGGATGGTCATGCTTGCTTTATCTTTGTTTACTTTTCATGGGAGGGGCATGCTTGCTTTATCTTCTGTGAAATCAATGACAACTTACTGCAAGGCAAATGCTCCTGGATAGTAATAGTCTCCTAGAGGTGCTAGTGATGAGCTTTTGCATTTTGCTTAAGGGGAAATTGTAAATTAGCTGAGCAAGGCTGAGCCAGTGAGGACAAAGACAGAATGCTAATGTCCACAGTTCCCCTGAGAGGGTGGGCAGGAGAGCCTCACCAGGGGCTCTTAGCAGGGGAGGAGGCTTTTAGCAATCCCTGGGCACCAAATAGCTTCAGCATGAAACAACCTACTTTCACTCTTCTTCTGCTCCCTGGTTGCCTGGTACCAAATGATTTCTGACCACCAGGGAATGTTCCTACTATTTATTTTGCTGGGGGAAACCAAAGCTCAAAAGATCTTAGGATTCTAGAAAGGTCCAGTGCCAGGCAGGAGGGCAGGGTATGCAGACGTGGTGTGCTCATTATGTCTGCATTCTCATTTCTTATACCCCACCCCATTCTTTCCTCCACACCTTTCTATTTTCTCCATCTATAGGCATCTCACCCCCTCCTTCTTTCCTTCTATTTAAAATCACTTTCCACAGGCTATTATAGAAAAAGAAGGAATTCACATGCTTTTTTAAAAAAGAAAATTGAAGCATTTACTCTATTTTTTTTTCTATTGGTATTTTTTATCTTTGTAGAAAAAAATTTGCACTCTGAAATTCAGTGCAGGCTCATGGCTTAAGAATCATGTGGATGATCATCCTGGGGTCCTGGAGATTCTATTCCAAAACCCCAGTGTTTCTTTTCCAGAAAGAAGAGAAAGATGGAGATGACCTCATAGCCTGGATGGCTGTGAGAGCTCTGGCCAGAGCCCAAATGTGCTGTCAGCCTGGCTTCCTTGAGAAGGTGAAAAGAGAAGCAGAGCTCACAGCTGCAGCCTGTGGGCTGGAGACAAGGAAACTGCAGCTACTCTGAGGTCAAGGTCACTGTGCTCTTAGACATGTGTCCTTGTGGAACATGGTCACTTGCAGGTGACGTCAGTACAATAAGGAGGAGCTGGCTACTTGGCCAATCTGCCCAGTGCTGGCAGACTAGGTGTGAGCTGTACATTGTATTTTTGCTTCCATTCAACGTTCTTCAGAGACCCTGCATATGGTAGTTGTAGTTGCAGGTGCTACATAATATGGGTAACCTCTCCCTATTAGTTATCCAAAGTGGTGGATGATCACAGGCAAGGTTCTGGAGTGCAGTTTCTGCGTTGGACCAGTCACAACTTATCTTTTCCTCCGGCATCTTACATTTTAAACTGAGGCTTTCTCTAATGGTGGCCTGAGGACCTCTTCTATAGTATGGTCTTTAAAAAAAAAAAAGCATCCTGGCTACTTCTAAGAACTCCTATGGAGTATGACAGAGGAGCCTGAGAGTGATTTGTGTGGATGCTCAAGTTCAGACAGCACTGTCCCAGATAGAAATTATTAGGAAGAAACCACAGCTTTCCATTGTCTGGCATTGTTTTCAAGTACTTGGCACAGAGCCTGGTACATACAAGATAACTCATAAATGTTTTAAGAGTGACAAATGTGTGGCTGCAGATTCCGCATGATGCACTAATGTAAGCTTTTCTCTCTGCACTATTTCCCACTGACCTCTCCCCATATAAGAGCACAGCAGGCTCTTTGTTGTCATGAAGAAGAATGGAAGAGAGAACACAGCAAGGTGTGGCAAGGTCTCATGAGTCCTTTTATTTTTTTAGATCCTCAAGGATATGAGTATGATATCAGTAGAGACACTGAAGAGGAAATGCCAACGAGCAAAGCAGAGACAGAAGGATTTTTCCAAGATGAGAATGGGGCTCTTGATATAAAGCAAGGAGAAATTTGTGGCTTTCAGGATCTTTAAGGATTTAGTGGTTGCAGAAGGGCCATTCTTAAGCAGTTGTATACCTGGGATGCCTGCTTTCATAGTATTAGTTATTTTTTTATCATTATGATAAATACTTGAAACAAATCAAGCAATGATGGATTTATGCTGGCTCACAGTGTGATTCAGGGGGATTTTAGTCATGGCAGGGAAGGTGTACCAGTTACTTTTCTATTGCTGTGATAAAATACCATGACCAAGGCAAGTTATACTAGGAAGGATTTATTTGGGCTCTCAGTTCAAAAGTGAAAGTGTCCACCACCACCACCACCGCCACCACCATCATCATCATCATGGTTAAAAAAATCCATTGTGCATATATTCCATGCTGTCTTTGGCCATTCCTCTGTTGCTAAACACAGGTTTATTTCAGTTTAGCTGTTATGAGTCAACATTGATAAGCACGTATCTCTGAGACTTGGAGGTCTTTGGGTGAATACCTGGAAGTAGTATAGTTAGATCATATAGTGTTTTTGAGAAAACTCCATACTGACTTCCATAGTGCCTGGAATACTTTACATCCTTTCTCTCTCTCTCTCTCTCTCTCTCTCTCTCTCTCTCTCTCTCTCTCTCTCTCTCTCTCTGTGTGTGTGTGTGTGTGTGTGTATGTGTATCTGTGTGTGTCTGTGTCTTTTTAACTGTGTAACTTATTAAACTAGCTTGCAGGCTGTGGTCTGGTTAGTGCAACAGTGAAAGGCCAAGAATACAGTAGTTGCTCAGCCCAGGAGACTGGATGTCTTGACAGTCACAGTCCTGGGGAATGCCTAGTGAGCTGCTGGTTTTCAGTCTATGCTGGAAGCAGGAAGAGGTAGGTTCTAATTCCAGTGAATGAGTGCCTGAGCAGTAGGATATAAGGACTTTGCAGAACAGCAAGTAAAAGCAACACAAAGCAAATGTTTCCATTTCCCATGTATTTTAAGTAGGCTGCCACAAAATGTGTGTCCCTGACCTAAGGTAAGTATTATTCCCATCTCAAATGACTCCATCATGAAAATCTGTCATTTGGGATTTAGTTGATTCCAGCCACTTGAGTTTAGCCGATTCACAATGTAGTCAAGTTGATAATCAAGAGGTAGAACCTTTGTTGTTGTTGTTGAGAGAGTGTCCAATTATGTAGTCCTGGCTGGCCTGGAATTTACTGTATTTAGGCTGCCTTTGAACACAAAGAGCTCCATCTTTCTCTGCCTCTTAAGTGCTGAGATAAAAGTCATGTGTCAGACCACTTCCCCTGGATAGGGAGACCTGTTGGCACTCAAAGGAAGGATAGCAGGCTACCAAGAAGAGACTTGATACTCTATGAGCATATACAGGGGGAGGAAGTCCCCCTCAGTCACAGTCATAGGGGAAGGAAGTAAGGGGAAAATGGGAGGGAGGGAGGAATGGGAGGATACAAGGGATTGGATAACCATTGAGATGTAATATGAATAAATTAATAAAATAAAAAAATTAAAAAGTCATGTGTCACCATGGCTGGTTCTGGAATCTGAACTTCCACTAGAGCTTCAGGTAAATACTCAGCACTGAGTACACCCATCCTTCTTGGCCAAATGTACAATCTCTCCCCTACTCTTGTGAATTCAGTGATCATATCATCCTGTGATACCTTGATGGCTGATGGTGACACTATGATGTCTAAGAAATTCTGGTGACTGTAGGGGATATAAAGTATTCATTGTGGTGACTGTGAGGAGAAATAAGAGGTTCTTCACAAAAGTTCTGTTTTTGAAGGGCTTCTTCAGACACCCAAGTCATCCCCATTTCTTTGTACAGACTCCATGAGGTCATGTTTCTTCTCATGCTATGGATTTTTTTTCTTTAGTTCATAAACTATATATTCTGAAGAGACAGTTACTGAGTCCAAGGGTTTGGGCAGGGAGGGAGAAGAGCAGACCTAGTATATCTGATATTGAACAGTGTTGTAGACACAAAATCCCTGCCAATGACCTACCCAGATCTGCTGGAAGCTTTCTGGTTTCATATGGTCTTGGCTTCCCCCTGTAAACATCTGAAACTCTCTGAGATCTGGGGACTTTATCCCACACGCAGGGCAAGTCAAGGGATCTAAAGAGTACTAGAATATTGTCACCCTGGTTAGCACACTCCGTAGTGTTGGTACAGAATATGTTAGCTCCTCCCATGTGCAACATCCTTTAAAGGCCCCTACGGTTTTGTCATAACTCCCTATAGTGGTACCTGCTCCTGACTGCACTGTATAAAGACAACTTTACTTTCCTATCAACTTCTTCCTTCATCTGTAAATGGTTCTTATGAGCATTTCTTGAATACACCATTTGCACTCAAGTTCTTGCTTCAGGGTCTGTTTGCAGGAAACTCAACTATTGCATCAGAATAAAACAGCTTATTTGAGTGTAGAATCAGAGGGAGGAAGCAAAAACTCTCTTTAAATCAGTACCTGTATTCATCTTCAAAACCATGACTGAGACTATTTGAAGAGAGCATATTGGAATGGTTTGAATGAGAAATGCCGCCACCCCCATCCCAGTCTCAGATATTTGAATGATTGGTCCTTAGCTGGTAGCACTATTTGGGCACAAAGTGTGGCCTTACTGGAGGAAGTGTGTCACTTGGGTTGTCTTGTTAGAGTTTACAGCCTTGCCTCATGCCTAGGTTGCTTTTTCTGCTTTGTATTTGTGATAGAAGATGTGATCTGTCAGCTTCCTTCTTTAGCTGCCTTCCAACATACCTACCCTACCATTATGGTCTGTCCTTCTGGAATCATAAGCTGAAATAAACTTTGCAGGAATGATATTTTTACCACCACAACAGAAAAGTAACAGATGCAAAATATAGATATGAAAATAAAACAGACTTTCAGAGGCAGAATAAATGTCTTTAATGTGTTATAACCCTGGTATTAATCTATCTTTCCCCTTTGATCCATGGACCACATACTCCTAACTTTCCATATTCCCAATGAGGATTTCTAGACAGCCTGTTCCAACCACATGGTAGATGTACAAATTCAGCTTGGAGTAATGTCCCTGACTTAAGAGAAACGATGAAAGGAATTGTATTTTTACTGCATAGCCTAGTAAAGAAACAAATGGTGGTTGTGATATCAGTCAAGCTTAAGAAGGAAAGCCAGCTCAGCATTCTAAGCAGAAAATGGAATCCTAGAGCAAAGATGCTTGAGTCACCTCATTTACTATTTTGGCCCGGATGATTATCAGCTAGGTCTGGGCTGATATGATGTTGCTAACCATTGATAGAGAACAGGAGATTTTGTACTTGATATTTCTGAAGCTCAATCAAAAGCCTCCCTGAACTTGTCCGGAGGGCAGCATTTATGGAGGAAGCCAATGTTCTCTCTGGCCATCCTATGGATCTAGGAGTTCTGGGGAGGGTGGTCTCATTTGGTTCAAATCATCTCTCATTAGCTGTAGCCATCAGTTCCTGAGAAGAAAGCTGATGGAAAGCTGTGAGAGAGATCTGCAAGAGGCTAGAATGACTGATTGAAAACAACTGAAACACAGATTTGTCACAGCTGCTGTCATCCTAGGAGAGAACCTTATGGTTTCAGTTGGAGAAAATGTATTTTCCAGTCTGATTGAGCTCAATTTTTTAGGATTGTAGCCACTAGCTCTGTTTCAATGTGGTATGTTATTGCCTCACCCCCAGAGATGAGTGGACAAGCCAACAGAAAATCATTTTTAGTTTTTTACTGGTCATATAGCTTCACTAGAGAGTAGCACGCCAAGGTCACTCTGGGAATGACACTATGATTGACTCCTTTTCATACACAGCCTGTGCCTGGTCCATTCTGAATGTATATGAGTAAATTTGTAGATAGAAAGCAATACGTCTCCAATGTCTGAAGAGAATATAGCTGTAGTTGTATTTGTATTTGTAGTTGTATTTGGCTTTGGGAGGCAGGGTAAGAGAAAATTGGAATTAGCAAAAGCAGGTTTCTACAATATTTTGCTATTAGGATTGAACCCAGACTCTCATATCATACATGCTACCTACGTGCTCTACCACTGAGATATTTCCTGATCACTCTAGCTTTATCTGTGGTTCCAAAGCCAGCATTCACTTACAACATCACCTTCCCTGTCTATAGCCATACCACCATGAACGCACCTGATCTTGTCTGATCTCGGAAGCTAAGCAGGGTAGGGCCTAGTTAGTACTTGGATGGGAGACAATATCACCTTCCTTCCTTCTACTACTTGTCTTTATCCTCCTCCTCTTCATAAGCCTCCTCTCCATCCTTCACACCGTTTCTCTTTCCTACCACTTTACCATATGATGTCCCCATGCTTTTTTTCCTTTCTGCTCTTCTTCCTTTTGTCACTCCACCCCTCTTCTTCTCTTTCCCCTCCCCATTTTCTCCATGTTCGACCCTTATTTTCTCTCTTTTTATCCCCTCTCATCCTCCTTCTCCTTACCTCCTTCATATCCCCTCCTCCTTATTTTCCTTCTCCCCCATCTTCTCATCTTAGTGTGGCCTCTTGCTGGATGTAGCTATCAAGAAAACAACCTTCTCCCTCTGCTCTCAGATGAGAGATTAGTAGCTCCTTCTTGCACTTCTTATCTTGATATGACCTCAACACTTCTCTTTGACCTTTGTTCATTCATCCATCTGTCTTTTTTCCTAATAAAAGTGCCTGACTTTTATTTTTGGAAGCTGTACCTGTAGCCATTCTTAGTTCAAGGGTAATTGCATACCCAGGTATATCTAGAGTATGTCCTTGACACTGTGGTAGAACCAGGACCCTGATAAGAGAGGTAAGAATCAGTAGCAGAACTTTTGTTAAAACATATGCTGAAAAAATATTTAACTGTCACTGCTGAGTTTATCAGACAATTAAATTGGTCCTGTCAGTAACAACCCTCTTCCTCTCTTACCAAAATTTTTTCTTGGTCAACATTCAAGTTTGTCAGCATTCAAGTTTGATAGAGCTGTATTAAGAAGAAAGGTGACTCAGAGGAGAGCAAAGTAGGAAACAGAAAGCAGCTATCTGGAAACAGTAACTAAGCCCTAAAGAATTAGAATGGCTATGGAGATGTCTTGGAACACAGTTTCAATAAAATTCACAAGAGGTAGAGTACTGAATTATTTATACTCATAAACAGGGAGTGCATGTGTCTTTGAGTTCAAATAAATAGGTCAATATTTTACAGTGCCCTACATGAAGCATACTGGTTATAGTCAGTGTCATCTTTAACAAGAAATGTATCATAGACAATAGAGGTTCCTATTTCTTGAAGCTTACATTATCCAGGGGGTATAGGCAATCGATCCACTGTAATAAGTTGTAGTAGTCAGAGAAGAAAAGATGCACCATGGGTGCTATTTTAAAAATTCTAATGGGAAGCCCTTCACTTTGAGTGGAAGTTAAGCAGATACTGAGAGTGAGCCAAGGTGCTATTCAGAAGAAAGGATTTGTAAGCTGATGGGACAGCAGACACAAAGCCCTTCAGGGGCATACTTAACACTTGGGGTGCAGAAACAGTTAAGAAGGCAGGGGTCCTAGCTCCAGATGTGGAGCAGTAAGATACATATGGAGCGGGGATGAAGCAGGTGCAACAGAAAGCAGACAGCACAAACCTGGAAAGGTATGAGTCTAAACTGTCAAAGCCCACATCCAATGACATACTTCTTCCAACAAGGCCACGTCTCCTAGATTTTGCCCAAACAGAGCAATCAACTGGGACCAAGTATGTAAATGCCCAAGATTATGGGGGACATCTCATTCAAACCACCATACTTTCTTTTCTGTGTCCTGTCCACTCAGGCTACTGTATTCCCATTTCTTTATCTCTAGCTCAAAAGTTACACAACTGTCTTGAAGAGGAATATCTCATGATGTCAGGATGGCAAAATTACCCTAAAAATATGTTAGCTCCTACAGTGGTCTGATGAGCATTGAGCTGAGTTCATATATTTTGGTACTCGGTCCCCAGTCAGTGAACCTGTTTAAGAAGGATTAGGAAGTATGGTCTTGTTGGAAGCAATTTGTCACTAGAGATGGGCTTTGAGGTTTAAAAAGCCCATGCCATTTCATTTAACCTCTCTTTCCCTGCCTCACAGTTGATGTCTCATAGTTACTGATCCAGCATCACCCTTATCTACCTACTGCCATGTTCCCTGTCATGGTGGTCACAGACTCACCCTCTGAAACTTTAATCCCTCAATAAACTATTTCTTTTATAACTATCCTTGGCATCTCAGCATAGCAATAAAAAAGTAACTAAGATAGCCCCACTATCCCATATATATTACTTTCTTATTCCTGGCTCACTGCAAAAACCTAAATCCATTGTAGTTTGGCCTGATATACCTACTTAACACACACATTTTTCAGATAGAAAATTCAGACTCTGGGACTGTCAAGTTTCAGGTCCAGGTAAAAGCAATCCTTTTAACAGAGGGCAAGCCTTTGGTTCTCAGATTTAGTATTTTAAGGTTTAAAAGCCACATAAGGGGGGGCCTTCTCTCAGCCCTAGACTGTTACTTGGTCATCATCTCTATGTCATTACATGATCACATGGGGTGTCCCAATGTGCCTCAGTTTTACATGTTCTGTTGACTAGTATCTACTCCTTTCCTACTTCTAAACATTTCATTTCAATAAAGAACCTCTTATGGAGCTAAAGAACTCCACACAAGGCACTGTGAAACAGCCTTACATACATTGGTTTATGGTATAATTATCTCAGCTAGCAAGGCTGAATCAAGCATTCTCATTTGTAGATAAAGTTCTTGCATTTTAGAGCAGTGGAGAAATGTGTCTGAACTTGAAGAGCTCGCAGACTGCAGTCAGGTGTCAGCCCCAGGTGTCCAACCTCTCATCAGCACATACCCACCTTCCAAATTGCTCTCAACAGTGTTCTTTCTTGCCTCAGGTCCTCCACTGAAGTGTTAGGGTGTGCTTGCATGTGTCAGCAAAATGGCTATTACTATCTCCCATCTTGTGGTACAGTAGTAAAATTTAGAGTATGATGATGTTGGATTCAAGACAGTGCACTAGTGAAATGTATTCATGAACTTGAATGTGACCTATAGTTTACACCAAGTTTGATTCATATTTAAGTTGTGTCTGCCTGATTGGCTACAAGGGAATTTGTGATTTTTAAAAACATCACTATTTATTATTCCATAGCATGGCATAAAAATACCATCAAGTGCATTTTCAGAATAGTAATACATTTTAGAATGGTGGAACTTTGATGGTGTAATTGAGGCTGAACTGAAATAATACGGTTCAAGGGAGAGATTTGAGGAAGATATTCAGAAAGAGAAATCTCTGTGCAGCTGAGCAGTGATAGTTTTAATATTCAACAAGTTAAATGCGAGTTTCTGCAATGATACTTGGCATATCTGAAAATTCAGAAAAGATCTCTGTGCTTCTGGGGCCTTTCTTCTATGGCTAATTGACCATTTGCTCATCCTGACCTTGGAGATCATTTGTGTAAATGCAATTGAAAACTACATTTAGATATGACTCTAGAAAGCTTTTCATAATGGCCATTTAAAGAAATCAAAGCGATTTTTATTAATTCTCAATTTCATAAACCCTGCCAAATGGAGAGCAAAATGCAGAAACCTTACCAGAGTAGAGAAAGCAGCAAAGCCTCTTCTTAAGCTCCTCTCTCTCCTGATTAACCCTTTCCTGACCTGTAGTGTCCTGCTCAGCTTTGTCGATACCCCCATGAAAGAAAATCCCCATTCTGTGTTTCATGCAAACCAAGGTCAGTTCTAATACATTCCTCCATTTGTGTGACTGGCTCTTTTTGCACTAAGGATTTTTAAAGTGAAGGGATGTGCTTTTATATAGGGCCAAATATAACAAAATGAAAGGCAATTTTATTATCTCAGAGTAAAATTGTTAGTAAAAAGGACTCCATCATTTAGTATTTCAGTTTCAACTTGGGGAAGGTGAAATTTTCCTCAAACAGTGATTTCCCCCTTGAAAACAGAATATGACTGTAAATATAGCAGAGGACCATAAGAAACAATGGATGAAGAAGGGGAAGGAAAGAAACTATGGCATTTGCATGAGTTAGCTGCTGTGCTATACAGCTATAGACAGCTATAGGCAACTGAGGCCTTTCCTGCGGTGTGTCTCTGAGTGTTGTTATGGGATTTGCCTTCTAGGTAAGTGTACCAAGGGGTCAGAGGTCTGGAGTACTGACTTATCTTTCAACTCCTATTCTTTGTCAGCTGAAAGTGCACTTTGGGGTGGTGGCTCCTTGGACCTTTGCTCCTGTTGTGCTGGAGGAGAAAGAGCCTTAAGTTGGGAAGTCAGAAGTGATACCACACAGTACCATTGACAAGTAGGTGAGGAGCTTATGTGAATGGAAAAAGCCACATTAAACTGTAGCATTGTTACAAAAACATCTTTTCAAATATATTCAGGACATGCAAATCCAGTAATGAGCTTGACATACATTTTAATATTTTTTTTACTTGATGTGTGTGTGCCTATAGCTGCATGTATTGTCAAATCACTTGAAACTGGAATTGTAGACTCCAATGTGAGCTTCTGTATAGGTGGGTAAGTAGGTACTAGGAACCCAACTGGGTCCTCCTCAAGAACAGAGATCATTCTTAATTGCTGAGCCATCATTCCAATCTTAAAGAATAGCTCAGACTTCTGAATGTTTTCCCATGGAGATGTTGGATCTACTAAGCCAACTCTTAGGACCACCACAAATCAGGTTATTCCTTTAGACCTCTTAGACTCTTAAAACTCTTTCATGAGTTGTCTCCCATTTAGGATTTCCTTGTTATCCCAGTTTTCATGCCAGACAGAACAATGCATGTAGCAAGTATCAAGCAGATAGTTGTTCCTGTGGATTTTGTGATTATTATCAATGGTAACATATTTTCTGGTTTATTTGGGTTTCCTAGTCCTCCAACTGTGGGTTGATAGTAGAGATAGAAGCATATACCGTGGCTGGGAAGAAAGGGATGAGGCAAGGGTAGACACTTACTGCCTATGGAAGAATAGCTCAACGGGACTTTGAGTCACTAAGAACAATTCACAATGGCAGGAGCAAGAAGAGGCTGATCACATTATGTCACCCAATCACGAAGCACAAGCTGGTCTAGAACTGGAGCTAAGTATAGCTTTCAAGGTTGGCTTATGGTAGCCAGCCCTTTCTCTTAAAGGTCCTACTCTTTTCAAAATGGTGCTACTACCTGGGCACCCAGCTTTCATAGAAAGAGGCTATGAAAAATATTCCAGACTAAAGCTATAACAATTCTTTTTATTTTTTAATTTTTTACTATTTAATTAATTTATTCAGATTACATCTCAATTGTTTTCCCCTCACTTGTGTCCACCCATTCTGTCCTCCCTCCTGCTTTCACCCTATTGTGACAAGCCATCTTTTTATTCTTTCCAGAGGTGGGTGGAGCTGAGATTACAATAAAACTCACAATGGCTATAACAACCATAGGCCTGAAGTGGTGCACAAAGGAGATACTAAGTCTGTACTACCAGTTAATACTGGTACTAATGGTGCAATTCCCCCAAATATCACACTTTATAAAGACAGAAATATCCAGTGCTTGGCTGTGTGAGAAGAAATACTAACTGAAATAAACTATAGTTTGAGCTGTCAGTATACACTCTTGATTTTCCTGCACACCAGAAGAGGGCACCAGATCTCTTTACAGATGGTTGTGAGCCACCATGTGGTTGCTGGGAATTGAACTCATGACCTCTGGAAGAGCAGCCAATACTCTTAACCTCTGAGTGTCTCTCCAGTTCCCTAAGGGTTTGATTTTTGTTTACAAAGTACACAAATTTCCTTAGATCCTGTAGGAATCTGCATTGTGAGCAGCACCCATTTACTTGTTTGATTCTGTCCATTTGTAGCCTTTATGTTTTAGCAGTTGCGAGTGGGAGAAACTTTGTGTTTCTTGGGTTTATACTGCAAGTACCTATGGAATGGAAACTAGGATTACAGAATTTCCTGAAGTCAACTCTTGAAGGTCCTATATGTCACTATCACAGACACATCTGAAGAAGCAGGGATACTGGGATGTAAAAACAAAAGGATACAGGGCCAAGGCCACAAGGCAAGTACCCAATCAAAAACCTAGATGTTTACCCTGGAATCCTGGAAACAAGATGATTAGAATAATAGGACACTTACATGGAGATGAGACTGGTGGTGACAGCCTGGCAAAGCCTGGCCTAACCTGTGCAGAGGAAAGAAGTTACCCTTGGCACTGTAAGAGGTGTGTGTGTGTGTGTGTGTGTGTGTGTGTGTGTGTGTGGTGTCAACTCCACCATGAGAGTATGGCAATAAGGAATGAATCTTCAAGTGATCAGATGATTCTTTTGACACTTGCTTTGAATTTGAATTTGCCCCACTGACTTGTTGAACCCTTGTGACAGAAACCAAGAATGGCAGAGCAAATGCTAAAACAACTAGCAGTCAGTTTCTCCTTCTCTACCTCCTGTCTATTCTGTGAGTCCTGACCAATGCTAACCAGCCTCTTGAACATCTTCAAGACTCACTTACTATGAGTCAGTCCCCACAGGAAACTGTGATCTTTAGAAAATTATTCACTGAATTGACATGCATCCTGGCTGACTTCACAGTCTGGAAAGGTTTGGTTTTGTTTTGGGGGGTAAAAAAAAAGGCCATGTCCAATATTTGTGTTCTCTGAAGCTAAACTAAGGAAGAAGGAAGCTATCTTCTCCATTAATTCAGATGCCCTGATTTGGACAACAATAACAACAACAACAACAACGCATTCTCTCAAACCTTCCCTAGGCTCTGCTTCAGTGGCAACTAAATTCTGGGATGGAGAACAGACTGATAATACCTTACATTTCTCTAGTGACTCAATAAGAACCTGACCTCTGTGGGGTCTCCTAATCTCTTACACACTCTACTTTAGCAATCTCCTGGCTGTAGTAAAACTGATGTCTCTGCTTTCCTATGTATAGTTAAAGCTTGCTTATATAGAACAATTGTTTGTACTTTAATGGAGAGCAACATAAGCACTGAGTGTGAGATGAAAGGTTTTGTCAGGGAAGAAATGAATCTTTCTTCACTGCTCCTTTTCTGAAAGTCTTGGGAAAAAAATTCAGTGTGGATAGATTTATGTGTCTATTCACAAGCCAATTGTGTGATTCTCTGTCTTCCCTAGATCCTTCTTTTTAAAATAATGTTTATCATTTTAATTTTATGTATATGTGTGCCTGTGTGAGTTTATAGACACAATATGCACTTGAGAGCACAGAGGCCAGTGGCCGTCTGATCCTCAGAAAAATGAGTTACAGATGGTCATGAAGCCTAGCATGGGTGCTAGGACTTGAACTTGGGTCCTCTGAAAGAACAATAATCTTAACAGTTGAGTCATTTCAGTACCTCCCTGAGACTCTTCTGACTACTGTCAGAAAGAATCAATTCTAAAAAATATAGCATTCACCTCTGAACAGATCGCGTAGAGTATGCCTATACAACCCATAAACTGTAAACAGAAGTGCACTTGGACCTCTATATATACTTCTTTTCTGCTTCTATGCCCCGCCCAAAGTCAACATCTCCAGATGCTTTCCCAGAGGTAGTGCTTGTAACAGGGACACCTGGAAAGACCCTGCATCCTGCCTGCCAAGTACACCCAACAGCTTTAAACTGCACCCCATCCTCTGGGTTCCATATTCCATCCCACAATTCCCTCTGCTTTGCAGCAGCTACACTAGCAGCAGGGACTCCAAGTAAGATCCCATCTCTGTTCTCCAACTTCCCCTAAAGCCAAAAACTGCATCCCATCCCCTGGACTTCATATTCCAGCCTATAGCTTGAGCAGAACACCTCAACTTTCCAGGAAGCCATGCAAGTTCTAGGGACCTCAGAGGCTATGTTGACACCAAAACTCCCAGAGGTCATGCAGGCCACAAAAAAAAAAAACCCACCAGCAGAGACACCCTATTGGAACTGATGACTAGAGGGACACCAGAACCCCAGGCCACTTGGGCCAGAAGACCAGAGAAGAAAGAGAAACCAAGAGGAAAAAATCCCCAAAATACCCATCTATCAAAGATAACCTCAGAAATCAGCACCTAAACCTATAATGACCCCAAATCCAGACGACTACAGGTCAGCATAAGAACACAATCAGCAACACCCAGGGCAATATGACACCACCAGAGCCCAGCTATTCTAATACAACAAGCCCTGAATATTCCAACACAGTTGAAGTGTGTGCACACACACACAAACACACAAACACCCAAAATGACATAAATCAAATCTTATGAAGATGATAGAGGAGTTTAAAGAAGAAATGAGTAAATCTCTTAAAGAAATACAGGAAAATGCAGTCAAATAGGTGAAGGAAAGGAATAAAACAGTTCAACAACTAAAAATGGTCTTTGATTCGATTCCATTGATTGACCAGCCTGTTGCTGTGCCAGTACCATGCTGTTTTAATTACTGTTACTCTATAGTACAGCTTGAGATCGGGTATGGAGATTCCTCTGGAGGATGTTTTATTGTATAGGATTCTTTTTGCTATTCCAGGTTTTTTGTTTTTCCATATGAAGTTGAGAATTGATCTTTCAATGTCTTTAAAATATTTTGTAGGTATTTTGATAGAGATTGCATTGAATTTGTAAATTGCTTTTGGTAAGATGGCCGTTTTTACTATGTTAATTCTCCCAATCCATGAACAAGGGAGATCCTCCATTTTCTGATGTCATCTTCAATCCCTTTCTTCAGAGATTTAAAGTTTTTTTTCAAACAGGTCCTTCGCTTGCTTGGGTGGATTAGGACCCAGGAGTTTCTGCTCAAACTATTGCACTAACGAAGAACAATAAAAGTAGTAACATCGAACCCTTACTCTGATCTACCCAATGGACAGGACATTCTCCAAAGTAATGTGGAGAGTGGGAACTGACTCTGACATGAACTCTGATGCTACATATGGGGAGGCCTGTTGGCACTCAAAGAAAAAATAAGCAGGCTACCAAGATGAGACCTGATACCCTATGACCATATAGTGGGGGAGAAGGTCCCCCTCGGCCTTAGACCTAGGGGAGGGGAATAGAGTGAAAGCAGGAGTGAGGGAGGAATGGGAGGATACAAGTGATGAGATAACAATAGAGTTGTAATCTGAATAAATTAATAAAAATAAAATAAAAAGAACTAAAAACAGAAATAAAAGCAATAAAAAACACAAAACAAGGTAATCCTAGAAATAAAAAAAAAAATCTAAATAAACAGACAGGAACTACAAAATCAGGCATGACCAGCAGACTTCAAGAGATGGAATAGAAGTATAGTAAATAGGGTGGAAGAAATCAGTACACAGCTAAAGAAATGTTAGCTATAAAAAGTTCCTGACATAAAATATCCAAGAAATCTGGGATATTAGGAAAAGCCCAAACCTAAGAGTAATAGGAATAGAAGCAGGAGAATATTCCCAGATCAAAGGCCCAGAAAATATTTTAGACAAAATCATAAAAGAAAATGTCCATAACCTAAAGAAAGAGATGCCTATAAACAAACAAGAAACTTATTTTTTATTTAATTTATTCAGATTATATCTAAATTGTTATCCAATCCCTTGTATCTTCCCATTGTTCCCTCCCTCCTGCTTTCACCCTATTCTCTTGCCCCTCTGTGACTAAGGGGGACCTCCTCCCCTACTATATGGTCATAGGCTATCAAGTAGTATCTTAGTAGCCTGTTTATTCTTTCTCTGAGTGCCACAAGGCCTCCTCACCAAGGGGAAGTGGTCAAATATGGGGCACCAGAGTTCATTTCAGAGTCATTCCTCGCTCTCCACTAAACTGTGGAGAATGTCCTGTCTGTTGGCTAGATCTGAGTAAGAGTTCAATATTTACTGCATGTATTGTCCTTGGTTGGTACAGTAGTGTGACCAGGATCCTTGGGCCCAGATCTGCCCATCATGAGGTTTCTAGGACTCTCTGGATCCTTCTATTTCCCCATTCTCCCATACTTCTCTTACCTAGAGTCCCAATAGGATGTCCTCACAACTATCCCAATCTCCTGGTAAGTGAAGACTTTCATGGGACGTGCTTCTTGAGTTAGTGTCCAATTATAAGTGAGTATATACCATGTGAGTCTTTCTGCTTCTGTGTTAACTCACTCAGTATGATCATTTCTAGTTCCATCCATTTGTCCACAAATTTTAGTATTTCCTTGTTTTTTATAGCTGAGTAGTTTTCCATAGTATAAGTGTACCACAGTTTCTTTATCCATTCTTCGACTGAGGGACATTTAGGTTGTTTTCAGGTTCAGGCTATTATATACAAGAAACTTATAAAACACCAACTAGATTGGTACAGAAAAGAAAACCGCTATTATATAATAATCAAAACACTAAGTGTACAAACAAAGAAAGAATATTAAAAGCTATCCAGGGAAAAGTCCAAGTAACAGATAAAGGCAGACCTATTAAAATTATATCCAACTTCTCATCAGAGACTGTAAAGCCAGAATGGTCTAGACAGATGTCTAGAAAACTGTAAGAGACTACAGATGTCAGCTAAGATTACTACTATACCCACCAAAATTTCAATCACCATAGACAGAGAAAACTAGATATTCCATGATGTGCTGGAATAGGAGGCTAGCATCACTGTCATCAGAGAGGCTTACCCAGAAACTGATGAAACAGATGCAGACACTCACAGCCAAACATTAGGTAGAATTTGGGGAATTTTTCAGAAGAGGGGGAAGAAAATTTGTAGGAATCAGAGGGACTAAGGACGCTACAAGAAAGCCTACAGAGTCTATTAGTCTGGGCCCATAGGAGATCACAGAAACTGAAGCACCAACCAGTGTGCACATATGCTACAGCTGCATAGCTTCTTCATGTAGGACTCCTAACTGTGGTAGCAGGGGCTGTCTCTGACTCTGTTGCTTGCCTTTGGAACCTTTCCTCCTATTTTGTTGCCTTGTCTAGCCTCAGTATTAAAAGCTGAGCCTAGTTTTGCTGCAGCTTGATATGGCATGGCTGGCTAATATCCATGGGAAGCATCTCCTTTTCTGAAGAGAAACAGCAATTGAGAAGATGAAGGTTTGAAGGGAGGTAGGAAGAAAGGACTGGGAGATGAGGGAAGAGAAACTGGTTGGAATGTAAAATTAATTAATTTTTTTAAGTCCGCACATGGGGGGGAGTGTGAGAAAGGCATCCACAGTTTGTGAGTATTCCAAATAATTTCTAATAACTGAAAGAAATGATGAATATTTCTTCTCAAACAATAAGTCTAAAAAATAGGAAGCATATTAGAACTAAGCTTAGCAAATAACAACCAAGAATCAGAAAAGAATTGTAGGGTGAAAAACTATTATAAAGCCCATGAGTTGGAGTTTAAAATTGGGTGCCTAATAATCTTTATTTAATATGGCACTTAGTAAGTTGAAGTAATTCTTCAGCACACATAGGTATGCCTATGATAGAGACAGGGTAATTAAACAAAATCATGACTTATGTAATGTTTGGAGAGGCACTAATATCTACATCCCAAGCCTATCCAAATAAAGGCTTACTAGAAGTGTGTAGTCTCATAGAATTGACAATTTAGAGGAAGAAGCAGAAAACCTATTAAAAATAAGAACTGAAAAAAAACATGGAAGTTGGAGCTGTGCAATGCTGGGTCAAAAAGTTCAAACATTCTCAAGAACTCTAGAGGATGTAACTCTGGTCTCCTGGATTCATCTTTCTCTGACTGGATTCAGAGTCAGAGCACTTCAACCCATTCTCTGTCCCAATCTTTGCCCTGTTGTTCACTGTAGTTTTTCTAAGGTCATATATTAAGCATATAAAAAATCTGTTTCATAGTTGTTGAAGCTAAACAACAATCTATTATTCAACTTACTTTGGTGCAAATAAACTTTTCTATGATAAAACACATGTATAAAACAACAAAACTGGGGTCTTGGTGATAGCTCAGCTGTTAAGAACACTTGCTCCTTTTGCAGAGGACCTGGGTTTGATCCCACATAACTCCAGCTCCACCAGACATGGTGACCCTTTCTGGCCTCCGTGGGCACTGCATTACACATGGTGCCCATTCATAAATATGGGATAAACACTTTGTACAGTGAAATAAATACATAGGTTATCTTTTATGATTGCTTAACATCCAGGAAAGACTAGTTGTGGGTTTTTTGTTTTGTTTGATTCTTTTTGTTTCATAAGTTTGGGATATTTTATCAAGCTTTACATGAAAGCTTTAAATATATATTATGCCATATGTTATGCCTCATTAAACATTTTAGATATTAAAAAATAATCAGGGCACTGAGATTTATATTTTTACCAATATAAGCCATGATCCTTTTATCTCTCTGGATTTTAGTTTATACAATTTATAAAATGATCCAATTTAGAAAACGAATGGTAATAGTTAAAGAATTCTGAGATTCTTTAGTTGTGACTATATATTGAGACAGAGTCTCTCTATGTAGGCCTGGCAGGCCTGGCACTCTCTTATGAGTACCACACTGCCTTTGAATTCATAGAAATTCACCTGCCTTTACCTCTTGTGCACTGTAGCTAAAGACATTTATAAATGATGACCTTGTGTTCAAGGTTAAACTCTGTTTATCACAGTCTAAGTTGGAAGAAAATTTGTAATCAATTTGAGAAAGGCTCCTATACAAAACAAATTGTGCAATTGCTAACTTACTGGTGTGGAATAAGCCAATATAAATTCAACAAACATTTCTCAAGTGCTCTGTACAGAATAGAACATGTAGTTTATGGGGCAAAGAAGAAGAAGAAGAAGAAGAAGAAGAAGAAGAAGAAGAAGAAGAAGAAGAAGAAGAAGAAGAAGAAGAAAAGGTGGGTGAGAAGCAATTCTGTCTTAAAATTGTGCTTTAATGGAAATAGCAGGAACACAAAACATATCTGTGACCCAGGCAGTGGGATTAGACAGAGAGCACCAACTAAGATGCTCATGAAGTATAGTATGTATATTTTAAGATTTGAAAAGTAGGCTGAGTTTATTCAGGCAAAAGAAAAAAGACATAAGAAAATAATATTTCATTTCAATATGAAATGCCTCACATATACTCATGTCCTGAATGTTTGGTCCTCAGGTGGCACTCTTTGGGAAGAAGGTTTATGAATTTTAGAAGGTATTATTTTACCTGGAAGTAGTAGCTCAATAGAATTACCTAGGAAACATACCACTGAGGATGACTATGAGAGTGTTTCCAAAGAGGCTGATCTGTGAAGAGAAACCCCAACTTGACTTTAATGCCAACATTCCATGGATTAAGCTACCAGACTGAATGAAAAATGGAAAAGGATGAAATCCAGCTGAGCAGCTGCATTCATCTTTATCTGCTTTTCGGTCTATCCAGAAGTCCACTGCTGTGAGCTGACATACCTTCATCTCCAAACTGCATTTACCTCAAATAAACATTTCCTAAAACTACTTGTCATGTATTGGTCATGAAAATGGAAAAAGTCACTTGTACTAGGGTACTGTTTCTCCCTTTGCTCTGTCTTCTGGCCCCTATGATGTGAGCTTCTCTTGTACACCTATGGACATGTATGAGCCAAATAAGCCTTTCTCATTTAAGTTGTTTACAAAGAAAAAGTCAGCTATAGTGACACATAAGTAAAGTGACACACTAGCAGGAAAGGAAAGTTAAAGGGACCAGCATGGCAGGATCTGGAATAGAGCCTAGATTGGATCCCAGAGAGCTTTTTTGTTATGCTAATGTTCTTTCCCTATGTGCCTTTGGAAAGATTTTATAAGTTGGAGGAATTTCTGGTAATGTCTTCTGAGGTGAATAAAATTTCTACATTGCTGTCTTCATACTGCAAGCCTCCTGTATCTCAGCACAACCTTGCCTGTATGTTGCAAAAACAGCCCACCAGATTCCTTGTCATTGCTCATTGAAACAGTTCTCCAAAGCACAGCCAGATCTTTTCTTTGTAACTCATCACCATATTATTGGTTTTCCCATTAGTAGCCCTCTTAAATAGTTTTCAAAAACTCCCAGAAAATGTGTGTGTGTGTGTGTGTGTGTGTGTGTGTGTGTGTGTGTGTGTATAAGATTCCTAGCATGACCTAGCCTGGGTACCAGCAAGACCAGCTCCTAACATCCCAGCCTTTGCTTGAATGATCTCATCCTGACTTTCTACATGACAGCCTCACTGGCCTCCTGCAGTGGCCTTCTGAGGAATCTTTTTATTTATTTATTTATTTATTTATTTATTTATTTATTTATCATCAGTCTTGTCCTCCTCATCTCACCCTCCCTCCCTCCCTCTTCCTATGTCTCCTGCCCCTACTCCTTACAAAATGAGGTTCCCCCAACCCACACGAGCATACCAAGTCTCATTATGACTGAGTGCATCCTCTTCCTCTGTGGTCTGGTGAGGCAGCGCTGCCAGGGAGGAGTGATCAAAAAGGGGACAACATAGTCCAAGTCAGAGACTGTCCCTGCTTCCCTGATTAGGGGACCCATATGAACCCTGAACTGCCCATCAGCTACATCTGTTTTGGGGGTCCTAGATCTTGTCTATGCATGCTCCTTGGTTGGTGTTTCAGTCTCCACAATCTCACCTGAGCCCTGGTTAGTTGACTCTCGGTCTTCTTGTAAAGGTCCTATCCCTTCCAGGTCATTCTATCCTTTCCCCCACTTTTTCACAAGAATCCCTAAGCTTTGCCCAATGTTTTGCAGTGACTCTCAGCATCTCTTTCAATCTGCTACTAGGTGGAGCCTCTCACGGAGCAGCTATACTAGGCTCCTTTCTATAAGCATAGCAGAGTATCATTAGTAGTGTCAGGTAGGTCTCAGATTGGGCCAAGCATTGATTGGAGATTCCCTCAAACCCTGCACTTTCTCTCTACACATCTTGTAAGCAGGGTAAATTTTGAGTGGAAGTTTTGTGGGTGGGTTGATGTTTCCCTCTATCCACTAGGAGTCCTGCCTAGTTAGAAGGTATCCTCTTTAGTCTTCGTGACTGTGGCTACTAGGAGTCTCAGCTAGAGTGCTAGTAGCTTATCCTGTCTTAGGTCTCCAGCTTGTCACAGAGATGCCCTTGCCCATGGCTTCTTTTCTCTTCAGACCCTCTGAAATTCCTCTCCTCCTCTCTCCAGGTCTGATCTGCACCTTCATTTTTCTCTGAGCTCCCTCTCTTATCTTGTTCCCTCTCTTCAACTTCTTCTGCTGCCTAGTCTACCTGTATGACAGAAACTTCAAGCCTCTAAAGAAAGAAATTGAAGACAATATCAGAAGATAGAAAGGTCTCCCATTCTCATGGAGCAGTAGGATTAACAGAGTTACAGTGGCCTATTTACCAAAAGCAATCTGGAGGTTCAATGCAATTCCCATCAAAATACCAATACAATTCTTTACAGAGTTTAAAAGAACAATTCTCAGCGTCATATGGAAAGAAACAACCACAACCACAACAAACAAAAACAAAAACAGAATGGTTAAAACAGTCCTGTGTAAGAAAAAAGCTTCTGAAAGTGTCTCCAGCCCTGATTTCAAGCTATATTGCAGAGCAATAGTAACACAAACTGCATGATACTTGCATAGAAACAGTCTGGTTGTTCAATGAGATAAATGAAAGACCCAGAGGTAAGCCCATAAACTTACAGACATTGGTTCTTGAAATAGGAACCAAAACCCATACAATGGGGTGGAAGGGGGCATCTTCAACAAATGCTGCTCATCTAACTGGATGTCTATATGTAGAAAAATGCAAATTGATCCATATTTATCACCTTGCACAAAACTCAAGTCCAAGTTAGATGAAAAACCTCAACATAAAACCAGATACACTAAATCTATTATAAGACAAAGGGGGCATCAGTCTTGAAGTTATTGGCACAGGCAACAACGTCCTGAATAGAATATCAACAGCTCAGGCTCTAAGATCAACATGAGATTTATGAAACTGAAAATCTTCTGTAAGGCAAAGGACACTGTACATAAAACAAAATGGCGGTCTACAGACTGGAAAAAGTTATTCACCAACCTTACATCTGACAAAAGGCTAATATCCAAAATATATAAAGAACTCAAGAAATTAAACAACAACAAATTAAATAATATAGTTTTTAAATGGGGTACAGAGCTAAACAGAATTCACAACAGAGAAATCTTAAACAGCTGAGAAACACTTTTAAAAATCTTCTACATCTTTAGTAATCAGAGAAATTCAAATCAAAATGACTCTGAGATTCCATTATACACCACTCAGAATAGCTAAGATCAAAAGCTCAAGTGATGACACATGTTGGCTAGGATTTGGAGAAAGGAGAAC
Organism: Acomys minous; assembly: GCF_964271855.1. Taxonomy (NCBI): domain Eukaryota; kingdom Metazoa; phylum Chordata; class Mammalia; order Rodentia; family Muridae; genus Acomys; species Acomys minous. The sequence goes on along the minus strand of NC_140484.1, from coordinate 80,919,446 downwards.
ACTCCTCCATTGTTCATGGGAGTGCAAACTTGTACAACCACGTTGAAAATCAATCATTACATTCTGAGGGTACTTGTCGTATATTCCACAAAAGTCTGTCTGCAGATGAATGTTGATGAGGATATAACTTGGACAATAAAATTGTATCCAGAACTTCCTCTTAATGGCAAGTTTTTCCTGTTTCTGGAAAACTCTTGGATCTCTTTTACTACTGTTGCTAAAATTCTTTCCCAGAGGAAGATGTCAACATTTCCCACCTCCTCTTAAGGTCCCAAGGACAAACTAAGCTGTTATCCCACCAAATTTCACTTTTTGGAGCCAATGAGGTTTGGGTGCCTACTTATACAGTAATGGAAAAAGAGTTATGAGCAGGAGAATGGATGACTGTAAAGTAGCAGCCACATTGGAAGATCTGCACCCAGGAGGGATGATGATTTCCCAATAGCCTTTTAGGTAGAGGCCCTGTTAGCATTAAGGCATCTCCATAGCCAGCCCCAGGGACTTAGTGACAGCAGGAATGTCATCACTAGCCACTGAGATGTGACACAATCCCACTGTCACCATGAGCTTCATGTCCTCCCCTGAGCATGTACTACATCATCTTTTAAAGGGACCTGTTCTCTGCCCCCTCCTCCCCCCACACTATCTCTTTCCTTCAACCCTTACTCTGAAGACTTCTCTGTGTCCCCTCCCATGTGAGATCTGTCTCATGGGGTGACTATGGATTCCAAAGGCTAGATCCCAACAGTCCTCTTCTCTAGTCCTTCTTCACCTACATTTTCTAGCCCTTCCCAGAGACCTCAGGGCCACATGCATTAAGAGCAAAGTTATATACAACATGATCAGAGGGGTGGCTTGATAATCAAGTTAGGGTCTGATGGCACTCCTTGCTCCCTCCTCCTATGAGAGAATGTCAACAGCCAAGAAGCCCAGCCATCATGATCTTTTTCCAGCAGGCCCAGCAGAATGCCTGAAGGTGGCAGCAGTATGGCGTGGAGGATAATTCTGTACATGTACTTATATTTTTTGTGAATTACAAAAGAAACATTATGTTCTGTCCATGTTAGACACTCCTGAACAACAGATAAAATTTGTTTCCAAGACTGAGTACAAAGTTGATCACATTTAATACAGTGACAATATATTAATACCCATTCTAGACTGGTGGCCAGAATGTGGGTATAGGGAATGGAAAAACAGTTACATTAAGGTTTCTCAGTGATGAGTACTTCATTCATGTTGACTGCACACTTTAGACACTATTTACATTTCCTTCCTTTATCACACTCACTGATGCCTAATTAAATATTCTGTTGGGCTTACATTTTATATACAGCATCTTATTTAGGAAACCATAATATCAGCAAAGGGTCTTGCCTTCCTGCTTTAAGGATGTCCTCCCAGAGACTACTGTTTGGAGAATGCAACAATCCAGGACAACAATTTTATAGGATCAAAGACCTAACACTGTCATTTACTGCAACACCAAGTGTTATCCAGGCTCCCATTTGAGCCAGTTTCATTCTGAGTGATTCTGCTCTGTGGGGTTTTGATTTGCTGCTCTTGTTTTGCCCTACTGAAGACTGAACCCCAGGCCTCCCACATGCTATCCAATTACATCTTCTTGTTTTGTTTTGTTTTGTTTTTTCTTTCAGGGTCTCACTAAATTCCTGGGGCTGCCCTTGAACTTGCAATCTTCATTCCTCAACTTTTTGAGGTACTGAGAGTATAGGCCCATACCACCACTTCTTTTCTCAAACTTTCTTTTTGTTCTTGATGGAGCTAATTCAAGAGTTTTTACAAAATCCTAAGGCGTTATGTACTGCCCAGTAAAGGTTTAGAGCTAGAGCTGGCCATGTCAAACACTCAGTCTTTTCCTGGTTGCAGTTCCATGGTGCCTGGACATCAGCACAGTTTTATCTCCAGGACTCTGAGGTTCACTTTCCCAAGCAATGTCTCTCACCTGATTACATGCTTCTAAAAACTTAAAAAATGGAAGCTTGGATTTACTATTGCTTTGTTACCACTTCTTTCCCAGTTACTTTCTAGAACGTTCAGCTGCTCAGTTATTCTGCATTTCTCTGTAGATTTGTGTTTTTAAGAGAAATTTATATATTTATACCTTAATATGTAAGAGTATTTTCCTACATATATGTATTCCTACATGTACACCATGCCTGAGGAGGCCAGAAGAGGTTATCAGATCCCTCTGGAACCTGAGTTAACAGACAGTTGTGACCCACCATGTGGGTACCTAAAACTGAACGCAGGTCTTCTGCAAGAGCAGAAGCTCTTAACTGCCATCTATCCAGCTCCTGACTTTAATTTAGATGGGTAGCCAAGACAACAAGCAATAGGAAGAGAGAAACTTACCTTAATATTTTGGATTGCATTCCTTTGCAGGGAAAGAAAAGAATGCAGAACATTTTTTTAGAACTGGCACTGATTTCCACTGCAGTAGGTAAGACACATGCTTATAAGGTTGGACAGACATAGGGTTTCTGTAGCAAGAAGAAAATAGCATTTCTCTGATTAGATTGAATCTTGACACTTCACTGCAGAGGCTACAATTCCAGTATCCAACTTAAGATAAAATTCAAGGTACATATGTACCTGGGCATTAGGCTTAGGGCTGGCTTAGACCTTTGTTATAATTCCCAAAGGCAAAGAAAATTGTCATTGAGTTCCCTGGAATTGGGTAAATCATTCCAAATTGCATTGAGCAGGGCAAGGAGAACACATAAAGAAATCTTTGGGCTTCACAATGCCTAGCCCACACAACTTGTACAAAAATAATATATGTAGTATAACATATGCCTACTTAAAATATAGTTATATATGATATACACATAAATTATATAATATATAACATATATGATATAGTATATATACATTTTATATCATATGTTATATATAAGCATATATCACATGTATTATATAAATATAATTTGTATGTATGTATAGTTGCCTGAGTTAATGTCCACAGGAGCTTGTGGAGGTCCAGAGAGGCATCATATTCCCTGGAAGTTGATTTATAATAGTTGATATTATAATAATATAATAGACCTATGTTGGTCTTCTGCAAGAGCAATAAGTACTCTAAACTGCCAAGCCATGTCTTCAAGCCATAAAATGTAACATAAATTGAAATAGTTCATCAGGCTTCTGTTTCCTTCTTTCAAGACAACCGGGTGCTGAAACAAGGCTGTTGAGGGTATCCACTGAAGAGAAATTCTTTTTTTTCTTTTTTTTTCTTTTTTTTTTTGGTTTTTCGAGACAGGGTTTCTCTGTGTAGCCCTGGCTGTCCTGGACTCGCTTTGTAGACCAGGCTGGCCTCGAACTCACATTGATCCACCTGTCTCTGCCTCCCGAGTGCTGGGATTAAAGGTGTGCGCCACCACCGCCCGGCTGAAGAGAAATTCTTTACAAAAATCTCACCCTTCTTTATTGTTCAGTCCTACACAGGCCAACTGTTCAAAAGTTTCTTAGAAGCCAAACAATTGGAAATATTCAAATGAGTTCTAAATTTACCTCTGTTAATATGTATGACTTACTGGTTAGGATATGAATTTCAAGTTGTGGTTGTTCATCTAGTGTTGAAATAATTAACATCCCCAGTGTGATAGGGTAATACATATGCATCACCAGTGTGTCCTGCAGGGCTGGTTTTGTCGACAGTACCCAGCTTTCCTCACTGAACAGGTTCTGTTTGCCTTCATTTTCTGAAGACAGGCAATAAAGAGAAAGTTTGGGAAACAGTGTGACTTCACATTGTTGGCTTTGCTACAAACTTGACTTCCATGGTTCCTGTGACTTACAGGAAATAGATTGAAATTTAAAAACACTCCTGCTGCTTTCCTCTGATACTTTATTACTATTTTATTTTTCTTCCTTCCTTCTCTCTCTCTCTCTCTCTCTCTCTCTCTCTCTCTCTCTCTCTCTCTCTTTGTGTGTGTGTGTGTGTGTGTGTGTGTGTGTGTGTGTGTGTGTGTGTGTGTCTGTGTGTGTGTATGTGTGTGTCGGGGGGAGGCGGGCTAGGTTACCTTCAGTGCTCTGTGGGCATGAAATGTGATAAAGCTGTAGAGACCTCCTGATATTCATCTGTGACAGCACAATAACCTGATTGGACATGGTTTATATTATAAACCAAGTACAGAAAATAAATTCGTGATCTATGGAATCTGAAAACATGGGTACCTAGAAGTAAAATTTGTCCTGGTTTATACTTCTCTGTTTAAGCAAAGAACACTGACCAAATGCACTTTTGTGGGGACCCTGCACAGGGTAACTTGATTGAAATTCTTTTCATATATGTAGATAGTTGAGGAAGATTCTACAGTGATGTGTTTGCATATGGATTTTTCAAAGGACTGTAATGTTAGTTACTCCTCCCATAGTCCCTTATTCTCCTTGCCCTCCTACCCCTGCCCATTTATCACTTCGTAGTCCATTCATCTTCTTTCCCCTTCATACTACCTGTTACACTATACAAATTTGAGATGGCATCCGCAGATTAAATTTGCTTTTTCTCATATGGCTAACCATATTAAACACATTAAAAAATATTTACTAACTATTCATATTTCTTTTTCTGAGAACAATCTATTCAGTTCATTATTCTGCTTATTGGGTGGAGGATTTTGGTTTAGCTGTTTAATTATTACAGCTCCTTATGTAATCTTAGCATTAACTCCTTATTGCTTGACATACAGTTGCTGAATATTTTCTTCTATTCTGCCAGCTCTGTCTTCACTGTGAAGACTATTTCTTTTGGTATTCAAAAACATTAATTTTTATGACCTTTTTTTGTCAATTTCTGTGGTTATTTTTGTTGTTGTTGTTGTTTTTAGATTCCTTTTCTCAAACTTGCTACTTAAGCCTGTGTCTTGAAATGTTTTGTTTTCTTTTAGTAGTTTGAATTTTCATGTCTCATATTAATATGAAAGTCTTTAGTATATTTTGAGTTGACTTTCATACAGGGTGAGAGTTTCATTTTTCCACAAGTGTATATCCAGTTTTTCCCATATCATTTGTTATAGTATGTCTTTTTCCAATGTATATTTTGACACACTTGTCAAAAACTAAAAGGAATTAATGTAAGAGATTATTTCTATATCATACTATTCTATTTTCTATTCTACTCTGTTCTATTCTACTCTACTCATGTGCATGCTGGTTTGGGAACTAGTACCATGCTGTATTTATCACAGTGGCTTTGTGGTATAATTTGAGGCTGTATATTGAGGCACCTCTAGCCTTTGTTATTTCTGCCAGGAGTCCTTTGGCTATTAGAGGGTGTGTGTGTGTGTTTGTGTCTGTGTGTCTGTGTTTGTAAGTGTGTGTGTGTATGTGTAAGTGTGTGTGTGTGTTTATTAATTTTAGGATTGTTTATTCAATTTATATGAGGAATACCAAGAGAACTTTGATGGAATTGTATTAGATCCACAGACCATATTTAATAATATACTCATTTTTACAATATTATTTATACCAAACAATGTACTTGGGAGATATTTTATATTCTTATGGAGTGCTTCTTAAACTTTTTACACTTCTAATTTCTTTTTACACAAGACAATTTTATATTATTTCAGGTATATACATATATAAAATACACAATTTATGCATGAAATATATATCATTCATTAGAAGATAAGTCATAAAGTTATCTTTAAACAATATGCACATAATCTTACCATTTATTAAAATGAAAGTAAGTGTGTGTGGTGACAAGTTGGGTGTGATTTTTTGTGTTTAATAAAAGAATTAAATCTTGACAGAATATTTGATACTATTGGATGCATCTTAAACATTTTTCATAATTGATCAATTGTTTTATTGTATAGTCATCAATAATGAAAATCTGCTTTGTATAAATAGTGCAAAAATGTAGAAAGAGATTTAGGACTACTTTAGATGTTGTTGGAAAGTCTTTCCTAATCCTAAGACTAAATCCATACAATAATTTCTTTTTGATGAAACTGAAGTAAGCAAGTGAAGTAGCAATTTTTACGATTAAACATTCTAAAATAAACCCAAATTATGCAAACTTTATGCTTACAAGTTAAAGAAAGTAGGAACATATTTAAAATCTTTTCCCCCTAAGTCTGCTATTAATTCTATATGAGAGTACAACTTTGTACAGTAAAAGCACTCTCATCCATAACATACAGTAGTCTTGAATCTGAGTGTAGATATTTCTTTCAGGAAGTATTTGTTGTGTTTCATAGAAATCCAGCACAAAAAATGCAAAGTCATGAGTGAAGTGCTTGGCCCAAGGCTGCTGTGAAGTCACAGGATACAACACAGTTGAGCACTGCCAGAAACACCTTGGGGTCATTACATGCCCAATTGTTAATTAATGGCTGTTTGTAGATTCTTTAGAATTCTTTCCTGTTGCCATATATGTGACTTCCACATCCTACTATATGGTATCATAATGTTTTGTGGCCAAAAGTTCTAATGGATTTGTAAGAAAGCTTTGTTTTGCATTTATTTTCTGCAGGTGGGTGTTTTACCTGCATGTATTTTATGCACTTTGTACATGCCTAGTGCCTGCTGGAGCCAGGAGAGGGCAGCAGATTACAAAGGGTTGAGAGCCACCATATGGGGCTGGCGCTCAAACGCGAGTCTTCTGGAGTAGGAGCTAGTGATCTTAACTGCTGAGTCATCTCATCAGCCTACTAAGTATATTTTTTTAATTGCAGTTTAATAGCAAAACGTAGCCAGATATGGTGGCATAGACCTATGATCCTAGCATGTAGGAGGTAGAAACAAGATTACTGCCTGTTTGCTGTCACTCTGGTCTACATAGCAATATCCATGCTACCCAGGGCTATAATAGCAAGACTGTCTCAAAAACTTTTTTAAAAATCAAAAAAAGGAAGAAAAATTATATTCATCTGGAAAGAATATGGTAATTCTATAGAATGATACAGAGAACAGAGAAAATATGTGACAATTCTTACTATCGAATAAAAATTGTTTTTAAAAAAAATCTGAGATAATATCTCAGGTACTATGGCATCCATTTCCCAGTTGATATTGGGGCAGGCACTTCCTTGTGATATGAGGAAAATTAGCAAACATGTTTTCCTGGGATGGTGTGACCTGAATGTGAAATGCTATGCTATTTTTCCTCATAAGTTTAGTGGTAGAAGTGGCGAGCTTTTGGTTAGGGAAATTAACCTATTTTCAATTTAAAAATTAATTTGGTATTATTGTGGTTTAATATCTTTATCTAATATATTAGTTATGTTCCCTTTTCTTGTTGAGAAAATTCCAAACAGAAATAAGTCTCAGAAAGAAAGGTTTGCCCAGACTTGCAGTTTCAGTCCCCTGTGGCATGGTGAGGGTCAGGGTGGTGAGGACATGTCACAGAACCTTCTCTGATCTGTGCAGACTGAAAAGCCGAGGGCTCAGGCCATAGACAGAGCAAATGTAGTCCCCCACTCCTGACCCCACTGACCCACTCTCTGGCCACACATCCCAGAAACTCCACAGCCTTCCAAAACAGCACCACCAGCTGAGGACCAAGTACTCAAACACATGAGCCAAAAGGCCTGAGGTCATGGTCTTCTGGCACTGAGAGGACAGGAAACTTTCTGGCATGTGAGGAACTCTGACTCTCGTACTGACAAATCTAAATGATATGGAAGAAAGTTACAGAGGTGTCAAAACCTTACAAAAATAACCCAAACTATGAATCTGAGAGACCACGTTTCTCATAACTACAAAAGGACCATAGTCAGATGAATATTTAGCAACACTGGCCCTAAGAGTGCTGGAAAAGGTAGGGACAAAACTCAAGCATCCCCACTTATCTGTGAGTTTTATTTTAGGGTTTTTTTTCTTCCAGAATTACTTCTATTTAACATTTCACATACCTTAAGGATACAGTGTGAAACTGCTGCGGGTCATATCTTCAGAAACACATCATCAATGCACCTTGTCGTCTGACCATTACATTGCCACAGCTCCATCAGAATCACCATTCCTGTTGCTACCTGTCTATTCTTGATGCTTTTTTTCTTAGATCCATTTGTCTTGTTTATCCTCTCCTAGTAGGAACATTGATAGACAATTGCTTACATTTCATGTGAAGTCTTTAGAGTCTTTTCAAATCCCTCTTGTCAAAGTGATCATTTGTAAATAAGACCTATAATGAAAAGGATGCTTCCCTGACTTTGGGGTGTGAGCCTAGGGGCCTTTGAGCTCACAGGCCTGTGCTGTGTCAACATGACTGGGATTTTACGTGAGATGTAAATTAATTTTCTAAGTTGCATTGTTCAGTGGAAGGAAAGAGATAAAGAAGGGGAAAGAATTCCTATTCTCAATGACACAGTCTGGTCTAGGCCTAAAAATTCATGCTATCTGATTTTCATGGATCCCTGACTTTCTTCTCACAAGATGGAATGCCCATTCCCTTACCTTATCTTAGTGGCAGGTACATGAGCAGTTATAGAAAGGCAAATTAATTCTAGGAAGGGTGTTTTAAAATAGACTTTTTGAGGAACTGTATGTACTGTCTGGCTCACTCCTCCACTTTTGGAGTCCTGCCTGGCTTGCCATTAAGGATTTATTATTAACTGCCAGCAGGTGAAAGCAGCAATGGCATTTGGAGGCTCCTGAGGATCCCACAGTAACTCATATTATTATTATCATCTTCAATTTGCACTTATTTAGCAATAATTCATGTTGGTGTGTGTGTGTGCACACCTGCACAATGTGTATTATGGGGAAGGGGTTGATGTTCAAAATTTGTGTCAGATGTCTTTCTCACTTACTCACATGTTAGTCTGTGATACATGGTTTCTCACTGAATCAAGATTCTGCTAGGCTGACTAGTAGCCATCCCCAGTGATCTCTTCATTTTCTGTGTGGGGATTGCAGATATGAGAAACTTCACCCAGATTTTTATATAGGTATTGAGGACCCAAACCCAAGTCTTCAACCAGTTTCCTTACTAGGCCATCTGCATAGCCTTTACAGACTCTCTATGTTCATTTGTCATAAGAGGGAAAACATATAGTTGTCATGATTTTACTTAATATTATGCATTTTGAGACCATCTATTTTCCTGAAATTTTTAATTTATTTTTCTTTTAAACTTGAGTTTATAATTCATATATATTCATATATATAATTTTCATGATCAACTTGTCTGTTGATGAGCAATTATGAAAGTGTATGACTTAATGTTCATTCTTTCCATTTCAAATGCCAATTGTAAATTTTCGAATTCCCTAAGACTTTAAATCTGGTTATTTTGGGCTGTGTGTGTGTGTGTCTTTTATTTCAAAGTTTGTTTTATAACAAAGTCTATATTTTAAAAAGCATCATAAAAATAATCCCATTTCAGTGTTTCAAATCTCCAGTTCTGCCTCTCTAGTGGTAGCCATTGTTATTCATTTCATTTTGCTTCCAGTGTCTTTTTTATTTTAGAAATCCAAGTTTCCCCTCCTCTTGTTTACATGGCCTTGTAGAGATAGTCATCATAAAGACTCAATTCATCTAACTAAGCTATGAATTAACTTAATTGACCATAAATTAATGAATGTTCCTAACTGTATTACTTCTGATAAACTTTAAAAAATGGTGTGCTAGTCACACTGTTTTGGTTCTAAAATCTGAGGCAAGGTAACTACATATAAAATAGTTTTTATTTAGTGTATATTTTTGGAAGTTCACAGTCTAAGATGATGTGGTCCCAATGGGTTGACTTGTGGAGAGAGCTTAATGGTATATAGCAGGACCAACTATATGGCAGAGTACATTTGGGGAATGTACTTAAAGTGTACAGGTCACAAAATCTCTAATGATTCAGGGAAAACATACTCTCACAAAACCCAAAAGATTTAATGGTTTCCTGACAGCTGCCTTGATCTATCTGAGAGTAGTGCCTATTATGACATAGGACTTCTGTCTAAACCCATCTCACAAAACTCTTCTACCTTCCTCATTGCTACACTGAGATCAACCTTCCATCACATATCAGAGAAATATACTTAAACCATGTTCAAAGCACAGTAGTTGACACTTTAGCGCATGTTGACGTTGATCCCCATGGCATGCCTGTGCATGGCTCCAGAGACGTGGCCTTACTGGGTGACAAAGGAATGAAGAAAGAATAAACATACAAAAAGGCTGAGATCAGGTAATCTAGGCTGTCTAATGGAGAAGTCACAGCAACTCAGAAGCTCAGCATGTTTATTATACATAGTTGAACAGTGATAATGGCTGTTGCATACACTGAACAAGGAGGTGCTGTTATTACACACAGATAAAGAGAAAGGCAGAGTTATTGTACACAGATGAACAAGGGGCATGGTTAGCTAATCACAGTAGGTGCACTCTTTGTAGGATAGCAGTCTTCAGGCCATAAATATCCCAGGGAAGAATGCTGTGGTTGACTTTGTCTTCACACACTATCAACATCAGTACATGGACAAGAGGAAAGTTTCTCCATCCATCTAAGCCTCACACTAGGAGTGTGGACTTTTGTCATTTTTCTGTGGACCTGAGTTTAGGGTCCTTGACATGGCTGGCTTATGTCATCAGCATATGCTCACTCAGGACTTCACACACCCAGGGCTTGCTTTGCTCTCCACAGCCTCACACTTCTTTTCTATGGTTCCCTATGTCTGCTACCAGGAATTGTCACATTGAGCACACTAATTGTGTAAAAAGACTTCAGCTTAAGCCTTGAGTTTTACTTCTGTGTCCTATTCTGTGATGGATGCCCCCCTGACCAAAGTCAGACTCCAGTGTTGAAGGCCTCCAGTTGTTGTGGATCAGCTCACAGTTCCAGAAAGTTCCCTCAATATAGGACGAGAAACATTTTCTCTGAAGGGATGGAGGAAGAGATTTCTCTGAAGGGATTGAGAAGATAAAATAAATGGAAGACGTTATTTTAGCCATAGGCCAAACTTTTCAAAACAGTAAACAAAAACTGCATGAAATGGATGCTGTGGGTAGATTTTGACTCAAATTGATATGTGTGAAGTAGGTAAAGGGTTCTCTCTAATAGTCTTGAGCCTGGCAAATATGGCACTTGCAGGTTTTCCCCTTTCCCCTCTCCTCTTCCTTGTTAAACCATTAGATTACATTTCTAAAGCTAACCCTCAAATTCCACTCCCTTGTTATTCACTGCATTGTTCCTGAGACTGATGACTAACGTCTAGCTATGAAAATACCAAGGTCCAGTGATCAAAATTCATTGTTTAGCCTCCTCTAGCTAACCTTTCCAATCAAGACTTACCAACTCAACCTAAGTCAAACTTCCCCTTTATCTCCTTAAAAACCACTACTGCCAAGATACCCTGCTGTCTGACTTTGTCCAAACCAGAACACTACCCTCCCCCAGGCCCAGGGTAATAATTCTCCTTCATGCTAAGAATTTGGTGTCTTGGTGTGTTCTGTACCAATTCCAAGGGATCCTTACAATAGGTGCACAGAAACATATGGTGTGCAGCAGCATAAAACAAAAGTTCTATGTGGATTTGCTAAGACTTTTTAGAGGCTTAAAATTCAACAAGTCATGGAATTGAAAATAATAAAACAAAGAAATGAAATGAAAAATTCATAAAATATCATGAACCTAAAATTTTCCTTGTCTTTTGTCTTTCTTTCTTTGCTTCTTTCTTTTAATTAGTTATATACTTTATTCTGTAAATTCATCTCTTTGCCTCCATCATTAAGACTTTGTTGATACATCTTCATATAAAGTTTTTTATTGATTTTTGTTTGAGCTTCACATCATGCACCCCAGTCTTGCTCATCTCCCATCCTTATATCCACCCTCAGCCCTTACAATTTCACTCCCCAAACAAAAACACACAAGCAATCTAGCAAGCAAGCAAACTAAAATGGAAAAACATAGAAAACATCTTCTCATGTAAGCTGTATTTTGTTACAATGTGTCCCACAGTATACCCTCTGTCCACACATCTTTACTGGCAAATGTCCATTGCAATGGCAAATCAGGATCTCAAGATATTCTAATGCTAGTGACAGAGATGTAGATTCTTGAGGGTTTGATTGGTGGCCATGTCATGGAAGAAGTGAGGTCCATCAGTACCAAATACTCAGGAGGTCACAGACTGCCTAAGATAAATAACAAGCCCAGGAGCTTAAGCGCTCCAAATCTACAGGCCACTTAATTGTCATGAACTCTCTTTTCTAAAGTCCTTTGTTTAAAATATGTTGTCAGAATTGGAAAACCAAAGTCCAACATTTCTCAGTTGTCTGAGTGTCTCAGGGAGATGCCCAGAGGCTGTGAACCTTTTCCATAGCCTATCAGGCCATCCTGCAGAAATGGAGGACATTGGTCTCCACTTCCCAAGACTGCCCTTTGCTGGCTCAACCAGAATCATTTGGGAAGCTTGCTCGGATTTGTGAGACAGGGTTTTTTTTAAAGACCATTACCAGTGAAAAGAAGAAGAAAGGACCATGTGTCCCAGAAGCCAGTTGACAATTCTCCCTGACTGAAAGTAAAAAAGCAATAGACTAAAGCACAACCATTGTAAAGATGACCTACAGAGGCAATACTCCCTTTACCAAGAAAGCTCTTCTAGAGTAAATAAAGCTTTTCCTCTCCAAGTTGTTTTTTTCTTTTTTTGTTTTCTGTTTTCTGTTTTTGTTTTTCTTAGTCAGTTTTTTATCTTAGCAAAACTAGGACAGATGGTGTTATATAAATGGAGTCAAAAGCTGCCTGTAAAATGGAATCTCTTAGGGTAATGTGTAGCCTGATAAACAACATTTTTATCCAATGTCAAGTAACAGTGCATGATGCAACCTGAATTCAACACTTCTCTTATTTGGGTCTTTGTGAGATTGAAGTATCAGAGTGACTGTGGTCTCATGGAATGAATTCGGAAATATTCCATTCATTTCCATCATTTGGAGTAGCTTGAAGAGTATCGGTATTAGCTCTTCTTTGAAGGTCTGATACAATTCTGCGCTGAAATCATCTGTCCCTGGGATTTCTTTGGTTGGGAGATCATCAGTGATTGCTTCTATTTCTATTGGAAGAATAGGACTGTTTAATTTGTTTATCTGATCTTGATTCAATTTTGGCTATTGGAATCAATCATGAAAATTGTTCACTTCCCTTAGATTTTCAAATTTTGTGGCATATATGCCTTTGAAGTAGGATCTTATGATTCTTCTTATTTCTTCAGAGTCTGTTGTTATTTTTAATTTTCTGATTTTGTTAATTTGGATAGTGTTTCTCTGCCTTTTAGTTAGCTTGGCTAAGAGTTTGTCTATCTTGTTGATTTTCTTAAAGAACCAGCTGTTAGTTTTGTTGATTCTGTGAATTATTACCTTTGTTTCTAATTTATTCATTTCAGCCCTGAGTTTATTTTTGGATGTCTATTCCTCTTGGGTGTTTCTGATTCTTTTTTTTTTCTAGAGTTTCCACATGTGTCATTAAGTTGCTTATATAGGATGATTTCTATTTCTTTATAAAGGCACTTAGTGCTATGAATTTTCCTGTTGGCACTGCTTTCAGTGTATCCCACAAATTTGCGTAAGTTTTTCTTTCATTTTCATTGAATTTCAGGATGTCCTTAATTTCTTTCTTTATTTCTTCCCTGATCCAGGTGTCATTAAGTAGAGAGTTGTTTAGTTTCCATGTTTGTGTAGACTTTTTGTTATTTCTGTTGTTGTTGAAGTCCAGCTTTGGACCATAGGGACCTTATCAGATACAAGGTATTATTACAGTCTTCTTGTATTTGTTGAGGTTTGTTTTGTGACCTACTATATGATCAATTTTGGAGAAGGTTCCATGGGGTGCTTAGAAAAAGGTATAATCCTTTGTGTTTAGATGAAAAGTTCTTTAGATATCTGTTAGATTCGTTTGATTCATGATGTTGGTTAGTGTCATTATTTCTTGGTTTAGTGTCTGTATCAATGTCCTATGCTTTGGTGAAAGTGGGGTGTTGAAGGCCCCCACTATTAATGAGTGGAGATTGATTTGTGGTTTAAGCTTTGTTAATAGTTCTTTTCCAAATATGGGTACCCTTGTATTGGGAGTTTAGATGCTGAGAATTGTGATGTCATCTTGGTTGACTTTCCCTTTGATAAATATGAAGTCCTCATCTCTTTTGATTAATTTTGGTTGAAAATCTACTTTATTGAATATTAAAATAGCTACACCAGTTTGCTTTTTGTGTCCTGTTGCTTGGAATACCTTTTTCTAGCTGTTTACCCTGAGATAATGTCTATCCTTATGGCTGAGATATGATTCTTGAATGCAGAAGAATGTTGTGTCTTGTTAATGCATCCATTCAGTTTGTGTCTTTTTATTGGAGAATTTAGACCATTGATGTTGAGAGATATTAATGACAAGTGACTGTTAAGTCTCTTGATTTTGTTGTTGGTTGCAAGTAGAGTGTTTGTATGGTTATATTTTTGCCATGGAGTAGTTATCTATTTCCCGTATAATTTTAGTTGTAGCTTGTCACTTTGTGTTGGAGGTTTCCTTCTAGTAACTTCTGTAAGGCCCAATTTGTGGATAGGTACTGTTTGAATTTGTTTTTGTCATGGAATATATTGTTTTCGCCATCAAAGGTTATTGATAGTTTTGCTGGGTATAGTAGTCTGGCCTGGCATCTGTGGTCTCTTATGGTTTATAGGACCTCTGTTCAGGCCCTTCTGGCTTTTATGGTCTCTGCTGAGAAGTCGTTTGTAATTCTAATAGGTTTCTATTATATGTTACTTGACCCTTTTCCCTTTTCGCTTTTAATATTTTTATTTGTACTGTTTATTTTGAGTTTTGATTATTATGTTGCAGGAAGATTTTGTTTTTGGATCGATTCTATTTGGTGTTCTGTAGGCCTCTTGTATGTTTATATGCATCTCCTTCTTTAAATTGGAGAAATTGTCTTCTATGATTTGTTTGAAGATATTTTTCTGGGCTTTGGAGTCAGTGACTTCTTTTTCCTCAATGCCTATTATCTTCAGGTTTCATCTTTTCATGGTGTCCTTGATTTCTTGGATATTTTGTGTCAGGGATTTTTCAGATTTAGCATTTTCTTTGACGGTTGCTTCTACGATTGTATCTCCTAGTTCTGACACTCGTTCTTCCATCTCTTGGATTTTGTTAGAGAAACTCACCTCTGTTGCTTGCTTTCTTCTGTAAGGTCTCTTGTTTCCATTTTTCTTCTATCTTAGCCTCTATCATTGTTTCAATTTTCATCTTCAGATCTTGAACTGTTTTATTTATTTCCTTCATCTGATTGTATTTTCCTGAATTTCTTCCAGTGCCTCTCTATAGGCCTCTTTTATGTCTTCAACCTGTTTGGCTGCATCTTCCTGCATTTGTTTATGGATTTTATTTGTTTCCTCAATTATCTTCTTCATTACTACGGATTTGAGGTCATTTTATTGTATTTCAAATGTGTTTGAGTTCTCAGGGTTGCTTTCTTTGGAATAGCTGGGATCTGGAGATGCCATATTGTCTTGATTTTTGTTGTTTGTGTTTTTACACTGCCCTTTAGATATCTTGCTGTCTCTGATGTTGAGAGGTAGCTTCTGGTGTCCTTCACTGTCCATTGAGAGAGGACTGTTGGTGAATGGCTAGAGGCCAAGTGCCCTTGCCTGTGGGGATCAAGGAATTCTTCCATAGTGTACTCCAGGTCTTGTTGTCTGTGGCTCACAGTCAGGTGCCTGGTCTCTGTGCTGTAGATCAGATACAGTGTGTGATAGGTGCTGCCATCTTGGAATCTCTCTTTTCTACAATCTTGAATAAGTTTTCATGGAGTTTAAATTTAGCCCACCACAGCCCCATGAATGGAAATACTTGAAAGGCAATTATTAAGACAAGATAAAAAAGACGTTAAAAAGCTAGAGTGATGGTGCTAGACGCTATAATCAAGAAGTTACTTCCATCGGAAAAGATAGACCACCTTTAGGTGCCACAGACAGCTCTCATCAACTGAGAATGAGCCTGAAATATGATAATCTTAAGTCTGAGACCCATGGGTAGTACACTTATCTTAAGACACCTGTGTAAAACCCTTCACTGCTACAGAACATAAGAATTCAGAAATTTTAGCAGATCTCTGTCTCTCTCTCTCTGTCTCTCTGTCTCTCTTTCTTTTCTCTCCTCTTCTCTTCTTCTTCTTCTTCTTCTTCTTCTTCTTCTTCCTCTCTCTCTCTCTCTCTCTCTCTCTCTCTTTCTCAGTCTCCCCTCAACCCTCTGGTTCTTTTTTTCTCATGTCTAGGTTCAAAACCTGCTACCCATGCTCTCAGTCTACTTTTTTTTCTCTCTGTTCTAAACTCTCCCAGCTGACTCTGCCTGTTCTCTCTCTCATATCTACAATAAAATACCTTCCCCCTAACCATACCATGAAGCCATCATGTTGTCAGTCGGTAGAGTATCTAGACTGTAGATAATATCTATATTCTAGTGGTGAAAGAACCTGTTCATACCACAGATTGCAAAGGTAAATATGGCCAGCAGAGGGCCTTGTAGAAGTAAAACTACTAGAATGAAGTGCAGTCAGCCCTGGCTTGTCCTGTATGAGCTCAACACCTGAGTAATAGAAAGAGGTCACAAGGTCAACTGAAGCCCTGCCTCCACCCTACTGTATACTGTTACATCCTTAGTCATGAAGAAAAATAGCTCAAACCTTTTCTTTTTTCTCTGTCTTCTTCCTTTTTATTTCTTCTTTTTTCTGACATGTGTACTTCCCATTTTCTTCATTTTACTGAGCTTTTGACAATAGTTTTCCTTTATCTTACTTAAAAGGTTGATTTTATTATTCTTATCTGAATATTAAGCTAATTTCAGTTTTGAACCTCTTCAGTATTGGGCAGTCTTCTTTATTTTCTTTCCCCTCCTCCTTTCATTGCTCTTCTTTTCTTCTTCTTATAACTGAAACTTCCCCACTACATGTTTTTTTCTTTATGTTTTGATTTAAGTATTACTTTGCCTCTTTTATCCTTTTAAAGCCTTTTAAACTTTGTTTTTATTTTCATCTTACAATGATATAATTTTGCTATTGAATTTTCTAATTGTTCAGAACCCTTTCTAATATATTGTTCTTTTATTTCCCCTTCCAAAGAATTCTTCTCCACTTATCTTCACCTTTTAATTTACTTGACATTGTGTCTCCTCTGTTTTTCCTTTTCTTCAGATTTCTTGCTTCATCTCATTCATTTATAATTTCCATACTTTTCCTAAATGAACTGAAACTTTATGCATTAGTTTTGCCAACTATATATTAGTGTCATTATTGGTGACTTGTGAGTGGGCTTTGACTAATTATTAATAGCATTTCTATGCCCTCTGTGCTTTAACAGTTGTCACTGGTTGTATTCTCCTCTCTAAGTGATAACTAGAAGTTGAACCTTACCATACTTTGCCTTCTGTTGTTGTAAATACCATGATCAAAAACAACTTCAGAAGAAAAGGATTTGTTTTTCTCACAGCCTCAGCTCACAGTTCATCATTGAGTGAACCAGAATCTGGAGGTAGAACTTGAACCAGAGGCCATGAATGCATATGGCTTACAGGCTCACTTTCATAGGTTTTTCAGCCTGTTTTCTTATACCAGCCAGGCCAGGACCACATCCTAAGGACAATACCACCCACAGTAGGTTGGACCCTCCCACATCCATCATGAATCAAGAAAATAACCACACAGACTTGCTGGTAGGCCAATTTAATGGAAGCATGTTCTTGATTGAGGTTCCCTGTTCCCAGATTACTTCAGCTTTTGAAATTGTGGTTAAAAATTAAGCATTACAAGCCCTAACAGTAGTTTGCTAAATAAAATGTCCAAATAAAGTCAGAAAAAAATGTTAAAAGTCACAAAAAAAGAAACATGAAGACCTAGAGAGTTTAGAGCATTGACTTTTCTTCCAGAAAGCCTGAATTCAATTTTCA
Source organism: Acomys minous (assembly GCF_964271855.1). Classification (NCBI taxonomy): domain Eukaryota; kingdom Metazoa; phylum Chordata; class Mammalia; order Rodentia; family Muridae; genus Acomys; species Acomys minous. The sequence continues at coordinate 80,901,550 of NC_140484.1, read as the reverse complement.
GAACCCACATGGCAACTCACAACTCCAGTTCCAGCAAATCTGACACCCTTTTAAAGATATACATGTATAGAAAACATCAATGCTCATAAAATAAAAATATAAGAATAAATAAATTGCTTTAAAAAGAGAGACATGAAAAAATGAAGGCAAGGTTATTACTGCTGACTTCATACATCTGAACGATGTAAATTGCAAGATGAAGGTTTCAAAATCTTGCTAGAGGATAGAAAGAAGCAGATTGTCTTAATCTAAGACTTTGAAGGAGGGCCAAAACATAAAGGGAAAATAAGCAAAATGGATGAGCAAGTCAGCAATATCAATCACAAGTTGGTATCATGAAAGAAAAATTCATCAAGAAAATTGAGGTCAAAAACAGAAATATTGGAGACCAGACATGCTGATACATGTAATTAAAGGCAAGTTGATCTCTGTGAGTTCAAGGCCAGCATGTTCTAAATAGTGCGTTCCAGGAGAGCCAGTGCTACATGGTGAGATACTGTCTCAAAAACAAACAACAATATAGAGTTGAACAAAAAAAAAACAAAAAAAAAAACAAAAGAAGTATCATTTGTAGAGGATATCAAGAAGCAATACATTAAATAAAAACAAATATGAGCATGACCACAATGTAAAGTAAATCTGGGATACCGTCACCATGAAAACAAATCTACGAGTCTGAGGAAGAGAAGAAGGAGCTGAGATTGAAATTTAAAACAGACAATGTGTTTGGTGAAATTATTACATAAATTTCTCTAGCTAGAGAAAGAAACAAATATTTCCTTCATATGCTTACAAGAGGAATTTAGAATCCCTAACAGACATGGCAAGAGAAAACATATTTCCATGACATACTATAATCATGATGTCAAAAATATAAAGGGAAGAGATGATGCTAAGAGCCACAAAAAAAATGCACGAACTCAACTGCAAAAGCAAACACAATAGAATGACATCACATCTGACACCAGTAACCTTATAAGCCAGCAGAGTATAGAATATGTTTCATGCCTTGAAAAAACAACTGATGCACAGATTGCTGTAGCAACCAAAGGTATCTTTGAAAATTGATAGACAAATAAGGATTTTGATTAGTCAGGGTTTTCTAGAAGAAAAGAACTTTTAGAGTAAATATATACTATAGAAAAGACTCATTAAGTTGTCTCAAAACTGCTTACATAGGCCAACAATGGCCATCTGCATACTGGAAAGAATGAAAACCTGTTACTCTGCCATGCCATGAAGTTGGGTGTCTCTGAAGACACAATCTGGAATAGGAAGTCTGGACAATTCTAAGATGGTTTCTGGCCTTCTGGTCTTCAGTGTACAATAGAAGCAGCTTTGATTTCAGTAAAGTATGGTGGGAGCAGCAACAATAGCAGCAGGACGGAGGCATTGAACAACAATAAGAAGTGAAGATGGACAATCAAGAAGCATTGGTTTTTTCCTTTGGACCTGTTTACATCTTTGCTGCCACCAGTAAGTGGCACTCTTCCTAAGAACAATCTTACAGACATGCCCAGAGCCACGTCATTTAGTTGATTACAGCCTCAACTGAGGTGATCATCAAGACTAACCATCACAAAATGGCTCCTTATCAACCTTATGCTCTAGCATATTTTATGTCGTGCTTTATTTTCAAATGACAACATAACAAGATCATAATTCAGTCTAACATGATTTAAATATCCCTCCCATATATAACCCCCCAAACACTCTTTTTTCTTGAATAGATGACAAAGTTCCTGAGGATTATGTTGTCTTTTAATATCCTATAACTTAAATATTATAATATGAATTTATACTGAATTATGTCATCTCAATCTATGTCATATAACAGGGTAAATAAATGAGAGGAAAAAATATAAATAAATGTTTATATATTAATATATTCATATGCATATTGAGAATATATGCATACATGATAATTAATACTGACTGCCAACCTGGCAGGATCTAATCTGACAGGGCAAGATGGTACAATGTTCCTCCAAGCTTATGCTTACTGAGGCCATTTCATATTGAACTAGAAATTGATCTCTTTGATGGAAAACCCCATGGAAAATTATCTAGCTCTATTCTAGGACCTGAAGTCAAGACATCCCAGCTAAATTTTATTAGCTTCTGTTAGACTACCTGCTTATAAACGTACACCCACATCCTCAACTGTTTATCTTACCTTCTATCAGAATGGTTTCCTGCATAGAAACTCCCCTGAAGCCACAAAATGATATGCTGGGATGTTGCTTTTGCCTTTAAAAGAGTTGTCATCACCTGTGGGCTCCCTGTGACACTAGAATCACCCAGAAGACAAACTTCTGGGTATGACTAGATTGAGTTAATAGAAATAAAAAGACAAAGACCACCTTAAATCTGGTCAACATCATTCTATAAGCTGGAGTTCTAGAATTCAGAAAAAGAATAAAACATGTCAAGTACCAGAATTCCTTGCTGTTACCTAGCTGCTAATGTGACCCATTATCCATGATCCTGACATCAAACTTTTCTGTATGATAGATTTTGTCCTTAAACTCAGCCAAAATAAACCCTACTTTTCTTGAGTTACTATGTAAGTTTTTTAATCATAGTAATTAAAAATACAGAAAATTATTTCTGTATAATAATTTATACAGAAGTGGGTCCAGTTCTATAATAATCCTATGTGACTCACAGGCTTTTGGAATGACTGTGAGAGTTTGCAGCTATGGACTTAAGGACTCCTGGAATGGGGTAATTAAAGCTTAATGAGATATATGAGTGGGTGTTTGGAAGTTTAAAATGCCAAGAAAAATGTAAAAAAATAGATGCTCATTTTATGATGTTTCATTTCTATCAAGAACTAAACTAAAAGTCATCTGTGTTAGAGTCTGTCAAGAAGTTTGACTGTGTCCTGCCAATGCTTTGAGAATTGAAATGAGACTCAATTAAAAAGTAAATAACTAATTTGTTTGGGAAAGGAAATTTCAAGACATCAGAGAACCCAGGTCATGGCACAGCTACTGCCCACTGCTCCTAGATCTATAATATGAAGGTTTGGGAAAATGTTAAAACTGTGAAGGCAAGGAGTATGAAAAAGTTTAGTTTTGGACAAGGTAAATACTGATAAATCACTTGTAATTCTCTTTCAAGCATTACAACCATTGAAAAAAAATCCTAAGATCCAACTACAAAAAAACAAAAAGAAAGAAAGAAAAGAAAAGAAAAAGAAAGGCAATGTAACCCATGGTCAGAGTCCTAAAAAGAAGACCTTAAGAAGTCACTGTAATAGTGTGAAGGTGAAACCTCAACTGTTATAGAGACCCCAGGATGTTGAAGACAGAATAACTATGTGATATCCACCAAAGAAAACTGTAGACATAAAGTGGAGATGAATCAAGAGAGAAGTGTTTTCTACAAGTAGCTGAGCTGGAGGGTGGCATCTCCTACAGCTCCCAGTTATTCCATTATTAGTCACAGGTGCCAGGCAGGATTTGGAGTTTGTCTTAATGTATTCTAATCTTTCTTTTGTTATTCCTTGTTGTGTCTATATTCTTCCATTTTGGTATAGGTATGTTTATTCTGTGTATTTTGGAACCAAAAAGTTTGGTTTTTATTTTATTTTATTTTTTAATATATTTTATTAATTTATTCATATTACATCTCAATTGTTATCCCATCCCTTGTATCCTCCCATTCCTCCCTCCCTTCCATTTTCCCCTTACTCCCCTCCCCTATGACTGTGACTGAAGGGGACCTCTTCCTCCTGTATATGCTCATAGGGTGTCAAGTCTCTTCTTGGTAGCCTGCTATCCTTCCTCTGAGTGCTACCAGGCCTCCCCATCCAGGGGATGTGGTCAAATATGGGGCACCAGAGTTCGTGTGAAAGTCAGACCCCACTCTCCACTCAACTATGGAGAATGTCCTGTCCATTGGCTAGATCTAGGTAGGGGTTCAATGTTTGCTGCACACACTGTCCTTGGCTGGTGCCATAGTTTGAACAGGGCCCCTGGACCCAGATCCACCTGTCATAATGTTCCTCTTGTAGGTTTCTAGGACCCTCTGGATCCTTTTATTTCTCTATTCTCCTTTGCTTCTCTCACCTAGAGTCTGAATAGGATGTCCTCCCCTTTGTCCCACTTTCCTGGTAAGTGAAGACTTTCATGGGACATGCCTCTTGGGCTAGTGTCCAGATATAAGTGATTATATACCATTTGAATCTTTCTGCTTCTGGGTTAACTCACTCATTGTGATCATTTCTAGTTCAGTCCATTTGTCCACAAATTTCGGGAATTCCTTGTTTTTAATAGCTGAGTAGTATTCCATAGTGTATATGTACCACAGTTTCTTTATCCATTCTTCTACTGAGGGACACTTAGGCTGTTTCCATGATCTGGCTATTATGAATAAGGCTGCTATGAACATGGTTGAGCAAATGTTCTTGTGTGCTGGTGCGTCTTCTGGGTATTTTCCAGGAGTGGAATAGGTGGATCTTGAGGAAGCCTTATTCCCAGTTTTCTGAGATAACACCAGATAGATTTCCAAAGTGGTTGTACTAGTTTGCATTCCCACCAGCAATCCCTATTTGCAGATGATATGATAGTGTACATAAGTGACCCCCAAAATTCTACCAGAGAACTACTGCAGCTGGTAAACACCTTCAACAAATTGGCTAGATACAAAATTAAATCAAAAAAGTCAGTAGCTTTCCTATATAAATGACAATCGTGCAGAGGAAGGAAGTAGGAAAACTACACCCTTCATGTTAGCCACAAGCAATATAAAATATTTAGGAGTTTTACTCTAACCAAGCAAGAGAAGGACTTATTTGAAAAAAATTTTCAAAACTCTGAAGAGATTTAAGAGGGCATGAGAACATGGAATGATCTTCCTTGCTCTTGGATCAGGAGGATTAATAGAGTAAAAATGGCCGTCTTACCAAAAGCAATTTACAGATTCAATGCAATCCCTATCAAAACACCTACACAATTTTTTAAAGACATTGAAAGTTCAAATTCTCAACTTCATATGGAAAAACAAAAAATCCAGAAATAGCTAAAACAATCTTGTACAATAAAAGATCCTCTGGAGGAATCTCCATACCTGATCTCAAGCTGTACTATAAAGCAACAGTAATTAAAACAGCATGGTACTAGCACAGCAACAGGCTGGTTGACCAGTGGAATTGAATTGAAGTCCCAGATATGAACCCACACAAATACGGTCACTTGATTTTTAACAAAGAAGCCAAATCTATTCAATGGAAAAAGGATAGCATCTTCAACAAATGGTGCTGGTCTAACTGGATGTCTACATGTAAAAAAATGCAACTGGACCCATATTTATCACCATGCACAAAACTCAAGTCCAAGTGGATCAAAGACCTCAACATAAAACCAGAGACACTAAACTGGTTAGACTTTTATTTTGTAAGGTGCTACAGTTAAAACATTTTCCTGAGTTTCATGAGACTGTATTTTGGATTTTTAAACAGTTCTAGAATTGTTAGAGAGAAGAGGTACTTCAAAGTTGGTTTGAATATATTTTTGCATTATGAAATGACCATGAGTCTGTAGCAACAACAATAGAAGGCAATGTCGTAAAAGCAATCGGCTGTCAAGTTGATGATAAGAAGTGGAGTGGTAATGATTAATATTGGCTATCAACTTGATAGGCTCTAAAATCACTCAGGAGACAAGCCTCTGGATATATCTGTAAGAGATTTTATTAATAACAAAATGACAAAACTCTAAAAGTATGTGACTCCATTTTATTGGCATATTTTATCACAATTAAAAAAAAACAACCTGATACCATGCATAAGAGCCATATATTGATAATCTCTTTCCCTGGTAATTTTAGGAAAGGATGGAACAAGTGACTACATTTTTTAAAGACAGAGTTTTGCTATATATCTCAGGCTGCCTTTATACTCTCAATTGCCTTGTTTGGCCACCCAAGTGTTGAGACTACAGTTGTGTTCCACTATGCCCAGTATTCCTTCATTTCAATTCTGACAACTTCCCACAACAAATTTCTCGAAAAGCATCAATGATCAACTGCAATGCTCTTCCTTAGTGGTAAGATGAGTTCCATCTTTGCTGATTTGATCCCCTGTGGGTTACAGCATTGGAGTGACAAATGGTAAGGAGCTGAGGTTACTAAATCCTTTATTGGACAAAATCAAGCAACTAATAAGTATGAGTATTTTAAAAGGTTTTAGTCTAGACATAACATCACTGTCAAATTCAATTCTGTTTGTACTGAGAATGGTTTTTCATGTCTCATTCACATTATTTGGGGTTTTGTTTGTTTGCTTGCTTGCTTGCTCTGTAAACAAAGTCTCTCTTGGTAGCTATGGGTGGCCTGGAACTTTCTATGCAAACCAGGCTGCCTTGAATTCACATAGATCTTCCTGCCTCTACCTTCCCAGCACTAGAATTAAAGGCATGCTTCACCACATCCTGATGGCTCAGGCTATTTCATTACAAGAAATGCTTCTGTATGTGAACAGACAAAGTTACAATGTTTTTTAAGATACAAAAACAAAACAAAAACAAATACACTCAACAAGAGTGCATATTTGTTACAGTTATTTTTCCTGACTTGACTATAAATGTTTTGGAGAAGGAACAAAATTATGTTTGATAAAATGCTTTAATTAGACATGGTTATAATTTTGAAGTTCAACAATTGACAAAAATATGAATTTCTACTACATGCAACATAATAATTATGATTGACACCATTTTCAGTTTGGTGACAATTTATCAATAACCGACTGTTCTCATAAAAATCACCACTCAATTTTATGTTTTAAAAATAAAAGTTTTCATGAGTTCACAGATGGCTCCGCAGTTAAGAGTATGTAATTCTCAGCCTGGTGTGGTAGTGCAAGCCTTTAATCCCAGCACTCTGAGAAGTAGAAGCAGGCAGAATACTGTGAGTTTAAGGCCAGCCTGATCTACAAAGTCCATGACAGCCAAGGCTATACAGAGCAACCCTGTCTCACAAAAGAAAAAACAAAATAAAAGTAGAATATACTTACTTATAGATCTGCTCCCCAGGGGTCAGTGTCCAATACTTTGAGTTATTGGAGAGGGACAATCAGAGTCCCCAGTTTTCAGACATGTTTACCTTTGCTTAAGGGTGTAGTCATGATCAAGCCAGGAGCAGATGAGGACAAGCCTAGAAAGCATCAGCACCAGTAACAGCTCTAGTGTGAAGGACCAGCACTCTCCCAAACATTCAATGTCAGGAGCACTGGAAATACAAAAGGGTCATAAATATATTTAGCACACAGGAGTCTACAACAATTATCATCATAGCTATTTCTATATTTTTATATTTAAATCACTTTCTTTTCAACGTTTAGAATATTTGGCTCAGTAAAATAATAGGTTTAATAGCACTGGCCAAAACAAACAAAAAACCACTTCAGACTTCTTACACATAAATAATAGATTTATTTCCTAATGTGAGAGTGAGTGTCATAGGGACAAAAACAACAAAAGGCTGCACTTTTTCAATATAAAAAGATGTCAAAAATTTTTTTAATGGAAGTACTGCCCAAATGGCAAGTGTCTCACTTGAATAGCACTACTTACAAGTGACAGGCATGTCAGAAGAATTTCATTAGCCATTTTACATATTAAAAGCCCAGATGGAACAAATATTGTTCATGAGAATGCCTGCTCATTTTATAAATGCATTTAATTTACAATTAAATTTAATGTACAATTATTAATTTTTAAATTATATAAATTATACATTTATAATTTAACTTAACTAATTTAATTCTCCAAATGTTTTGCATAATCTTTAGACAAAGGTTAGCATCTTCCTACACTTTGTTAGTCATAGACATATAAGGCAGTAAAGAGACTAGAATCACCTTAAAAATAATACTGGTTTATAAAATAGTCATTTTAAAAACTTATACAAACGGACATTTGAATGAACTTAGACTTTGGTAAAAATCAGTTTCCTTATTTGGAACCCTTAACTAAATCAGCATAACATGAGCAATGATCTGAATAAAACCCTAAATATTTTGTCCTTTAAATCAGGTTATCTTTCAAGATCTTCTAAAAGAATGGTATTTTTAAGGGAACATTTTGATTCAGACACAAAAATTTCCATTATAGTTTCACACTGGCACATTGCATTTGACCTTAGAAAGTCTTTCAGATAAATGTACATTTGGAAACATCATTTACAGTATTTTGGAACTTAGACAAAAATCATCTTTTCTCAAGAAAGTAAAATGCTTCGTATTTTTCATATTTTTTCATCAGAAGATGGCTCAGATGATTTCATATTTTCTGTGTATAAGACAGTACATGTTAATTGGAATTTTAACTCTTAGTAATGTTACTCTAAGTAGCAACCCAGGAGGAAGCAAACTTAAATTATTTTACTGTATGTTAGCAATTATAAAAATATATTTATTAGGAATCTCAAGCACATGGTAAAAGAATTGAATCTAGATTCTTTTTATGATAGAAGGAAACCTACTAAGATCCCCATCTGCTTGGCTGAACTTTAAGACACTAAGACCCTTCAACCTCTTAAGAGATAACAGCTTGGTTATAAAGTGACTAGAGACTTGTTTTTCTTCCTCTTTAGTCTTAAAGTATACAGTCAGCACTCACTGTGTTTCAGTAGGCCTGGTTAAGTGAAGGACTGAGTAACATTTTCTTTGAGAGAAGCAGCAAGGAGAGGGAGTGGGTAAGGGAAGGGAGGGGAATGTTAAGTCCAAAAATTATTCTGAAGTATTTATATCTACATAACACATATTTTAAACTACACATACCAAGACTAGTAAGGTTAGTGTAGGATAAGTTGATTTTTAATGTAAAAATAATATGGCCACAGACTTGTGATTAGGCTATTTGGGAAGTCCTTAGGGACAGATTATGAATCTTTTTGAGAAATGCCTAGAATTTTCTCTGTTAATAATTTGTGGTTCTTTTCCAACAGTTACCAACACAAGGTCATAACATCCAAGGTTCCTTGTCACATCAGTATATTCCCAAATAAGTCAAGGGAACCCAGATTTCCTCAAAAGACCGTCACAGATAAGGCTTATCATATAGATGACAGATATTCAAATGCATCAGAGAACCTCTGACCTGGAAAGGCAAGGAAGGATGAGTTTCAAGGAACATGGGTCAGGAGAATTTACCATGCTGAAATACAAACAGAGAGAGAGAGAGAGAGAGAGAGAGAGAGAGAGAGAGGGAGAGAAATAGTATCTAGAATCACAGGGGACCATTCAGTCTTTGCTGTGCTTCCATGTTCACTTACTGCATGGAAGTGAGACCAACAAGATGCTTTTCTTTTTACTCAGCTTGGTTTCACCAAAATCTGTAACTGTAGTTCTTAGGCAAAAGCTAGGTATCCTGTAACCACAGCAAGTTAGGCTCATCTGCCCATATCCACATGCCAATTAGAGAGAGAAGTAATTCTGGCAAGCAGAAAGAAATTATTTACTGTGCAGCACTCTAGGACGATGAATAGATAAGAGTTCAGCGACACCAAGTCCGTCTTTGGAGCACTAAAGTGGGCTTTCATATTTTAAAGGGAATAATAGTTGGGGCAAAGAGCAAGAAGTATGTATAACTAAGCAGTCCTGGTCAAGGTGTGGTCCTACACAGTTTCCTTTGGCTGTGTATCAATGTGGTTAATAGCTGTCATCATGGTACTGGAGACATGGTACTGGAGAAGAAGCTGAGAGTTCTTTATCTGGATCAGGAGGCAGCAAAACAGGAATGCCACTAGGTCTGACTTGAGCTTCTAAGACTTACCTCAAAGCCTGGTCCCTAGTGACACACTTCCTCTAACAAGCTACACCTATGCCAAGGAAGCCACACTTCCTAATAGTACCACTCTTTATGGACCTGTGGTAGCCATTTTTATTCAAACCACCACGTCCACTCTCTGGCACCCGTAGGCTTGTAGACATGTCATAATGCAAAATGCATTTAGTTCAACTTCAAGAGTCCCCGTAGTCTATCACAGTCTCAATCTTGTTTCCAAGTCCAAAGTCTCTTCTGAGACTTATACAATGTCTGAACTAAAGTCCCCTGTGAAATAAAAATGAAAAGGCAAGTCACATACTTCCAACATATAATGGCACAGGATACATATTATCTACCATTCTAAAAGGGAAGAAAGGTAACATAATAAGGAAATACTAGAAACAAAGCCATACTGAAAACCAGCTGGGCAAACTCCCAGCTCTGCATTTCCATGTCTGCCAAAGCACTCTTTACCTCTCTAATTCCTTTCATCTTTCTTGACTGCAACACACTTCTTTCTTGTGAGCTGGTTATAACCCCTGTTAGCAAGCTATCCTTGGCAGGTATCCCAAGGCTCTGCATCTCAAATATTTGATGCCTCTAGCACAATCCAAACTTTACCTTTACAGCTTCATAAAATAGCCTGTCTAGTCCTCCATGAAGAGAAACACCTACACACATCTGGCCTCAGTGGTTTTCCTTAGTAGTGAAGGGAGATTCCATAACTGCTTTCTTCTATCCTTGTCTCTAAAGCCAGAAGACATGGATGGAGCTGCCAAGTTCTTCTGCTTGCTGGGGCTGGAATGTGAGCCCCTTGTTCAATTATGTCATCATTAGCTTTCTGTTTTTGATGGTTTCCTTCACTGCCTAAGCTTGGCTGTTCTGAATCTGGATAGAACAGGCTGTCCTTGAACTCAGATATCCATCTGCCTCTGTCTCCTGAGTGATGGGATTGTTGCCATGTACCAGCACACCTGGACCTGAGCTGTTATTTAATTCCTTTTCACAAGTTGGAAGCCTATCTGGATGGGATCTTGGCCTAAGGTTACCGCTCCCTTTAGTCCATTTAACATCCGGCATTTCTTTAATCTGTTTATCTTTCATCCCACTTCCTGGTGCCCCTTTTCTCTGGTACTGTACATTTTGCATTTTTCTTTACTCAGCTTGCTCCTTTCCATAGATCTTCATAAGACTGAACACCAATAATCACACAACAAAGTTAATACTAGGCTGTTTTGAGGTTTCCTGTGCCAATAGGATTAACCCAAAAATCTTTACTTTAGCCTCAGCAAAACTTTGCCAATAAGGGCAAAAAGCATCCATACTCCTTGCTAAAATATCAAAAGACCAATCTATAGGCCTCATCTTTATATTATTCTTCTCTGAAACCTCTTGAACCAACCCCCCACAGTTCAAATCACCCTAAACACCACTGTACCGTGCTTTTACGAGGATGGCCCACTATGTTCTATTTAAAGGTTTCAACTACTTTTCTAATTCAAATTCCCAAAGTCCACATGCCTCCAAACAAAACCATAATCAGGCCTATCACACCCAGTCCCTGGTACCAACTTCTGGCTTAGTGTTTTATTGCTGGAAGGAGACAACATGACCACAGTTTCAGAGGCTTAGTCCATTACCATGAGGGTAGAAAACATGGCAGCATGCAAGCAGACAGGATGCTGGAGGAAATGAACTGGCTTGAGCTACTGGGACCTCAAAGCCTATCCCCTAGTGACACTTCTCCTCCAACAAGGCCACACCTCCTAATAGTGCCACTCCCTATGGGCCTATTGGGGCCATTTTTATTCAAACTACCACACAGGATTTATTTTTCTTATTTTAAATTATGTATACCACCCTACTTTTTAACAGAAAAAGCTATGATCTCTTTGGTGGTAAAGATACATTTGTTAAAATTTAAAAATGCAAAGGAAAATTGGACATAGAAAATGAATCACTAGATGGCATTATTATTTTAACAGCTCATCCCACAGCAAGGACATAGAAGCCTTGTTCCTTATCCCTTTGCCTTCCAAAGAGATTCCAGAGGCTGTGAGGAAGTATTGGAGTCACTAGCAAATCACAACATTTAGAACAACTGAAATTTGAAGAGTTTGGGTAATTATTTATTTTTTTTTTTTAGTTTATTTATCCATTCACTTTGTATCCTGGTTGCATGTCCGGAGCCAACTCAAGGCTAAAAGAATCTACTGGCTATGGAAAAATACTGATGGCCCATTCCAAAGCTAATTTCCTCCTTTCAGCCTCTGCATAACTTTCTCCTTTCATTCCCTGCAGATGTTGTTCAGCAGGATAGCTCGGGACTTTCCGAGAGATAGTATTCTGAGATAAATCACAGGATGTTCCCCTGATGGCATCATCTGGAGGCATTCTCAGGTCCCCACCCCTGCTGCTTAGCCCCTGCCTCCACCCTATATAAGCTTTTGCTTTTGCTTCAATAAACAGACCTTGATAGGGACACTTCTTGGTCTCGGCTCTATTCTTTCTCGTCCCATCTTTTCAGGTATGGCTCCCCTCGTGACCCCGTAATTACTGGTCCTGCTGGATGGGACAGTTGCAGCCCCCTTTCTTTCTTCACAGGCCCCCTGGCACATCTCTCCCCCCATTCTCCTCTCTCCTTCTCCTCAAAGAAGAGGGAGGTCCCCCATGGGTGCCAACCTGCCCTTGCATGATCTGGAGTTATAGGCAACTATGAGTTGCTCAGCATGGTTGCTGGAAACCAACCGAGGGTCTTCTTCAATACAAAAAAGTACTTTTAATTGCTGAGACATCTATCTAGCTCCTTACTCCCTTTCTGGTGGGAGGGGCATGTATTAAGCAGTACTTTAAAAAATGCCAAACTGTCAAAAAACGATTAATGAAAGGTTGAAACACTGTAGGAAGAGGGTAACCCTTGGCTACTAACCTCCCATCCAGCTGTTTAGGACTCTGAGAAAATGTCTGGGGTTTCCAACCCCAACAGGATTGTTAGCTGACTATTTTGGAGAGACAAGTGTTAAATATGCACCATACAACATACATGGTATAAGATTATTTTAGAAGCATGGGGGGGAGGGTATCCCAGGGAGGCAGAGAGAAAGACACACACAGAGACAGAGAGACAGACAGACAAACAGACAGACAGAGACAGACAGACAGAGACAGAGAGAGACAAACAGATACAGAGGGACACAGACAGACAGAGAGAGACAGAGACAGAGACACAGACAGACAGACAGTCAGAGAGTAAGAGAGTAAAAGAGACAGAATAAGGGAGGGACAGATGGAGGGTTTCTCCTTTTTATCCTGGATATCTGGTGGCAGCAGCAAGTGATGCTGTCAGAGGTTGCTAAATGTCTGGAGACAGAGGCAGGTTTGTGAAGCTGTTTATATACTAACAAGGCTTTCATCTACCCTCCGAATCTTGCTTGCCACAATGTTAGTCCAAGTCTGCGATGCATGTTAACTGCCGTAAACCTAATAGCTCTTAGCTAGTGTGGGAGTCAAATACTCTATCATGTATTGCATAAATTCGGAAACACACACACACACACACACACACACACACACACACACACACACTTCATTGGCATCTCTGATTGCGCTCTCCCTCCCCCATATAATCCCATAAATCCTACTCTCTTTCTCCAACCTTGTCCCCTCCAAGGAAGCCCTCCAGATTCCTGGCATTCCTAAGGACTCTTCCAACCACCCCCCTCACCTGGAGCCACCAGCTCCCCAAGTCCAACAGGAGGCAATCATTTTCTTTCTTTTGCCTACAATCCTTAAAAATGATGGCTACCATAATCTGGGTTCAACTTCCTCTGGCCTTGTCCCCTGAGGCTGCTGAACTCAGCCAGGATCCTCAGTTCCCAAATAAACCTGTCCTTTCTATAACTTAATCTGCCCCCCTTGGACTCACTCTGTGAAGATGTGGCCACACACAGGCAAGTCCATCCAGAGTCCGGAACAAACTCAGGCCTTTGTTCTGAGGTAATCTCATGTTTTAGAAACATCTGTTTGTAGATTAACTTCACAAAACTGACCAGTCCCAGAATATCGAATTGGGACCCCACTTCATATTCTTTGGTTTGGCACAGGCTGGGGAAATGGGTGTTTCTGGGTTTACAGTTGCTCCCCTGACACCACTTGGATATCTTCCAGGAAATCTACCTAAATTGGGATTTTTCTCAGAATTTGCACCCTAAATGCTTGGCCATAATCTGCTCTGTGGCCTGGCCATAGTATACTTTATATAATCAATAGATAATCTATTCAATCTAGAAGACATTCTAGATTTTAACATTTTCCATGATGCTGAAACTTTCTGAGCATCCTTATGTTCAGGTTTTTTGAGAATTGTGATCCTGCCCTTTGCTCTTTAGCCAGTGCTTGATGGCCCAAGTCTTGTTGCCTAGGGTTACAGTGCCCCCAAATGTTCTTCTATCTGGACATCTGGAGCCTGAGTCACCTACCATGACTGAGTCGCCTAAGTCACTGCCACCCACCTTCCTCCATCCTGACCTGCTCCTCCCTCCTTGGTGACACAGACCAAGGAACAGCCCCTTACCCTTTACCTCTCCCCTGTCTCTCCTTCCACTGCCCCTACTTCTACTACCTCAGAACCCATATGCTGGTCTCTGTCCTCACATTGGCTACAGTGCTTGGATTCTCCCCTGTGGCATCACACAGTCAGTCTAAGCCCTCTGTTCTCCTTTACCCTCTCCGGGAAGAAGCAGGAGCTGAGGGTCCTGTTACAGTTCATGTTCATTTCTCCCTACAGGACCTCTTCTAGACTGAACAGCATCTAGGCTCCTTCTCTGCCAACTTTCTACCTATATTAAAGAGTTCTGTTATCTTGGCCAGGCCTATGACTTAGTCTAGCATGACCTCTATATCATATAGACTTCTAACCTCACTCCTGAAGAATGCAGATGGGTTTAGGAAGTGGGTACTGGAACCAGACCCACTTAGTAGACAATACAGTCTCTGTGGGTAACAAGGCAGTGTCATCTACAGGACCCAACTAGAATTACCAACAAGGTCAGGATGGCTATAGGAGGAGAGACATCATGGTCCACTGCCTCATTCATGGTATGGAATTGGTCTCAAATAAGGTTAACTTAGATAAGCTGTGAGAAATTATGCAGCAAATATACCATCTAGACCCAGCTTCCACAGTGAGAGACACAGTCTTTGTTATCCATTGTCAGTCATGAACAGATATTCAGAACAAAATTTTAACAGGTTGAGGATGGTGCCCAAACCCCACAAACGAGTGGTAAAAAATGGCACTTAAGGTCTTTAATACCCGAGAGGAGGCAGCTGAGTTTTCAGGCTCAGCTACAACAGAAAGTCATTCTCCAAGCTTAGGCCTTTGTAGCTGTCCTGAGGCCAACAACATTTCTGCAGAGAGAATAGGAGGTTCCCAAGGCTCCATCCTAATGGATCTCAATTTAAGTCAGCTCCATCAGAAACCTGTTTCAAACATAGCAAGTGCTGAGACCACCTCTCCAGACTCAAGAGGACACCCACCCAAAATGAGTTGTTGTACACCAACTGTGACACACCACTCTCTGGTTCTCCAGAAAGCTCCAGTAAGGGGCTGGGATGGCCAAAGCAGGTCATACACACACACACACACACACACACACACATACACACACACACACACACGCCCTGGGTGGATATATCTCTTGTTCCAATGGCTTGCCCTGATAATACAACCCCTCGTTCTCATTTGCCTAGTTTTTTTTATTCCCTGCCTATTCTGTCTTGTCCAGGAAAGAATCCATGAGTTTTCCAGGGTAAAGGTCAATCAGATGCTTCTTCACCCAAACCTCCCACTCAACACAGACCCACCGACTTCTCGACCCCACCCCATCCCTTTCAAGCCAGGGGCAACCAGATATGAACTAGGTGTTGATATACACAAAGAGGTCGGGGTGTTCAGTTGGCATTTCTGGTTGCCCTCCCCCTCCCCCACATGATTCATTACATCCCACTCCCTCTCAAAAAAACCTGCCCCTTCTGAGAAAAGCCTCCACGCTTCTGGCATTCCTATGGACTGCCCCAAGCACCCTCACCTGGAGCCACCAGCTCCCCAAGTCCAGCAGGTCATTTTCCTTTCTTCACCTGCAGTCCTTTAAAACCCTACGTGCCATAATCTGGATTTCCTCCAGTCTAGTTCCCTGAGACTGCTGAACTCCCCCAAGAGCCTCAGTTCTACACAACAATAAAACAATCAACCTATTTTTTATACTTTTAATCTGGTTTGGATTGGCTTATTTTGTCAGTGGGGAGATAACCTACACACACACACACAAACACACACAAACACACACACACACACACACACACACACACACACACACACACACACACACGGCAGATGCCAGGATATATGCAAGCAAAAAACAGAGAGAGAAGCAGGACAGAGAAACCGAGAGACTCTCACTCTGGTACCCAGGATAGGAACTCATTATATAACCCCAACTTGCTTCAGCCTCCTGAGTACAAAGATCATAAGTAGGAACTACCAAGCCCAGATTTCTTTTTAAAATATAAAAATGCTCTCTCCCATGCATGGTGGAGAGGCTTGCTTCATGAAAATACAGAAATTATCTGTGTTTCTGCTTTGAAAAAGTTCATCCAAGATCGAAACATTTCACCCTGCAGGAACTTTAGAAAGTCCCTGAAATAAACCAGATTTACTAGATCCATCCTTGGCAGGGTAAGCAATAAAAGCTGAGAGTTAGGCTCAGCTAAGCCAAGACCAGACCAGCTGCTTGGAAGAAAGAAAAGAACCAAGATGAACTTCCTGGAAGATGTTTAGACCACTGAGCCACTTGAAGGGGACACTGAACTGCCTGCAGGCTATGTAGCATGCTCCAGGTTCCATCTTTTTTCTGTCACTCATGCTGGAGTGACCTTAGATGATGCAGCTCTCTTTGAGTCATTTCTGCTTCTGTACATAACACACTTCCTATATTCCTCAAAGTAACTCAAATACAACTCATGGGTCTCCAAGTAGGGTTTACCCATACTTTGGCCGATTGTGTGTTCCCTATCTGGGAATAGTAGATGTATGTGTAGGATCACCCCAGGAAACACTTTGTCATCCAACAGCTTCTCAGTCACTTCTGCATTTAACGTGACACATAAAAAACTCTAGTTGGGGTGTGTCACTGTCCTGACAATATATTTCTTTCCTGAGACAGGTTCTCTCTGTATTACCTAGGCTATCTTTGAAATCTTGGTCCTAAGTGACTTCATGACTCAGCTTCCTGAGTACCTGGGAAACAAGCATATGCCAATGCACCTGACCTAGCTTGCATAATATCTTTCATGGTAGATAGATTTGCCAGACATAACTACAACACAGAACAATTCAGTCTGTGCTATGCTGCAGGTTCCATGGGAGTCTCAAGATGTCAGACAACATCTTCCCGCAAGAGGAGTGGCTAGAACATCAGGCCATCTCATTAAACACAGGCTAGCAGCAAGAGCACATTTCTGCCTATTCAGGACAAATCTAGTGTTGAAGTGTTATGCCCAAGTCATGAGATCCCCAAAGACCACCAGAGACTAGCCTGATGCAAGATACACAGGATCTTTTATTGAGCAAGCTCCAGAGCAAGGACCAACAGTTACCCAGTAGCTGGAGGAAGTTGGTGACCTCTACTTCTTAGGGTACATGCTTTATAAAGGCAAAAACCACAAGTGGGGCTTTCCAAGCCTTGGCGCTAATTGGGTAAAGGGGTTATAGGAAAGTTGACCTTAATGCTGATAAGGTTGGGGATTTGGGCCAAACCACAAGGAGAATATAGGCTTTGCACCTAATTAATTGTCCCTCAGGTGTACCCGGCATACTTTTGTGAGCTTTCTAAGAACTTGAGGGACATGGGGGAACCAGGGGGAGTTCACCATGGGGCTAAGACAGAGGCTTAGTGCAGCATTGCTTTTGTTTAGTCCCCACAGAGGGACTTTCCTTGCCCTCTGGTTGTGAATGGAGTGAGGTAAAAAACCATGGCACACTAGCCATCAACACAGAGAGGGACATGACAAGAGAAGACACAGAGCATCAAATGAAGGTGATCAGCTGAGTGCAGAGAAACTGTAAACAAACACTGACTAAGTGCAAACTGAGAAAAACTTCCTAGTGTGTTGCCACATTGTGCTGTTCTAATTAATCTCCAGCATCCCTTGCATTATAAGGAACTTCACTGTCTTCTTCTGAAAGGGAAGCACACAGCTTGGAAGTGCTGTGTGTATTTTAAAGTTAAAATATCTCCTCTCTCTTACATGAAAAGTCTATGGCACCCATCTTTAGAACCTCATAGGTTTAGTTCTTGCTAACAAAGAAATGAAAATGTAAGTTGGGTCTTCTCTGAACTGTGTCTGCCACCTCTCCTGAAGGACAGATCGTGTTCTGTCTCAACAATTCTGTGTCTAAGCCATGAGTCTAATTGTGTCTCTGTCCTACTTACTATCCTTCAAAGCTGACCCATAGACATTGGGTCACAAAGTAGGGCCATCTGAGTTGAGCGAGGGTAAGGCTGTTTGTAACATCCATGTAACAACACATGGCCAATTGCCATATACTCTGTCCCTGGAGCCTAAAAGGGCAGGAGTGGTCGTGGCCTGGATTAACCAGCCACCATCGCATGTGTAAAATGTTTTGCAGAGTGTTTGAGGGAGATGGAGGAAAACTTGAGAACCGATTAACTGGGACAAAGTTCCCACTAAAGCAGGGTGCCTGATGACCTGTTCTTATGTTTCCCAGAGGTTGGGATGAAAGCTGGAGTTAAGAGCTAAGAGCGCCAACACAAAATCACACTGAACTGTAGAGAAAAAAAATATTTTTAGCTTTTTGAAATTCATTTTCCCTTTATTATATAAAAGAAAGGAGAAAGCTTCAGTTTGGACAAGCATGCCTTCAGCAGGACTCAGTCACAGCAGGCTTGCTGCTGTTTAAAAATAATCACCACCTCCAAATCTCAGAGCCTTTGCCTGATAGAGAGCGGTTTTCCACCCAGTGAGCATCGTTACTGGGCAGGCTTCCGCAAGGGACAATGGGACCAGAGATTCCCACTCTTATGTTTCTCTGCCACCCTCTAGGGTCACTTAGATTTTATTTTAAAATAAAAAGTTTGCTTGGCATCCTTTGCCTTCCACTAGGAGATGAGAAGAAAAATCAGGAATATGAAGATTGCAGAGCAGGTCATGATGTTTCAGACTTTGTTTCTGGGTCATTCTATTGGCTAGATGCAGTCACATGATTGTGTCCCACTAAGAAGGATGCTAGGAAGCATAGTGGAGACACATGCCAGGAAAGATACTCCATGAATTCCCAGAGGAATGCTGGCAGACAATAAGGGTTTGGGGGTGTAACTCCTAGGATCTCCCAGTAAGGGATCGTGGGTGTGGCTCAGTAACAAAATACTTGCCTACAGTTCATCACTTGGGGTGGGGGAATGCAAGGTGTGGCTCAATGGTAGAACATGTACAGTATTCATATGCCCCCGTATTCCATTCTCAATAACCTCCCTTCCTCAAAAACGAACTGAGCTTCCAACACGAAGTCTTTCAAGCAATAGTATTTCCCCTAGAATTTACAGCAGTGTTGTGTTTCCATTCTACTTATTTTATGTTATTGTCTATTTTGGCAGTAAAACTGCTTTGCCAACAGTCTGCAATTTCATTTCAAAATGAATTTAAGCTAAACAAGTGAATTTATTTAAGGAAAAAGAATGCTAACTAAATAAAACTCAAGCAGAAGATGAAAATGGCAACGTCTGTTCAGGATATGCTTCAGTGAACATTGCACTACCAAATTCACAAACCTGTGAATGACTTTCCAAGTTCACTGGCACATTGCTTCTGTCCTGAGTCTTACACAAAATCCCATGACTCTAACCATCACACCACTGATGGAGCTGCCTTGCTGTGAATGATGGGACGGCTTTTCTGCCTCCAAAAAAAAAAAAGTGACCTTTCCCAGGTTCTTTGGGAAGAAGCAAGGCGGGAAGAACAGATGTTTTCAGCTTTTCATTTTCTTCTCATTGATTAAAAGCAAAAACCATTTGGCACTTAGCCAATATTTAGTTCTGGTGTAAGGCTATAGAATAACATTACAGATTTACCTACTTTAGATTAAAATGTTCACAGCCTCATAGTAGTCTATGAATAGAGACAGCCTAGGAATTTCTGGGTGGACTTGTCAAGAAAACAGTGCTTGGACATCTGCTGTGAGTTCATCTGTACCTAACCACTGTCCTTGGAGCACACAAACCACCCTATGGCACATCTTGCTCCCTGAGGTCCCAGAGGCACCATTCACCATACTCCTTGCCACTGCCCACTGAATATCTTCTTGTCTTCCTCATTTTTCTCATTGACCCATCTTCCAGCTTCCTTGTGGTCTCCATAAAACACAACTCTTCTAGTTTCCAGCTGGAACCTTAAGTTACTGCATAGTGACATGAGATGAATGACCTCCTGATTCTGATCTGTATGAAAAATATCACCTCTGTGAAAACATCCAGCCTTGGCTTTCCTGTGTCCTCCACAATAGAAACCTAACCCCTGCCCTGTCTTGGACTGCTGACAAGATCTCTTCCTTGCCTGGGCTATCATTCCTTCCAGCTCTGATACACAGTACTTCTCTAACAAAGCTGTTAGAACTTTGATAAGGAGTTCCCTGGTGTATAAAATACATTAAAAAGATAATAATGTTTATTATTAAAACATATAATTATTACAGGAGTATTATCTAACCCACTATCAAATCAATAAAGACACAGACACCTGATAAAATTTTTTAGACACATCTTGTTTTACCTAGGGCTAGGCAGATATTTCTACCTAAGCTATCTCATTATCTTCCAGGTCCTATCCCATGCCATCTTCTTTAAACACTTCTGTCTGGGCTACTTCTCATCCATAACTGCATAAATTTTTGCTTATGCTCTTCATCTAGGCTTCTCTCCATGAAGAACTTCAGAGTTTCTCTTCCCAGCCCATGTGGTTCTTTTTCTCTCCCATGGCGACTCTGCTCCTTCTTTCTCCTCTGGTAGATACCTCTCATGAACCTTGGTTCTGTCCCTTTTTTCTGCCCTGCCCAAGTACCAAGTGTAGACCTGTTGTTTGTTTGTTTGGGTGTTTGGTTTTTGTTTGGTTGGTTTTTTTGTTTTGTTTTGTTTTGTTTTTTACTTTTTTAAGACAAGGTCTTTCTGTGTTATTTTGGCTGTTCTGGACTCACTTTTGTACACTAGGCTGGCCTCAAACTCACAGTGATACGCCTGGCTCTGCCTCCTAAGTGCTGGGATTACAGGCATGTGCCACCATGCCTGGCCGGGAGTATGGTTCTCTGTGTATCCTTGACTGTCCTGGACTAACTTTGTAGATCAGGCTGGCCTTGAACTCACAAAAATTCACCTGCTTCTGTCTTCTTGAGTACCATTTATAGGTTTTTTGTCTAAACAATCAGGAATAATTTCTTATACAAAGTTATAAACATCATATTGGGCTAAGTGAGTGTCTGCTCCCAAACAACAACAAGCAGAACTCCTCAGAGAGGAAAATAGTTAACACAGCACCAGACCAACCCCCAACAGTTCCCCATCACCATGACCAGGCCAATGAGGGTGTATTCTGAGCCTCAAAAGACAGTTACTATGTTTTATTCATTTCTCTGTCCTAGGTTATGAAACAGAATAGCTTTTAGGAGACAGTAATGCACACTCTTTTTTTCCTCTTCAGAAACTCCAAACCTCCCATATCCAAATTTTCTTGCTCTGGAGAATTGTTCTTCTTTAAACCCATAGGAGCTTCAGAGCCTCCTCTATAAATCATCTTGGTATACCCACCCTATCTTTAGTTAGTCTGAGCAAAGTTAATTCTGAGAGTTTTAAAACTTTAATTCAAGAAATGGTGCCAGCCCTTCGGTGACAAAGCGCAAAGTGGATAGAGACCCACCAAAGCAAGAAGATGATGCAATGACACTTGATCTCAGGGCTCAGTATCTCCAGGGCCCGACACAAAACTGCCCTCCCATGGTGACTCATTCTCTTAACAAATTCTCCTACTATCAAGCTAGTATGTGTCTTCTATCACAACACCCAGCACCCTGATTACCAAAGCTCTAAAGACTTGAAGCTCCTTGATAACAGATAGACCTTCCCACAACTCATCTTTTGAAGGCACTCCAGGATTTAACGAGCAAAATGAGAGCTTGAAATGATAGGAAAAGACCTGTGTCTGCCCACACTGTTCACCCACAGTTCCATATTCCTGACCAGATATTTCCTGGCATGAAGCATTCCCTCCATATGGTGTATTCTGTGATATGCAAACAACGCCTGTCATAGCATAGAAGCAGCCAGGAATAAACAGGCTATCAGATTTCTTCCTTTTATGTGTACATATTAAATGCCTAGAGAAGAGGTTTGCTGCGTACTGTAAGCAAAATTAAGCTACTACAAAATTGTAGAGTGATTCACTGGACTTAAAAATTATAATCCACCAGGCTTGACATTTAAATGTTTTAAACTTTCCCATGAACATAGCACCTCAATTAGTTATTAACTTTCTTGAGTTTCTCTGTCTCTGTCTCTGTCTGTCTGTCTGTTTGTCTGTCTGTCCCCCCCCCTCTCTCTCCCTCTCGTGTGTGTGTGTGTGTGTGTGTGTGTGTGTGTGTGTGTGTGTGTGTGTGTGTATCCCTTGCAGAAGCCAGATTAAGGCTAATCAGAGGTAAAGATTTATAAATAGACTCAGATAAAAGGAGGGAAGGAAGGAATGTGTGCCTGTGTGTCTCAAGATACATTATTGCTCTAGAGTTAAAATAATTTTAGTGCTAGAATACAGATGCATGCTGCTTCCTAGGTCACCCTGTTGCCACACCCTGAAGTCTGGGTTGGTAACAGCCTAGAGCTCTATGGGACACTGCTTGTCTTTTGCTGTGAGCCCAATGGATTGTTATACCCATGTGCATGTTCTATCAGGTCCCATGGCAGTTTTAGTTTACAAGTCTAGATTCTACACAGGTTTTTTTTTTAGAGAAAGAGCAGCACACCAAATTTTCCATGAGTTTTCTGGACTTTACTGGTATCTATGGGAGATGTTCAAAGCACAGAAATTTCATATCTGTCTTCTTCCTCTTTTTCTCTCTCTTTTTTCTATAACATTCCTATCTCAAAAATAGGGAACAAGGTTTTCCCACTGAGTTCCACAAAACACTGCTCACATCCAGGGTCTTCTGTATCCCATATTCTCTCTGCTTTAACAAACTTATTAAAGCATGCCTTCCAAACACATCCACCAGGCTCCCAGGGAAAATGATGATAAACAACACCTTCTTTATTACATTGTATAGTGATTCTAAAATTCCAACAGGAATTGAGAATTTTCCAGTAAGATCTTCCAGGTTTCACAGCTTATTGAAAAGTCCCCCAGGTAGAAAGAAAAACTCAAAGCAATAGCTAAAAATATTTTGAAATTAATTGCAATTAAAGCAAAACTCAAAAAAAGAAAGAGAAGTTTCCTAACATATAATAATCTGGGTGGAAGGTATCCTGGCTCTTACACTGTACTCACAGGTATATTGCCTCAGAACGCTCATCCAGGGAGGAGTTCTGCCTGCGAGAACGCATTATAATAGACACTTCCAATCAGCAAATGCAGCCCTCAAACACCAGCCCCACTCATGGCATGTCACACTCAAATCCGGCTGCTGTCTGTCAGGCAATCAACACAAGCCTGCACTGATGAGAACGTCCTGAGCCTAGTGACAGCAAAGGCAATCTTTCCGAACACTGAGAATAAACAAATCTGATTTCCCCAGAGAACAGATGAGAATGTCTGTGGGGGAGCTGGAATACAAATGTTGCTGTCTGTCCAGTGAGTATCATTTTCCTTTGATAGCAAAAGCTAGTGTTGTTGGAAGTAGTTATTTGCTGCCATGTTTCTCTGACTCTTGTCATAACTAGATTCCTGAATTTCAAACCTTTTTACGTCTTTCTCCTCAAGGGCTGTGCTATTTAGCTTAGTCAGTTTTACATCTAGACGTAAGTTCACAAGCTAAGGTCATCTGCAATAAGAAAACTCGACTGAGAAAGTGCCTCAGTCAATCTGGCATGTAGACACATTGGTGGGGGCATTTTCTTGAACACTGATTAGTGTGCAAGGGCCTAGCCACTCCTGCGCTGGTGTCCCTGTATTGTTTTTTTTTTGTTTGTTTGTTTTTGTTTTTGTTTTTTAAATCAGGCAGAGCAAGCTGTACTCCTACATGCCCTCTGCTTTTAGATTCTGCCTCCAGTTTCCTGGCCTGAGTTCTTGCTCTGATTTCCCTTCATGATGGACTGTAAGAAGGTCTTATGGTAAAATACACCTCTTTCCTCCCCAAGTTCCTTTTAGTCTTGGTCAATTGGAAGCAAACTAATAAAAGAGTTACTTGGCTTATGGCCCTTGCAGGGAGCACAAGGTGAGCAGGCTTTCCCACAGGAAGAGCCAGAGAGTGGGGAAATGGGAGGCAGACCATTCACAAGGCAACACGGCTAGAAGATCCACGGAGCTTACTTCAAGTGCCTGACACATAACACACACACACACACACACACACACACACACACACACACACAGTCACAAGGTAAATGTTTGTTCTAACCTGGATAGGTGGTAGGGGTAGGGTCACCTCTAGCTTGATGAAAGTTTTCATTCCAAACTTCCCAAGCATGCGCACACACACACACACACACACACACACACAGAGTCACAAGGTAAATGTTTGTTCTAACCTGGAGAGGTGGTAGGTGGTAGGGTCACCTCTAGCTTGATGAAAGTTTTCATTCCAAACTTCCCAAGCATCCTCAGCACAGGAAGTTTTCTACAGCTTCAACAGTTGAGGCCACCACCCATTTCTCCTCCCAGGGGTCATGAAAACCCTTGTGCTGCAAGATCCAGGTAGTGATTAGAAGTCTATAAACATAGAAAGCATTAGTCAGTTCTTTCTTTCAGCAAAGACAGTAATGGTTGAGAATCACAAATGGGTCTGGGTTATCATGGTTGAGTGTGTGTGTGTGTGTGTGTGTGTGTGTGTGTGTGTGTGTGTGCGCGCGCGCACTCTTGTATGTGTTTGTGTACATATCAGGTATGTGTCAAGCACTTAAAGTAAGCTCAGTGGAGCTTCTAGATTATCAAGAATACTATAGAACTAACAGAGTTAAAGCAACATGCTGTCTCTGCATGAAGAAGGAGCCAAGTATTGGGCCCTAGGGGATCAGCAGATAGAAACATCTGGCTGAGTAATGAAGGAAGGCTTTATGGGGGGATGGCATCCAGATGTCTTTCAAATGTCTAGAATGTCTCGCTGCCTATTTGTTTGTAAGGATTCCAGCAGAGCCTGGCTATGTCTGATAAATTGGTTGGCTGGTGGTTCCTTCTGGTATTCCATTTGCATAAACTGAGATCATAGAATGAAGAAGGCCTGAAGCAAGGTATTTTGTATTCAGATGCCTGGGGACAGAGCAGGTAGAGGCAGAGAAATGAGAACAGTACCACCCAGGGGGACACATCTATGTGAAGAGCAGAAGCCCTGCAAGGAGAAGACAGGGCTTTGTTTTTGTGAGGGATGTGATGAAGTTTGAGGCACAGAAAGCCAGTGTTTCATGATCAGAGAAGCAGGATGCAAAGGCAAACTCTTCCTTCTCTATGCAACCTGGTGCCTTGCAGGAGGACAGGAGCGATTTCTTATGGAGACACAGGAATGAACATTGCACACAAATGCAGGAGCCAAATCAGAACTTCAGTGGGCATTGTCCTGAAATTCAGCCTTTCCTCAGGGCTCTTTGTCACCACGAGTTGCATCGCTGGGCATAGAGCAGGAGTGATCCTTGTAGCTTGTTGTTGTTGTTGCTTTTCTTTTTTTTTTTTTTTTTTATTTTATTTTTGGCTCCTGTTAACTCTGCTGAGGTTCCCATCTTTGTGTCTCAGAGCTACAGAGATACATGACCTGTCATCCACACAATTCCATGTTTCTTCCCAGGAAATCACGTACTCATGTAAGGGGGATAGGCATTTAGAGCCCAGATTCAACCTCTTAAAGAAATCTCCAAATATACAGTAAAAGTAGAAAGCTAAGAATAAGATGAGCAGCTGCAATGGAAGTATCAGATTCATATCTGGATGATAGGTACAAAGTGAACAGAGACCAGCTCAACTGGAGGTAGAATTTCCACTTATTTTTTCCTGCAAGTTGAGTTTTCCCAGTTTTCTATTTTAAAATTCCAGAGTTCTTTCTGTGGCTGATATATTGTCCATCCCAAGATGAAACATCTGAGCCAAATACATGGCAATCACTAGGTGGGTAAATCAAATGAACCACCTGAAGTCCTGTAGCTCTCTTCACTTAGAGATAAAGGATGAACAGGAAGAATTCCTCATCCAAGTCATCCCAGTCACATGGGTAGAAGCCTCTTCAAAGAGCTTTCTACAGGTTTTTGTTCTTGTTGTCCCTTGGCCTTGTTGATTTGATTCCCTAACTCTTCTGACAGAAGAGTAGAGAAGGCACCCAAGGCTCATCATGGGAAATGTGCATCTGCTTTTAAAAATCTACCTGCTTTCTAGACACTAGAAGAGAGAATTAAGTTTAACAGGCAAAGTGATCTTCCCACTCTGTGGAACGCCATATCCTTAAACATGGCACTGGTGACCATCACTGGGAAGGCAGTGTGTGTGTGTGTGTGTGTGTGTGTGTGTGTGTGTGTGTGTGTAACTTTTCCCCCAGGGAAAGCAAAACTCTCTGAACTGCCAGGCTCCTACAGTATCCCTGAGATAGGAGGCAAAGAATAGAAGCTTTTAAGTTTCTCCTCCCTTCTCATCAGCCCTTGGTCACACTAGCACTACAGCGAATCAATAAAGCAGAGTGTGAGGAGACAGGAGTACATCAGGAGGGAACTCTGTGAACATCAAGACTTTCTGTGAAGAGATGGCAGGTGGCAGGACACCCTGGCAGGGGTCACAGAGTAGAGACAGAGGGTGAGAAGTGAGGGCTGTGGGACAGAAGCACAGAAGAGAGCTTCAGAGAATCCTGCACCACATACCCTTTCTAAGCCTCAGCCTCTGTCATTTGTTTTACCCTTTTCTCAGAGAGAGGCAGGGAGGGGGGATCAAGAGGATGAATAGAATAGGTGAGTGGAAAGGGGTGAGAAGGTTAAGGAAAATGGCTTGTTTTGAAATACCAGGCTCTCCTTGGCTTTCTCCTTTATTTACAGCCAATTACTTGTTTCAGCCCTCAAGGTGAGTGTGGCACTTTAAGCTATCATTCTTCTTCAAACCTTGTTCCCACTTATCTTTAGGATGTCTGAACTAACATCTTTCCAAGTCCCATGCTCTCTACCACTTTTCTTCCCTAATTTCATCTTCCTCTTCAAGTGCACATCCTGGATGGCCCTTCAACAGCCAACCCTCTGGATTCTCTTTAGAAGACGTTAGCCCTTTGTCTTCTTAGCATTACCAGGGACAAATGGCCTTAATCTAATGAGAGTGCAGATTTCTTCCTCTGGGAGACTGACTACTCCATAACTTTTGAGATTTAATCAGAATAGAAAGTATTGCCTTTCTTTTTTTTTTTATTGTTGTATATGTCTGTTGTGTGACAAAACTTTTTCCAGGGAGATAAAACACACTTGTCTACTCATGTCAGATAGGGAACATATGTCCGACCAAAGTACAGAACACCCAACTTGGTAAACCAATGGGTTTTATTGGGGTTAGAGAAATATGGGAGAGGAGTACTTACAGGAACAGAAATGACCCAAAGACAGCTGTATCACTAAGGCCTACTCCAAAAGCTGGGAAACCTGGAGTACATAGTACAGCCTGCAGGCAGCTCAGCAAGTTGGAGAACAGAAGAAGGCCTGGGATCTCTAGAACTAGAGTTACAACACTTGTAAACTATCACATGCGTGCTAGGAATGACCGGGTCTTTCTGAACAACAGCCAGTGCCTCTAATCTCTGAACCATTTTTCCAGCCTCTTTCCATTCTCCTTATGGATGTTTCAGGAATCAAATTCTGGTAGCCAGGCTTGCTCAGCAAGTTCCTTCACCTATTGCACCTTCTCTCTAGCTTATGAAGGTGTTATCTCTCTGAGGAGTAGGCAACTAAACTATGCTGGGTACTCCGCAGTGACAACAGGGATTGATCTACAGATGGAGAATTGGACAATGCAATCAGAGTGCTACAGTGATGTTGAAATACAGTATTAGTAGGAACATTTTCAAATACCCATCCTACCTCTGAAATAATGATACAAATACCTATTGTATTTATTCAACAACCTTTTTAATTGATTTATTCAGATTACATCTCAATTGTTATCCCCTCACTTGTATCCTCCTGTCCCTCCCTCCCTCCCTCCCTCTTTCACCCTCTTCCCCTCCCCTAGATCTGTGACAGAAGAGGACATCCTCCCCCACCACATGGTCACAGCCTATCAAGTCTCATCCTTATCTCCTGCTTATCCTTTCTCTGAGTGCCACCAGAGGAAGTGGTCAAATATGGGGCACTAGAGTTCATGTCAGAGTCAGTCCCCACTCTCCAAACAACTGTGGAGAGTGTCCTGTCCATAGACTAGATCTGAATAGGGGTTCAATGCTTACTGCACATATTGTCTTGGCTGGTGCAATAGTTTGAGCAGATGCCCCTGGGTCCAGATCCACCTGTCATGACTTTCTTCTTGTAGGTTTCTAGGACCCTCTGGTTCCTTCTATTTCCCCATTCTCTTATACTTCTCTCACCTAGAGTCCCAATAGGAAGTCCTCGCATGTATCCCAATCTCCTGGTAAGTGAAGACTTTCATGGGACATCCCTTTTGGGTTAATGTCCAATTATAAGTGAGTATATACCATGTTAGCCTCTCTGAGTCTGGGTTAACTCACTCAGTATGATCATTTCTAGCTCCATCCATTTGCTTGCAAATTTCAGTATTTCCTTATTTTTAACAGCTGAGTAGTATTCTACAGTTTCTTTATCCATTCTTAGACAAAGAGACATTTAGGTTGTTTCCAGGTTCTGGCTATTATGAAAAAGGCTGCTATGAACATGGTTGAGCATATGTCCTTGTTGTGTGGTGGAGCATCTTTTGGTTATAATCCAAGGAATGGAATAGCTGGGTCTTGAGGTAACCCTATTCCCAGTTTTCTGAGAAAGTGTCAGATTGATTTCCAAAGTAGTTGTACAAGTTTGCACTCCCACCAGCAATGAAGGAGTGTTCCCCTATCTCCATACCCTCAGCAGCATGTACTGTCATTTGAGTTTTTGATCTTAGCCATTCTGATGGGTGTAAGATAGAATCTCAGAGTTGTTTTGATTTGCATTTCTCTGATGACTAAGAATGATTATTCAACAACCTTTAAGCACTATAACTGGGTGGATATTTATCTATTATAACCAAGTTATGCTAGTCTGGTTACTTCCCAGCCATGTGCTCTTTTACTTGCCATCTAGTCTTACCCTGGCTGTTCCTCTTCATCTTTCTCCTCATAGCACCTTCCTCGTGGTCACTTCCTTCTCTCTCTCTCTCTCTCTCTCTCTCTCTCTCTCTCTCTCTCTCTCTCTCTCTCTCTTCTTTTTCTTCCTTCTCTAGTTGCTACCTGAGACCCCCTGAAGAGGCACAGAGCTCTGCCTTTGTGCCCAGCTATTTGTTGATTAACTTCTTTATTACCCGATCAGAGATAATTGGGAAGCATTCTTTACACAACTTTGATACAGGAGATTCTTCAGTGATCATGACAATGCCCATGTCCAGACTGAAACCTGATCTTAGGGCACAAAAATCAACATCTGAATACACAGTGCACAAGACCATCTAC
Source organism: Acomys minous (assembly GCF_964271855.1). Lineage (NCBI taxonomy): Eukaryota > Metazoa > Chordata > Mammalia > Rodentia > Muridae > Acomys > Acomys minous. The sequence continues at coordinate 80,871,901 of NC_140484.1, read as the reverse complement.
AAACACCATAATAATTTCTAACTGAGGCTAGTGGAAGAAAGTAATTGCCTCTAATGGCAATGTTTTAATCAGGGCTCCCTAGAGGAACAAAAGAACACATATACACATGTTAATGCATGCATGTATGTGTATGCACACACACACACACACACAAGGATTGACTTGCTGTGTACAGTGGCAAGAGGGGTCTAACTATGGCTGTGTTCAAGCTGGAAAGTTCAGAAGTTCTCAGCCTAAGAAGTTGAAAGGATTAAATCAAGAAGAATCAGTGGTGTGTCTTTCACTGGAATTTAGCTCCTAGAGTGTCATTAGCTGTGAGTTTTTAAGAAAAAATGCAGGAAGTAGACAAATGGCAGATATGGGTCCATGATGAAAAGCCAAAGAAGGTAGAATCTAATTCTTATAACTATGACAGCAGCAATAAATGCAGGTCCAAGACCTGCTCAGGAAGAGTGGATCTTGAATAGACTTCTTCCACTTTTCCTTTGTCTTGGTCCCTGGTCCAATCAGATGTGTACATACATTTGAAAAGGTCTTCCTCAATTACTGTCCTATATAGTCTCACAGACATACCCAGAAGTATGCTTTACTATCCTTTGGGCATTTCTCTGTTCAAGTGGGTTGACAATCAACATCAACTATCACAGGCAGCAAGTATAAAAATAGATAAAGGCCAACCAAATGAGAAAATGTCAAAAGCTATTTATCCATAACAACTATAGCAATGGAAGCAGTCACCATCTCTTACGTTTTGGTGGGCTCAGAAGCAGGCAGGGGACTAAAAACATTTCCTTGTGAAATGAGTAAGACTTCAGTTAGGTCCCATTTGGAAGCTGATAGAAGGGAATGGATAGTCAAACTTAAATTAACAGAAGAGAGCAGTCAGCGCTGGTGTGGACCACATTGTGAGCACTGATGTTTGACAAAGTTCCAGCATATTGACATCACATTTCACAGTTCTCCAGCATCCTTTTACTTTCCTTTTTTATGATGTTCAGTCAGTGTCATGGGGGTTTCCTTGTGCCTTTTTCTCTTTGCAAATGTTTGTATGAGCTTTGGTAAAGGATGTGACATACAACAGCAATCTCTAAACAAAATAAATCTTTGGAAAAAGTCTCTGCTACCATGGAATCATATAGCGTGACAGTTCTTCCTACTTCTACACAAAAGTCTCCATTGTGCCCCCTCTGTTTGCACCAAGAATAGAGAAGTTAAAGATTTATAGTTCCAGAAATTCTTAAGCACTTACACCTGGTCCCAAGGATGAATGCACACAATAAAGAGAAAAAATGGGCCCAGAACTAGAGCCTGAATCCTTGGCAGTTGGGGGCAAGAGTTTAGTTAATAAGTATAAAATAGTGCCCATGATTGATTCCCTGGGTACATGACTTATAGGATGAATGGCAAAACCTGGTATGCCTCACAGAGAGCAGATTCTAATAAGAAGTTAGACTGCCTTGACCCCCCTCTGCCATATATAGGGACATGCACTGAAGGAATTAGGGTGGTATGGCATATTGGAAAAAGAGTAAGATATCAGAACCTTCCCTTTGGGGAGCTTATGAGGAGAGCAGACCCATACTGTAAGACTAAGACATAGAAACACAATTGCAAAACAGTTTATTATGCTACCTGGTACAAACACTGCATCATACGCCTTGAGGAATGAAACTTGAGGTTGCTTCTTAGGGAGTTGTTTCTCAGGATTCAATGTCTTGCACTCCCTGACCACAAAGGTTGAGAACATCCAGGAGAAAATGTAAAGGGGTATCTGGTGGCTTTATAGAACCTTAGAAAACAAGGGGACTTAGATGCTTGCTGAACTTACTGCTTTTGCTTTAAAGAAAAATACTGTAATAAAGTTGATTACCTCTTTCATTCTAGATGTTGAAAAATAGACCTAAAATAGATTGAAAACAATCTGAGAAAAGATGATATATTTCTTGGAATAATTAAGTCTGCTTTCAACATTTTCTGTGATTAAGCTACTATGCAAATATGGAGTATAAAAGAAATAGTCTTTTTTCAATAAACGTCTGAGCTATCCTGATTTACAGTCAGATTCTGTCAGTCTCCTTCCCTCACTAACTCTACATTTTCTCTTCAGGAACTGAACCTCACTGGAGCTAGAATCCAGCACAGCATGTTTGGTTTAGGATGCTTATCTGCCTTTGCCTGATTGGTCCAAATTTGGAAGCAGGAATTAAAAACAAAAACAAAACCAAAAACAAAACAAAACAAAAAAAAAAAAAAACCTATCACTTATCAATGAAGCCCTGGCCTTTTGTAGGTCAAGTATTATAGAGTTAATTGTTGTCATCTTTAATTACACTAAATACAGCCAGATGAGTTTCTATTAATTGGATCCTCAGAAGGCTCATTTCTTATCCTGTCTATTGCAGTGAAGGAAACAGCTTCCTGGGCAGATTGTTAAAGACTATGGGCCAGATATCCATGGTTCTGTCTTTATATATTTTCTGGCCACTGCCTTAGAGTAACTAGAGTAACTAAGATGAATAGGACTCAGTTTTGCTGTTAGGTAAGTGTCCTGATTTGTGAAAAATTCATTCCTGCAGTGACAGAATACAGCCGTAGTGCCAGCCACTCATAAGGCTACAGCAGGAGGAGCTCTTGAGTACAGAAATTGAAGGTCAGACTGGACAAAATAGGAAGACTCTATACCAAGACATAAAAATATTGTTCTGAAGCAATAAGACCAATAAGAGAGAGGAAATCATGGATTCCTAGTTTCAACTACTCTAAGGACCCAATCCTCTTGGCAGTTTGAAGAATCAATCCTTCCTTTGATTTTTGTGCCAATAGTTAGTAATTTTTTTATTGAATTTTCTTGCAATAGTGAGTCCTGCCCAGTCTATACACCACTAGGATTCTGTGGGTCACACCCTTTACTGCTCCTTCTCAATATTCATTTCCAGATGCTTTTGAAAATTCAACACCGCTGCTCAACATATGATCCATATCTCAGCTGCTCTCCTCCCACCTTCCTTCTGCAGACCCTCCAGATCTGGCCCTCTCTCCTCCATTACTGTTATAACCACTCCGGTGCCTCACATCCCACCCACCCCAGCTTCAGCCAGGACTATCCATTCTTCATTCTCATACCTTTCCCCTCAGTAATCATCCATCCATGTAACCTCTATAATTTTTTTCTTAGTCGTCCCCATCTCCTAGGCCCAGCTTGAGTATCCTCTTACCTAGGACCCAGCCACAGCTATGAACAGAGTTATCTCCACAGAAGACACAGCATAGCTCAAAAAAACCTTAACACCTTCCACAGAAAATCCAGCATTTCTGACAGCTAAGCATTAGTCCTGACCCTGTTGAACTGTTAATATAAAGTTGACTCTGGTTATCTTCCCATCCCTCGTCTTCTCATCTGTAGATGTGGTAGCAATTGTCCTCTTTAGAGGAAACAAAAGCATAGAGCATAGAAGATTTTCCCTGGGCCAGATGGCTAGTGGACACAAATCAAAACTCGAGGCTCTCCACTGATGAATTTTCAAAGATATATTGCCTCTGAGGCCTCTAGAAATACAAATTCACCCTCAAAGATAAAGACTCCCACTTGCACTGAGAATATAGCCATGTCCACATGCCCAGCAGTAGCAATATTACTGTTCAAGCTGGAAGACAGAAAGAAGCTTATAAATGTCATAGATATATTATATTGTGTCATTGTATTACCCATACTTTCCCCTAACATAACTCTAAGTGCTATGAAGCCAATTCTACCCCACCAGGTGTTTGTCCAAACTCAATTCAGAGATTCTAAAGATTTCAGTTGGAGAGAACCCAGAGACCATGCAATATCAACCTCTGTACAGCACAGTTTCAGTGTTCTCTTCTAGAGGTGACAAATAGGCCTCAGACCTCAGCTTGAACATGTTTGTGTCAGTAAACTCATGAAAACAGCCCGATAATACTTAGGTAACACTGAGAAAATCTTCCTTATGTAGAGATGAAACTATTTCTGTATGTGACCACATGGGACATGTCTAAAATCTAAAATTAGCCTTGGTCAGTATCTGTGTGTCTATTTTGCTCTTTATTAACTCAAAATTCTCAGATCTTCAAGCTCCCTGATTTCCAAGCCCTTTCTACTCTGACTTGCCACATGTAAATCAACTATACATTTCATAATGTCTCTCTAAATTACTTGAGTCCTCTTTCAACTCTTTCAGAAGTTCCCAGCAAACTAGGGCTTTCCCTCTCTTGCTCTGGACACTCTGCAATTATCAGTGTAGCCAAAGATCCCATTAACTGTCTCAAAATTCTTTAAGAACATGATGAATTTAGACGGGGTCCAAGGATAATCATATAACCTCACTATAGAGAACAAAAGCTGGTGTAAGCAGCTGCATCTCCCCTTCATAAATCCCCCCACGGAGCTCCCATGAGTGTTCCCTTCAGATGTGACATCCACAAAGCTGTATTTTGATCATGTTCAGTCAACTCTTCCCTAGTACTCCAACCACCACATCTTTCTCTCAATTTTATATCCCCCTTTTCTCTTATTAGTAAATCCCCATGCTCAACTAGTGCTGCCCATATGTTCATGGTGGGTGGATGGGCTAATGTTATTAATGTCTCCTATCTCTCAGCACTTCCAGGGTGGACCACGTCTCCAGTACATGATCTTGGGAATGGTATACTTAAACCATATCTAAGTCATACTCCTGGCCAACAGCAACATCAAGATTATCTACCACAGAAAGCTCTGTCTCACCATTAAGGGAGAAGGCCAGAATTATAGGCACAGCCATGGCCATTGAGAATTTTCAGTATAGACCAGGGTTCTGCATTTTTCCATTATCATCTGACAAAGATTAATGAATGCATGCTGTGTTCCTAGGCACCATGCCAACAGCCACTGTGTCAGACATGATTCTGCTCTGTCCAGCTTACAGAAAGAATTTGTAAATCACTATGCACTGGAAACTGAGATAGGGTCTTAAGGACATCACACCAGGGTATGATGTTAGGACCATGACCTTTGACATCCAAGTCTCACATATTGGCTTTGTGACCCTCAGGCAAATGACATCATTATGAAGTGTCTGTGTCACTGTGAAGGGAAAAAATGGTCCATATTTAAGTTATAGATTTGGTGTGAGTAACTGTAAAACCTGGTGTTGCATGACAATCATGGAACTTAGCATCTGCTGCAAAGCTGCTTCCAGTGATGTCAGACATATTTTTGTCACATACTGTTGTGATGTTCTTAGGAAGACAGAGCCTCATTGACTGTTTTATTCATATTCTGACCCATACCATATACCTGGCCTTGTGATGGCCTGAGTTCCTGACAGAGGTGCACCATGTTCTGATATGAAAAACCTGACCTCCTCTCTTCTTCAAGTCCCCAACTATGTCTTCTTTACCTGAACTGACTACTGGCTATTTCTGAGGTGTGCTTTCATTTTTCAGTAATGAGGCTAGAATAGGCTTTAGCATAGCTACTCTGACCCAGAACTTCTGATATCACCACAGGAGAAGAAAAAGCACTATGTATTCCTAAGTATGTCAGAAACTGCATGTAGACAACAGTATGCAGGTTCTCTGCACCTGTTTCTTCAGAAATATCTGGGCCTTCTCCCACTTTGTAAGAACATGTACACACACACACACACACACACACACACACACACACACACACACACACATACACACACACACACACGAACGATAGCCCAACTTCCATCAAGACCCAGTGTTATAATTAGGGTTGCTATTGCTGCAATGAAACACCATGATTAAAAAGCAAATTGGGGGGTAAAGATTTATTTGGCTTACACTTCTATATTTTATAATTGAAAGAAGTCAAGACAGGAACTCATTCAGAACAGGAACGCATACAGGGCAGGATCCTGGAGGTAGGGGCAGATGCAGAGGCCATAGAGGGATGCGGTTTATTAGATTACTCACCATGGCTTGCTCAGCCTCCTTTCATAAAGAACCCAGGACCATCAGCCCAGCAGTGGTGCCACCCACAAGGGGCTGGGCTCTCCTACATTAGTCACTAATTGAGAAAACGCCTTATTGCCTGATCTGATGGAGTCATTTCCTCAACTGAGACTCCTTTGTCTCTAATGGCTCTAGCTGTGTCAAGTTGACACACAAAACCAGAAATCAACCCAGGTAGCTAGCTCTTTGCTCCAGGCATCACTGTCCTGTCCTCAATAACAACCTCTCTGAGCATTTAATTTATATAATATTGCCGATTAGCAACACTGATATTTTTCAGTTATTTCAGGCAATACTCTCAGGTTTTCTGACAAAATATACAATCAAGTTGGATCCGCCAAGCATCACATTAAAAAAAAATACACAGAATGCTGCTGAACCATGCTTCAAGAATTCTTCCTTTTAAAATTAGTCTTTCCATATTATCGCTTGCTCTTCTTACAAAAAACACTGTGGCAAGATATTCAAAGTCTGCCTCCACCCCCATTTCAGAGGAGAGAGTGGGTTACTATGACCTCTGTATTGTATTGCTTCCAGGAAAAGGTTCTACTAAAAATGCAGCTCTTTGTTAAATGCCTCAAGGAGCCCCTGACTATAAAATAGGCACATGCTGACAAACTGCAGCAGAAAAAGGAAGAAACACAAATAGGAAATGAGTATTCCATCAAGTAGCGATGCCTGGGTCTGGGATGCATTGCCTCAGCCCATCTAATAAATCCACCTAAATGTCTACTGCTTTGCATGAAAGATCTGCCTGTGCAGGCTGCTTGTCCACACAACCACTTAATTTCACATCCAATTCACCACTAATTTCAAACTGCTATCAAATGTGACAGACAGGTTTGTTTTCAGCTCTGGCAGATGTAATGGCCTGCTTTAAAACTGAACAGACAACAAAGAGATCTGAACTGAGAGGCATCAGAGAAATGAAAAATGCTTTCCAACCTCCCAAAGCTAGAGCTTTGCCTTGCTGTCAGGTTAAACCTAGGAAGGCAGGATAGCTGCAGCCAGGCCACTCTCTAGCCCAGATGCCAGCAGCTCACAGTACCAGAGCAGACATTCAGGGCTCAGACGTCTGACTGGTCTACACAGAGCTTTCATTTAGAAGACCTAAAGAGACACGGATCACACATTCCTTCCTAGAAATATCCAAGTATCCTTCTTTGGGTCCCCAACACCCAACATGCTTTCTTTTCAACTGGTAACATTTTAAAAAAAAAAGCAGACAACAACAACAAAACAGTACTCCAGAGGCTGATCTCTGAGATGGAGGCCAGCCTGGTCTACACAGTGAGTTCTAGGACTGCCAAGGCTACACAAAGAAACCCTCTCTAGAAAAACAAAAAACAAAAACCAAACCAAAAAAAAAGAGGCGGGGGTGGGGGAGCTGATCTGCCTGGAGTTCTCACTACTCCCTTATTTTGATTGACATAAAGCACATTCTCAGGGACAATCTGGCTTTGTCTGATATTCTCATCCATTGTTTTCAAACAAAGAAAATCTCTGCATCTTTAAGAGACTTCAGGCTAAAATAGAAATTATAGCTTTGGGAACATTCATTGCCAACTCATAAAAGAACCTAGTATAATATAGCCTATCTAGCACTGGGGCTGCTAGTGACACTGCTGCGATGTCAAGACAGGTGTAATGGGAGAGAGAGCGCTACCGTGCTGCATTGTCAGTATCAACTTAGGATGCTCGCTGGTCCTTATTTATCCTCATCACTGATTCCACAACTTTCCCCCCCATATCATGCAGTTAATTCTTTCTATTGTGACAAGCCCTTAAGGATTGAAGGACATTTTCTTATGCTTTAACGAATTACCATCCATGCTTATAGTTCTGGTGACAATCCCCAGTGGAAAGTGATGCAAAAAGAGAGGGGAAATGAAGATGCCATCAAAGTGAGCCCTGGCCATTGAAGTGGAAATGAACAAGAGTGGTTTTTCGTCATAGTCAAGATGAGAAAGTTAAAATGCAGCCACATCTCAGACTGTATGATAAGAACAAATCCCACTTCTTTCCCAGTTGTCAGCTCCGAAAGATTAGATGTGGGAAACAAATGGAAACTGGGATTTATTTTTACTATGTGTATGTTACACTGTCCTGAATAGTCTATTCAGGAACTGATTTATTTCTTGTTCTGAAGCCCATGCCTGGTCACTGTACTATGCTTTAATATTGATATTTACGTGTTATAACAGGGAGACAGATGGTTGGCCACACAGACTTGGCATCTGTAGAATTGACTGAAACCGTTTCTCTTGTCTTCCAGATGTTTCTAGGCCCTATGGACTTGGGAAGACACTAGAAGTGACTGTTATTTATTGAAGAATGAGCTGTGTGGGGTAATGTGTGTCTTTCACTACCACCAGCTCACAGCTCACAGACATGCCACCCCATCCCAGACAAGGCTAGCTTCCACTAAGGTGCTCACTCCCAGGGCTCCTGATAGCCAGGCTGGTGCAGGCTATTTGTTTCTGGGCGTACATATGCAGCATAGGTCAAGCCTACTGTAGTCTGGTTCTTTTCAGGTCTCCCTATCAGTTCTTAGAGATTTATTACAATGTTTTCCTTACTAGATGAAACCGTATAAAACTGCTAATTTTCACTTATTTCAATCTATAAAAAATAACATTTTCATCTTACTCATCCTAATAGATGGAACAAATTCAACATCAGTGGCACTCATTCTTTTTAGTATTTTCTTAACAGAGTCTCACTGGTTAGCCCAGAAACTAGAGTATAACTCAGGCTGACTTTGAACTCACAGCCATTCTCCTGCCTCAGCTTCCTAAGTGCTGGAATTCCAAATGTGCACCCCTTTGCTCAGCTCACATCTGTTCCTTGCAGTGTTGGGGCCTCCACTTACCCAGAACCAAGTGTCTTTGTGGAAGTGAGAGGTTTTCTCTATTCACCTTTATTTGCAAGAATAATAGTTGCTGTGGTGTTGTTTTCATTTATATGTATCAAATGGTTGCTGTGGCCTTTAACATCATTATTAATCTGTCACCTTACACATTCCACTGGCATCTCTTGAAACCCAGCATCATATCTGATTCACAAACAGGCCCTCAGGAATACCGCACCTCATTTCCGACCTGAAAATTTCAGGCAGGGAGAGAGTTGAACTGACTTTCTGAAAGTCACATAGCATTAAACAGGAAGTCTGACCCCCTGCTTCCCAAGATACTGCCCTCAAAACCAATCATTCTGTCTCTTCTGGGGAGCCATAAACACAGAAGACATAGGATGTGCACAGACCCGAGTCACACCTAAATTCTTACTGTAACATGCTGAATATGAATCCTTGAATATACCAGGCATCAGGACATTGAGGTAAAGTGGGAAACATGTGTCTTTTTATCAGGCCAGGTGGATACAATCTTCCACTGAGACTAGAAACCTGAAATATTATACAAAGTTTTGGTTATTTTGAAATCTAATGGATAAGCAGATCTATCCTAGTTAAAGGCAATGCTCTTGCATAATAGGTGCAGCCTACAGCTGGGGCCTGTCAGTGGTACAAATGGCAAATATTTGTGGCTCCTCAGTGGCCATTCCTTCACCTACAGCAGACATGAACAATCGATCTTAGCACTTGGTAAGTGCGCTTACAAACCACCTGGAACTCTTCAGAATAGCACATGCCTCACAGCTGCCACCAGTGGGTCAGAAGGGTATTGTACTTTCTGCCTAACTTATGTAAAAACGAAACAACAATACAAACTATCATGGATATACAGCTGTTCTTGGAGGTGGGACTATAGCTCATTGGCAGAGTCATTGCATAGCAAACAGAAGGCTTTGACAAAGTACTTACAAAATAAATAAGCTCAAACCCACACACTTCTTATACAATGTATATTTAACCTAACCGCCCAAATAGGAAATAGAGAAATTTAATTTAAGTTTGAGACTATGTAGACTTGGCTATCTTTGAACTTACAATGTAGACCAGACTGGAATGGAACTCACAGAGATCTGCCTGGCTTTGCCTTCTCAGTGTTAGGTTTACAGGCATATGTTACCACACCTGGCAGAAATAGGGACATTTTAACTTTAAATCATTGATCATCATTTTATCCAGAGAAAACAAAAAACAATATAATATAAGGATTATATCCAAAATTTCAAACTTGTTTGACTTAAAGGTCTATTGCTGTGATAAACACCATGACCAAAAGCAAGTAGGGAAAGAAGGGGTTTATTTTAGCTTTCAGTCCCACATCACATTCTGTTGTCATAAAGAAAGACAATCCCAAATTGTTCGACTTTACCAATGAGGACTTAAGAGTCAGATGTTGGGGTGAAAACCTGTTAGCTCAGAGAGGCAGAGAAAGTACCCAGCTGGCCTTCCTACTCAGCTCATATCCCAGGGGGAAAACAAAGCCAAGAGCTAAAACCCGAAGAGCTCCTTTTACTTTTCCACACTGTTTTAAATACTGTTCTCTCAAAGTCCCTCCTTTCTACCTAATCCTTGTTTCTTGCGCCACGTCTTGACCTAGGGTTAACTTTATTAAATTGTGTGTACAGAAAACTCTTGGATTCAAGATGAGTGTTAGGGCTGGCTGAGCCACGCCATAGTCATCCGTTTATAATAAACACAAAGTTCTTAGATTAAAGGTGTGTGTTAGGACTAAATCATGCCAAACAATAAACTAGTTTTTACAGTTCACAGTCTCAGGGTTCACAATGGGATCAAATGTCCTGCATCATCTAGGAAGCCAAGGCAGGGACCTGGAGGCAGGAACTGAAGCAAAAACCATAGAGGAACACTGCTTACTGGCTCGCCTCCCATGGCTTACTTGGCCTGCCAAGGAATGGCACTACCCACATCCAGAACATATCAGGCCCTCCCATATCAATCATTAATCAAGAAAAAGTCTGAAAGACTTACCTACAGTCAGTCTGATGGAGTCAGTTACCCTGCCGAGGTTCCTCCTTCCATATAATTCTTAATTTGCATCAAGTTGGGGAAAAAAAACCTATACAGGACACCGTCTATGAATAAAGAACTCACCTTCACACACACACAACCACGCTCCCAGACCTGCGCTCATCCTCCAATCCTGGCACTAACAAAGCTTGGGCTTCAGTTTTCAATCTTAGTTTACGCTGTAAAATCTGGACTTTTCAAAATACTAATTTGAGGCAAAAGGGAGTCTTTGCAGATGTACAGGTCACATGGCTCCGGAAGGAAATCCCTTGCCTTGTGGAAGGCTCCAGCTGCCTATGCTGTCTTGTAATTTGTCTTTTAATAGGTTCTGTGGGCTGGTTATCCTTTCAATTTGAATCATCATTCACTGAGTTTCTCTGAGAACTTGACAGTCAGATTCCTGCACTAAGCTCTAATCACAGCCAGAGCCAGACTACATAGTTTTTTCCTCTAAGCTGAGTGACACTGAAAAGATTCTGCAGAAATAGGACGTTGGGTTTCTCTTCTTTTTCTTTTTTCCTTTTTCTTTTTCTCCCCCTGTAACAGCCCTGGTTGTCCTGGAACTTGCTCTGTACACAAGGCTGTCCTCCAACTCACAGAGATCCTCCTGCCTCTGCTGGGATTAAAGGCATGCGCCACTATGGGAGTTTTGGTTTCTTTAATCTATTTGTTCCCCTTTCTCTGCTTAATAAGAAAATTACTTCCATTTCCTATATCTCTACAATTTTCATCTTCTGCTGAACTCTTACTTGAAAATTCAGCAATGATCAAGATTAATCCTTTTTTTCCCCCCCGCTTTTGTTTTGTTTTGTTTTAGGTACTTTCAAAAGTTACTATGTTGGCTAGTGAGATGGGTCAGTCTGTAAAGGAGCTTTCAGTCTTTAGTTCAAACTGCAGCATAGTCACTCCTCCAAGTTAACCTCTGCCGTTCATACGTGCACTATGGGGCCTCATACACAGAAACCGATAAGTAAACAAATGCAATTTTTTAAAAATTATTAAGGGGTGTGTGTGTGTGTGTGTGTGTGTGTGTGTGTGTGTACACATATATAAAGGTCTCAGTCTTTCATTCTTAACCACAAAACCTAAGTTAAAACTTTCAGGACTCTTAAAGAATATTTTAAAAAAGAACTTTGCAAGAATCACTCAAAAATAAATTCAGAGGCTGTTATCTGAGCCTGTCTGACTGTTTCTCTTTGTCATCTCTCCTGTCTTCTACTAGATCTGCCAGTCCAGGGTTGTAGAGAAGATGCTTTGACAGCCAGAGGTCAACTGCACCTGCACTTCTTCCTGACTCTCTAGCTCCCTAAAAGTGTCCTTCAGGCATTCTGAACTTTTGTATAATTAAAGCTTCTTAAAATGCAACAAAAATATATTAATTTCTTCATAAGATAAAAGACCTTAACATATGATAATCAAATTTGACTAACAGAAAGTCATTCTAAAAATATTTATTGTTATTTTGTGTTTGGTGTTTTGACTGCATATACACAGCATCCTCATAGAATACCTCCAAAGGCCAGAAGAGGGTGTTAGAGTTCTAGGAACTAGAGTTACAGATAATTGTGAGCCACACATGGGTGTTGGGATGAAACCCAGGAGCTCTGGGAGAAGAAACCAGTGCTTTTAACTCTTGAGTCATTGCTTCTGGCATTAACTCATTTATTCCTCACTGTGTTACTCTAAAGGGATAGGGAGCTTGATATCCTCTATAGACTTATATGTTGATCACCACAGCTACTGATGCTCTTCTGGGAGGCTCTGGAAGTTTTAGAAGTTGGAGAAAGTAAGTCACTAATGACAGATTGTTGAGGCTGTATCTTTCCCAGGACTAAGCTCTACTTTTCTCTCTCTTTCTCTCGATTCCTGTTTGTCATGATGAGAGTCTTCCTCCAATGACTTTGGACTGAATCCCATGGTATTGTGAACCAGATTTAAAGTTCCTTTCTGCATGAGTTACTTTTTTATTGCTGTACTAGAATATCCTGATGTTAAAAAAAAAACTTGGAGAAGAAAGGGGTTTACTTGGGTCTACAATTCCAGGGATATGGTCCATTGTGGTGGGGAAAACACATAAGCAGAAATGTGAGGTCAGTATTTCAGTAACACAGCAGAGCAACCACATTTCATCTGTACACAAGAAGTAGAGAGAGAATAGAAATGGCTAAGCCCACCCTTAATGACATACTTCCTCCAGCAACGATTGAACTCCTAAAGGTCCTGTAAACTTCCCAAACCTTGCTACCAAGCAGGACAAAGCATTCAAACATACAAGCTTATGTAGTACATTTCTCATTCAAATCACAGCATAGGCTGATGGCCATGTCATGGTGCAAAATGCATTTAGTTCATCTTTTAAAATCCAAATCTTTAACACTGTTCTGAAGTCCAAATTTCTACTTCTGAGTCTCTATAAAATCAAAAGAAAAACTACATATGTCCAACATAGAATGACACAAAATATATATTACCAATCTAAAAAGAAAAATGGGAACATAGCCCGGAAAGATTGTCCCAAAGATGGACAGAAGGTCAACAGGGCAAACACCAAATTCCTCACAGCTCTGACATCTCCAACATCTAGAAGTCTCCATTGCAACCCAAACTTCAGCTTCACAGCTCCCTGAAATGGCCTCTCAGAACCTTCTTGCAAGTCCTCCATGGCACACATTAACTGCTCTAACTTGTTCTCTGAAACTGTAAAGAAAGAGTCCCTGACCCCATCAATCTTAATATTTTATGTCTTAATAGAAAAGTACAAAATGGACAACATGCTAGTCCAACTGTCAGCATGTGTTGGACCCTTGTCCCTTTGGACCATAGTTACAACAACTTCTGTACGCTGAAGCTGGTGAAAAATCTTACCTAGATATTTGCTTTCCAGAAGCAAGAAACCCTGTGGGTTCTTTCCTTTCATAAATGGGTGGCTTAGCTGGTGTGTAGTCAGATTTAGCTACTTTGTGTATTCTTTTTTCTTGCACCCTTCTCCACACCCTTTCTTCCACCCCCTAATACAACATCAACTGGGTAAAACTGAGATGAGATGTGACTCCTGTGCCTGGCTGGCTGGTGACCCTGTAGACTTTCTCTGAGAGCAACCTTCCAGGATCAAACTGATAGTTACCAACCATAGCTTCCACTGACGGTGGCAAACTGGGGCAAGGGCTGATGTCTTCTAGTGGGGGCTTCCGCTGATGCTGGCAAGCATCTAAAAAAGAAAGGGAGAAAAGAAACACACACACACACACACACACACACACACACACACACACACACAAACTTATACTTGACTCTAGCAGGTAGGTTACAACATGCTTCTTCTCTCTTTATTTTTTTCTCCTACAATTTATATGCTACAACAAAATCTTTCAATCAGTACAAAAATCACAATGTGTTTACATTCTATTTCTCTATCAATAAATGATTACACTGGATATACATAAGAAAATCATGTGCCCCAATACATTCCCATGGTCAAATGTTTTACGTATTATGGGTGAGAAACAAATATGAATAACAAGTTATTTCCAAGAACCTACATAGATTTGCACATAAGCAACTTGTTACATACAACAGAGTATAAGCAAGCAAGGTAATTTCTCAGCCAGTTTTTCTTTACTGGTAGGCTGCAATTTGCAGTTACAAAGAAGAAATCAGTTCTGATAAGAAGTAATCTTATGAAGATTTTTAAAAGAATCACAAATCTAAACTTCTATATAAAAAATACCCAGTCATTTCTACTTTAAGTCCTAAAGGTGCTCATCTACTCACTAATATGTTTTATTAAATTATATCAGGAAGCTGAGGGGAGAAAAATAGAATAAGGAAATCAATCGTTATTTCAGTCACCAATCCAGCTTGAAAGAGTCATGTTAGCCAATGCTGCTATGGGCCATTGTTCTTGTTTTGCCAACCTCAAATGGTCCCTCACTTTACTAATATGAGTGTACTTTCTCTTAACTTCAATTGTTCCCTAAGATTTCCTGCATCAGGACCAATAGCAAAAGCAAATTTACCTCACTTTGCTAAACAATCTATTTTTTTCCCTAAGACTTTCTATGTCAGAGCCATTAGCAAAAACATCTTTACCTAACCTTGTTGAACAATCTATTTTTCCAAATTCTTTATAATGGTAGTGATCACTGCTAGCAATCTACATATGCAAGTTGTTTTCAAGGTGGTGGTTGAATAATTAATCTGCTCTAGCAGCAATGCCTGAAAGAGATCAAGCATTGTTATTGTGAGTGCCAATGGTACTGCCCAGTGAGGGGCTGGAAGCTCCTTTATAGTAGTCACACAACTCACATATTAAGGGGATTATAAGGACCGCAAAGGTAACAAGCAGAGCTACACTCCATAACAGCATGAAGTCCTCAAGACACTATTTCTTGGGGTGTCATCATGGGTTTGCTAACTGGTGGGCCGCATTCCATGAGTTCTAGAGCTGTTTTGCTGTTTCTATTGCATGGACACCGGTGGTTTGTTTGTTTTTTGAGACAGAGTTTTTCTGGGTATCCTTGGCTGTCCTGGACTTGCTTTGTAGACAGGCTGGCCTTGATCTCACAGAGATCACCTGTGTCTGCCTCCCAGAGTGCTAAGATTACATATGTGCACCACCATCCCCAGCAGCCTATTGCTTTTTAGTACAGACTCAGACAAATTCTCTGGATATGGCCAGAATTCAGATAAATCCTTTGCTCTAAAACTCAGAAATTGACCCTAGTCTAGTTGCTATTAAAGTCCTTGCTTCCCTCTAAAACTTCATGAGCCAGGCCTCCATTGTCCATGCTCCACTCTGCACTTCAGTTTCTGTTTCTCACTAAGCTCTGCCCACATTGTTCAATAGCTTTTCTAGTCCAAAGTTCCAAATTCTTCCACATTTCTTGCAAAAAAAAAAAAAAAGTCAGGTACAATGACCCCACTCCTGATACCAGTGTCTGTACTAGATGTCTCTGTTGTGTAAAACATTACAAAAGAAAACAACTTAGAGAGAAAAACTTGTTTATTTTTGGAATTTTTATATTACATTAAAAAAGGCATGGTAGCAAGAACAGGAGGCCAGATTGGCAGACAGGCAGCATAGTGGTTCATCTACACACAGGGAGCAGAGGGAGAAAACAGGAAGGTTGAACCAGGTTAAAAACCTCAACTGCCACACAGAGTGGTGTACTTCCTCCAGCAAGGCTCCATCTCCTAAAATTTGCACAGCCTTCCAAACAGCGCCACCAGGTGGTGACCAACTCCTCAAATATAGGAGCCTATAGAGGACATTTCTCATTCAAACTAGAGCAAATCTTAATGATTTATGTCAGATGTTGTCACAGTGAGGCCAAGAAAAAGAAATTCATAGGGGCAAAGAGATGTGATAAGGGTACACAGCCATGAAATGACAACTGTTTTCTTTCTCTTTTTTTAAATGTATTTTTAAATTATTTTTAATTATATGCGTATGTGTATGTTGGCACATATGTGCATGTGAGTTCAGGTGCCCACAGAGGCAATAAGTATCAGGGTACCCTAAAACTGGAATTATGGGAAGTTATGAACCACCTAACAGGTTCTGGGAAAATAGCTAAGGTCCTCTGGAAGAGCTATCTCCTTCCTCAGCCTCCTCCATCTACTGCCTTGCATCTAATGAATTTTCTTCTACACTCACTCTTTAATGTGCCACTGACAGCCTGACATCTCCAACTAGACCTTCTCCTGTCCACAGACTTTAGACACTTGTTTGCTGTCCAGTGGGTTTGACCTCCAAAAAAGGAAATCTTGGTAAAAAAAAAAATGGACAATAAAAGGTACCCTCAACCCTCCATTTCCCAAACAAGAAGTAGGCAAGCATCACACCTCTTTGAGCAGCACAGTGGTGGACAAGAACATGCAGAAGACCCTTCAGATCTATGACGAGCCTGTGGAGAAAGGGGAAGACCTGTGTGAGAGGACAAGGCTAACTCATTGGAGAAGGAATCATTGCTGCACTACAGATAACATTGTCCTTATTGGATATCAGAAAAGCTGTGCTGGTTTAAGTGCTTATTAATAAACAATACGGTAATAGTCAATTAAAGTGTGGGAGAAACGTGGCAGCTTGGTGATCGGTGGGTTGGTCACCAGGCTTAGTTTTTATTATCAAGTCAATAAAGGCAGGAGACAAATACTTCTGAAGTAAGAGGAAATAAAATTATAAATTTCATGAAAATGAATCACATTCTGGGCATTGGATCCTTTTTGGTTGTGGCATTGGTTAATGTAGGTGACAGCCCTTTCTGCCTGTTCTTTGGCATGCAGTTATTGGGAGCCATTTGTAACACTCCCATTTTGTCTGTGAAAAGACATTTTAATTGAAAAATCATTTGCCCATAAAATTATTATCATCAATTCACATTCCACCAGAGGGCTGCATTATGACCATAAAACAATTTGTAAGTGGATTCATTTCACCCACTAAATCACCTCATATTATGTTGTGAATGGAATGATTAAAGCAAGTTAGCATTTTGTTGGCAAAGTAATTACATTATTATGCATTTTATCCACAGAGATACTTAAACTACTGAGTCCATTTGTCTTGTTGACACAACATCTATATGTATTGGACAGAACACATTTTATTTAGTTGATACAATTAATTTTATTCACCAAGAGCTTTTAAGCTTAGCCTAACTTTTTTTTTCTTCACAGGTAGAAATTTGACTGGGTCACAAAATTAGCCTTACATTGGTCATCTTGTCTGCATAATCAGTGTTCATAAAGTTTTCTCAAACTGTATGGAGACTGGCAAAGAACAGTATTCCTCTATTCCAAACATGCTGGCTGTAAAATGGTGCATACACACTTTCTAAAGGACCACTTACATCTGCATGAGCAGCCTATCAGATAATGTCTTCTTGTTGCCAATTTCTTTAATGGCTTCAGATCTTTCTGGGCTAATGCCAAACTCTGAGTAGGGTCAGGCCTTAGAAGCCAGCACTTGTTCCAAGGGAAAGACACAAGAAACCACTGGACACAACCAAAATTCAAATAAAGTCTTTATTAAGCTTGCTGGTTACTGCTTGGAGAAAAACACTTCTCACCAAACTCTCCGGAATGTATATTGCAGGGAGATTTTAAAGACAAATAACACAGAAAGCTACATCCTGATTGGCAGATAGAGGGGGAAAGCAAGCAAGCAGTTTAACAAGAGCCAAGAACATGCAGTTACCTGGAGAATTTTGGCCCAGAGTTTCTAGAACAAGGTTGAGTGCTTTTCAGTAGGGCTTTTCAGGGAAACGGGTAGAAACCAAATATGGCTTCAGCTGAGATAAAATGAGGGAAATCGTTACCCTGTTACAGACTAACTTAGGACAGTTGAAGACATGAAGAATTAACAGTTATCACAACTTAGAGTTTAAGGGGTTCTGTTATGAAAAATGCCATTTTCTTTTCTGATATTAAGCATGAGGAAGAAAAGGACACTTGTTCTGTCATGGCAAACAACTCTAGCACCAGCACTCAGGTATAGAACAGGAAAGTCAAGCATTCAAGAACAGCATAGGATGCATTGCAATATTCAATTTCTCTCTCTTCTCTGCTCTCTCCTTGCTTCTCCCCCATCCTACCCTTCCTAACACTATAGACACGGTGCTGTTCCTTCATAAATACATCCATCTCATTCCCTGAAGACTCTCTTTCAGGTAGTCCTAGGATTGGTCATACTATCACCTGCTACTGTGTGTCATCTCAACAATGGAGCACGCAACTCCCAGACAACCTACTAAAATGATCATTATGACATTGAATCTTTAGTGCATGTGTGGTCATATTTGGAATTACTTCAGAGATTGAGGTGCACTTGTGATTATGGCTGTGCTGTTTGGAAGAGGATTATCCAAGCAAGGGAACATACTATGAATGTGGGCTGGGTCTTCTTACGTGTTTGAATAAAAAAAAAATGAAAAGGGGGAAGACAACTGAGCTCGGGCATTCCTCTCATTGCTTTCTTGTGTGAGCTGCACTGCTCTGCCATGACCCTACGTTGAATGGAACCGTCTACCTATAAATGAATCCCCTGAATCAAAAAAATTCATTTCTCCCTTTATGTCAGATATTTTGTTACAGTAAGAAGCAAAAGGACTAATTCAACAAGTAGTTTGCCTAAAGAGTCTTTTGTTCATCAAGGACCTTCTCAGCTGTCAACTCAAACTGAACATCACCCACCTAACCTCATGGCTCCAGGAGGTTTGGCCATTAAAACCATCCACATGGGACTATCAAAATAGCTCAGAGGATATGCTGCTTTTCCAGAGGACTAGAATTCAGTTTCCATCACCCACATTCAGCAATTGTATCATCTATTGCTCTAGATCAGGGAGATCAGATGCCTCTGGCCATCTTGTAAGAAGAAGGAGATTTTATGGTTCCAGACATGATAAGAAAAATAACAGCAGACTGTTGTTGGGTATGCACAGCACCACCTATGGAGGCTGATTCTATAGTCTATATTCATATATATGCATGTTTTACATGAGAACGCAGATTGCGGCATGGCTATAAAGCCTTTTCAAGGGTTTACACTCAGGTCATTTGGGTACCAGGATCCATACCCAGACCATCTCTGGAGATTTGAATGAGAAATGCCCGTCCCCCACCATGGGCTCAAGTATTTAAACAATTGTTTTGTAGCTGGTGGCATTGTTTGGGAAGGCTTAGGTACTACAGACTTTCTGGAAGAAGTATATCACTTGTGGTGGGCTTTGCCCTAATTCTGGTTTGTGATCCTTGCTTGCTTTGTAATTTTGGTTGAGATATAATCTCTCAGCTTCCTGCTCTGGCTGCCATGCTCATCTCTTACAAGTATGTCTCTCCACCATAATGAACTCCTATTTATTTGGAACCATAAGCCCAAATAAACTATTTGTTCTATAAATTGCCTTTGGTCATGGTGTTTTATCACAGCAACAGAAGAGTAATTGATATTCATCTGACACCCAAGTTTTCTCTTCCACTAAACAGCAAACAATTCAACTGACACATATGACCATCTTCATTCATCTTTTTCACATATCAGTCACTTCTCAGCTTTCAAAACTAGAACTGTGGAAGCTTCATACTTCATTGTTGGTTCCACAATGCATACACATATTCCTAAACTTCATGCTATTTCTATAAGATGAAAGAACCTTCTGAAAACCGTCAGACCAGACCAAAATTCTTTAGATGTCCTGGTCTTTCTGAAGATCCACTGATAGCCATATTAATGCAATCTTTGCAGATATTGCCTTCACTTAGGAAAACAAATGGAGGAACAGGCTTTGCTTATACTGCATTATGCTTTTTTTAAATTCTTGGAAGCCCTTTGTAAATTATTCTTCTTGTCATATTTGAATATGGATAAGGATATTTTTCATCCTCCTGATACTTCCATGAAGTATTCTCCACTAAGATCAAGGCAGCAATCGCCTCAATTCCAGAGCAGATGTCTTAGAAAATGTGGTTCCCAGAGAAGTGGGTCATGAGGAGACTCAAAGAAAGCTGCAAAGTAAACAATCAAGCTTTAAAGGAAATGTTGCTCCTTCCACGCCAACCCATCACTCAATTTTAAAAGATAAGATCAAATAAATGCCAAACTGATGAGCGGAAGGAAAGGCACCATTTTCTTGATTTTCATGAACACAGAAACAGGTACCACAGAAAGGATTATAGTAGTGCTGTAAATGAAGGTCACCTTACACACAGTTGACAACTGAGACTTTGTGATGCCAATACAAATGGCAAACATAGACAAATGTCCAGCCAGTAACAGACATTGGAATGATGATGCAGTGAAAGTGAAGGTTTTCTCTGAACCTCATCATTGACAGGGTCTATAGAGACCTGGCTAGCCATCAGCTCCCCTGAAGTCTATATTAAGCACAAGATACAACCAGGAATGGCTAATTCTAATACTAATTAGAATACTGGTTAGAAATACTATTGCTAATTCTAGTATTAAGGAGGCTGAGACAAGAGATAACAATGTGATGCCAACCTGGTTAGTACTGAGTTCTGTGAAACATGGCCTACATAAAAATATATCTTTTTCCCTACCTCTCCATTTCCATCTCCCTCTCCCACATACAAAGAAACAGAGTAAGCATCAACCTCCAAATTCTGGCTAAGTAGCACCAACATGTGATCAAAGGACCTTTATTTTTATGAAGCTCCAGCCCATTTAGATGTAGACTGAGTGTCACATACTTAGTCAATCTACAAAGGAGTAAGCAATGCCTCAAATCCTACTCAATAAACTTCTTTCCCAGGTTCTGGAATAACTTGGGGAGAGAAGCATTCCTGGATGGCCTGGCATTATCTTAAACTACCTAGTCAAGTCCACTTATCTTGAAACTATGTATTTTGACACATAGGTTTGTTGAACCTATGCTAGTTAAAGTGTTTATGGTCAGCATTTAGTATTTGAAATATGCTACATCTCATGTAGGAAGGAAAGGAAGAAGAAGGACAGACGAACAGACAATACCCACATTGTCAGGTGTTGAAAGGTTATTGAGGTGATCCAGGAGAAATTTTGTGTAGGACTTAGAACATAATCATGGAGTGTAGGCTTTAAAAATGTGAATTATTGTTACTGTGCACCTTTGTTTATTTAGATAGGTTCTCTCTATGTAGCCAAAACTTGACTCACGTTCCTGGCCTCAGACTCCTCAGTGCCATTGTAATCATCATTCCGTGTCACCACATGAGGATACTGGTCAATGTTTATCCCACATGTATAAGGAGACATGACTGCCCACACTGTGCTAGACCATTTTCTTTTTGCTTATGCAAATTTGACACATTATTTAACCTTGTTGGACCTTAAGACATTTGGGTGATCCCTGCTTCAGTGAGAGCTAATGAGAACAAGAGTATATTTTTTTATGTATTTTTCATACTGAGCTTAAGGCTTGAATCCACATACTCCAACTTCAGACTTCTCCTCTATCCATAAATGGGCAAAAAATCCAAGCATATTTTGGGGCTAATTTTGAAGCTTTTCTCCAACTTTATTTTTGATAGCCTGAAATTATCAATTTGGACAGATGAGTTAGTTCTGTCTACTCATACAATGGAATGACACAACTTTTAAGGAAACATCAACTCTGACAAATATGCTATTGTGATTAAATATCACAGAAAATGAGGAGAACAAAACAAGATGTGTTTGGAGATAGAGATGTAACAGTTCAGTGGGTAAAGTGCTTGCCTTCAAAACACAAGCATTCATAACTTACCCTAAAAGAAAGGAAAGAAAAAATGTGGACGTTAGTGCCTCCACATGCATGCATGTACATGCACACATACACATAAAAGCCAGATTTTTTATTTAATAAGTTATTCAGGTTACATCCCGAATATTATCCCCTTACTTGTATTTTCCCAGTCCCCTCTCCCTCCCTCTTTCATCCTATCAGGTCTTTTAATGTGTATCCACTGATTCATGAAATGTTTCAAAGCAGACAAAACAACTCTCCAGGGATAAAAGTTGAGTCTATGGTTACTTCTAGGAGATATGAAGTGAGAAGAGACAATTAGAATCTTCCAGAATGCTGGAAAAAGTTTATGTCCTGTTCTAGCTGGTGCTTAGATAGATAAAGATTAGTTGAAGATCACTACACTTTATAGACTTAAACACATGTATTCTACTTTAATTAAAAATTCAAAGTGCAAGGTGCCTCTTACCAGTTTTAAGAGAGATTTTTATACTTATTAAATATATTCGTGCATGAGTCTGAGGGTCCCTTTAATCTGCAGTGGTCCAGGGTAGTAACAGTGCAACAACTGGCCTCTTCTTCCTTTTCTGCTGCAGTTTCTTCCTCTCTTTTTCCCGGTGTTTATCTTTTCCATGCTTCAAATGATTATTTTTGTGAGCACTAATCAGATGGTTCCCCTGCCTGATTTATCTAGTGAAGTCATTTCTTCTAAATGCCTAAACAACATTTACCCTTTTGCAATGCTGACTGGATCCTTTCGTAACTCACTGTCCAGCAGGCACAACAGATAGCTCTGCTCAGTGCTGGGTGCAGTTGCCATGCAAAGGGTAATTTGGGGACTGCATTTGTTTAGTTTTC